>NC_086196.1:71268333-71612500 GCF_035770615.1 Melospiza melodia melodia
GGATATGATGCATGCAGTTGGAATGGAGAACTCTAATTATTCAGATTAGGGTTTTTGAGATACTGTGGCATTTGAACATAGGTAGCTCTAGTATTCCTAGAGGTCCTGAAGGGAACACCATACATAGTCCTGAAATCTTCCTCAGATGTCAAATGTTTAATTGTTTCTATTATCTGCTTTAGTACTCTACTCACACAGGGTTAAAGTTGACCGATGGGGTTGCATACCCTTTCAGAATCTCCAATACATCTGTATCTCCATTTTTAAAGATAAAAAATGGGAAGTTAAAGTATCTACCATCCCTGGCCGAAAGCCTTAGCTGTGTCCCCAGACTGGAGAGCAGTGCAGCTCAGGGGGGCGCGTACGCTCGCTGCAGCCACGGCACGTGTCTGACACACCATCCCCTTGGCAACCCCTTGTCTCATTTATCTTCCTGAATGCTCGGCTAACCTTCTCTATCTTATAGGCAGCTGCTCTGATTGGCACAGATGTTAATTAAACTAGGTAGTAACAGAGCCCACGCTGCAAAGGCGGCCCTCGGAGCTGAAAGGGATCCTCGTCCGCTCCGCTGCCCCGCTGCCGTTCCCAGTTATGTGCAGTGTGGAAGGAGGGAAGAAAAAATAACCTTATCCATGTTCCTGAGGTCTGTAACAGTCTCAGGATGGCAGAAGAAGGGACAGGGCAAGCACCAGCTGGTGGCAACAGGCAGCAAATGGTGGTTACTGGTGAGCCAGAGATGTGGACAAAACACTGCTAATCGCTAACACTGACCTAAGGTTAAATTTCTGTTTTCTCTGCCCATGGGTAGCAATTTTCTTTTTCCTCATTTGAGCACTGTGATCTTCCATGTTGCCCAGAGTATTCTTTCAGTCGGAAATGAGCCATGAGGATATGAAACAGAGTTAAAATTATAAGAAACGGGCTAATGCATCCTTCAACCCTATTTGCTTTTCTTAAATTTTTCATCCAATATTCTGGAAATTTTCCCCCTAGAAATTTTCACAGTGACTTCCTTAGTTATTACAGAAAATCACAGTTATGAGGTGGTCCTAAGGAAGGCAAATCAGGAGGTTTCCCCTGAAAATCCTCTGTAAAACCACTCTACTGTAACACCCATTCACAGAATACTGCAAAGGACAAGGTGAACTCCCAGGACACGCTGATACATGAATTTTGTTGGACATAGTACATTTTAAGACCCTGTGCTTACTCCAACTTTAATAAATCCCTATCCCATTCTCTGATCTGTAGCAGAGAACTGGTCTTCCTCCACCTGTTTATTTTGCATGAAGCTGTGCTGCAGATACAACCAAAGCCTTAAATTTTGAAAGTTTTGGCTGCTGTAAAAAGTTGATGAAAATTAGATACTGGATAAGAGCAATTGAAACCAGGTATATCACACTCAGCTTGGATCTATCACTGAACATTCATGCAAAGTGAAAAAAATAATTCTTGGATGCCACCTGTTTCTTTGAGGGTGTCATGAGAATTCCTCCCTCAAATGGTTGAGTTCTTACTTCAGATCTGAATAATCACAGAGATTTTTCAGAACTGAGAAAATCTGTGGAATGTGCATTTAAATAGAAATGGTTTGCTATGAGAAAGAAAATGTATTTGATATAATTTTTACTAAGTGCTTTAGATGCACTTAGGTTCCAGATAAGATTAAAAGACCAGAAACTAGCCTGTTTAAACAGATACTGCAAGTTTGAGAGTGTCTGGACCCTCTGCAATCAAAGCTGTGAGCAGTGAGCAGAGATTCTCGGTACTCCCAGGTAAGAAGCTACCTGCTGACAACTCCGCAGCTGCTGGTCACTCCTCCTCTCATCAGTCCTCCCACTCCATCCTGAGGGGCACTGCAGCTCCAGAAGTGCTCTCTTTCCCTTGGTGTGTAACCTGAATGCTTAAGGCTGTAAAAGGTCTCGGAGGATGTAACCAGGCTCAAGTCATTACCCCTCTCCCCAGCCAACATGCTGCTTAAGGACTTTATGCTCTGTTTGCCTTAATCCTCGCCGGCGCCGTTCCATGCACCGTGCGTCCCCCTGCCTTCTCCTACCAGTTGTGATTTAAAATACACCAGAATATGACCCAGTTTTGTAGTCACGGCGGGCTCTTTGCAGCACACAGAGCAGGTAGGAAGCTTCTCTAAGCTCCCTGTCTTTCTGAATCAAAAAATCATATGGTTGGTCTCACACATCCTGCGACAAGCTCATAGGAACTGAACTTGAGACAAAGCAGAGAAACACTGCTACCATTACTGTATTAAGAGTGCAGTCCTGGCTCGGTGTGCCTGCACTTGAAGTGCAAACATCACATAGGTAGCACTGAATATCAGTTTATTCTATTTCCAAAATTTAATTAAATAATAATAAAAAATTCCTTCTATCTACCTAAACCACCGCTTTTCCAAGACATTCCTAATTAATAACCATGCTCCTATACTATTCCCCTGTTTGGTGCCATCATCATACAGTTCCTGTAGCTGGTGAAACTGTTCAGTTTAATTTCATGGCTTCATATTTTTCAAGCAGAATGCAGAAGAAAAAAGGACCTACCTAGGACCTCAAACAACCCTAAAGCCCGGTCAGTATATATCAGAACTTTGTAATTAATAGGTTTCAGCTCTCTTCTAAAAGGCTTAAATCATTTATTCCTATATCATTGCCAGAAAAATCTCAATGTTCTTGTATTAAATATAATATACATTCATATATATTTTTTCCTGAATGTGTTCCAAAAACAGCCCATCAGCTTTAAGAAGCACTTGTTAATGCCTCCACAATATGACAGCATTTGTTTGAAATATTTGCATGCCATATAGTTCAGAGTACCTTCTTTTTTCCAGGCAACAGCTAAAAATTTTACTACAGCATTAAGAAATTTTAATGACTGTTAAAAGGTTCCCTAATGACTATAATAAAGGACAATATTTTATTGATGTCAGCAACTAGCAGTTGACTTATGCAGTACTACTTTTTAATCTTCTGGTTTGCTGTCTTCTTATATATCTTTGCTCCAATTCTTAGAGCAAAACCTGATGCATCTCAGCTGTGATTTAATGAATTTACTCAAAGAGCTAAAGAAGTCAAAGCTGAAGTTACTTAATGAAATAAGTGCTGTCTCTCCAGTGCATATTCAATTTTTCATGCTGTTTTCATGCTCATCGTCATTTTCGTTTGGACAGTTGTCTGTGAACCTGTACAATGCCTCCCCTCGGCTGGAAATCCAAAGCCTCATTGTTTATGCCACAGCAAGTTTGCCAAGACATGAGCAGAAGGTCCAAAATCTAATTCCTGGGTAAAGAAGATATCCCAGGCTTGGGTGCCCAGTCCATTTGATTGCCATCTACTTTGGAATCCAAGCACAAGTTTGTTACCACCTGATGCTCTTTCCTTAGTCTATGGAAGTGCCTGTGTTGGTCTATCAGGACATCCTGGAAGCCTACAAAGAGAAAGGTGGAAAGTCTTTGAAAGACTGCAAAAGATCATGGAATCAAGTCAGCTATTTTTTCCTGAATGTACCCACGCCGTAAGGAAACGAGATGTGGCTGGGGTTCTGGTATATTTACACTTCTGATTTACTGTATGACCTTGGGCAAGTCACTCATCCCTTTTGTGCCTTTGTTCCTGTATCTGCATTACAGAAATAGTAATTACATTTTCTGCCTCACACGGTTCTTCTGAGGCTTATTTAATGTTATCAATATACAATGCTTCACAAAATACTGGAATTATTTTAACAAATATGTCAATCTGGAATGACTGTTGAGAACAACAAATTCAGAACCAGTTCTCACAGCAATTCTTAGACCTACCCTCGCGATCCCAGGCATTTATCTGAGGAAAAAAGCTCTTTAAGAGTTGTATTATCAATGAAAGGCAGTAGTATCAAAGCCCCAGGGTTGCTCTGGCCTCTAAATGCTAGTAGAAGAATATAAAGGTGCATGGCTGGAGCAACCCCTGTTAACTGAGTGAGAGGGAGCTAGCAGGGGAAAAGCCTAACATGCTGACTGGCTCCTAGCCCTGGCTGGGCTGGTGGGGGTACAGCAGAGCACAGCCCACTTAAAACACACTGCCCTCTCACGTTAATCCTTGCAGAATGCTGAAACCATTCTGATTGCTTCATTCATTTGATTACTCCAACTGGTCAAAACAGGGTTTGGAGCATACCTTGCACACAGAAGATGAAGGATGGAAAGGGTGTAGGCACAAAGGTTTCCTACACAGACGTCTGGCAGTTCCTTACAACTTATCAGCGGACCTCCCTGGTCCTCGCAGAGACTAGGAGAGTGCAAATTAACAGAAGCAATTAATTACTCACATGTAAGCTGCTGGACACAATCCGGGGGAATGGAGAGGATGGCAATCCCCGAGGTCAGAATGGAGCCTTAATGAGCCCTTCTGGCCCTGGACCCTGTGACTATTCAATTAGGCACGAGACCTCGCTGCGTGCCAAAGGCCTTTCGCCCCAGCCTCCGGAGCTGCGGCTCCTCGTGCCAAGCCACAGACCTTGCCCTGGAAGTCTGGGCCGGCGTTAAACACGGGTAGTTGGACTGCTCTGGATCTCAGCCCTGAAACGAGGGCAAGGAGTGACAGCCCAGCACAACTGCAGCTGCTCTTCACTTCAGCCTTGCCTTTAAGCGCATTGTGTTTTGTCGTCTTAAATTACAGTGAAATTGCAGTCAGCTGGGTGAACCCAAAGACCCGTGTTGTTCTTTGCTGGGTTCTGCTGTTCACAGAGTCTCTCTCATGCACACCTATAGCTACTCAAACACTACAGTGTTCATCTGAAGGCAGGGAATTTTGTGTTTAAATAAAAACTCAGCTGATTTTTTAATATCCATTTTATCTTTCACCCACCTCACAAGTCTCCTTCAAAATGATCCCTTTCTAAGTGATTAATTTTCCATGAGAAGATGCTAACACCAGGACAGTGCAAAAATAAATATCAGAAAAGAGCAAGCAAAAGGGAATGTGTCACATACTGACTACAGGGAAACAGTGCAAAACATCTAATCACAGCAGTGCCAGGAAACTTGAACCTGTCCAAAAGGATCCAGTGCTCTCAATGTTTAATTGCTGTTGATGGCTGCTGGTCAGTCATGCATGACAATGTGTGTGTCACGCTGCTTCCTGCCTATGTTCATTCCTGTCAGCCTTCACTCCAGGTGATGAGTACAGCTTCTCTGACCAGGGGAGAGAGAGAGAGAGGAGAGGGAAAAAAGAGCCCTCAGAGACACAAAGCAACATGTACCCAAATAACCCAAGCCACAGAAACAGAGTGCCAAAAATGGACAGCAAAGGCCAGCTTTTATCAACTTCTCTACCCCTCATGCGTCAAACAAACAAAACAAAGCCAAAACCAACCTAACAAAAAACAACAAAAGAACAACAAAAAAAAAAACCCCAACAAAAAACAACAACAACAAAAAAAAGTGTGGCATCTGTGACTGACAGTATTCCAACTGGCAAGTCTCAGGTCTCCCGTTTGCTTGATTATATGTTTGAACACATGCTTGGGGCTGCATGAAGCAACGTGAATTACAATTGGGTAGCAATGAACATTATCTTTTTTGGGGAACTGGAGCTTTATAAACCTCTTCCTTGAGCTAATAAGAGAAAGGTAGGGGGAAATATAGGAGAAGTAACTTAAAAGGTCTAGAAATTGTATAACAGATTTCCACTGCTTTCTTAAAGTGATTGTTTAATGGTTTATGTATCTGGGCCCAGATTCAGCAAAGCACTTAAGCATACATTTAACTTTAAGTATGTGAATGATCTCATCCTTATTCAGCAAAACCCTTAAATAAATGCCTAATTTTTAGCCTGTGCTTAGCTCTGTGGCTGTAGCAGGGCCTCATCACACACTTCTGCATCCTGCTATGTCTGTCATATAATTAGAAAGAGAGCTGCTCTTTTACCTCGCCCATTGCGCTCTTCTTTTCAAAACAATAATCATTATTTTGCCATTATCTTCCTTTTGCTTTGTGCAAAACTGATGCCTGGGAGTCAATACATTCCTTAAGCATTCAGAACCTATCTGCTCATTCCCATTCCACTTTGGATCCGTCTGCAGTGGAAGTCAGGCTGAGTCCTGCTGTGGTCTCCAGTGGGAGCTGGGTCAGGACACGCTCCAGATGTGGTGCAGCAGTACATAGAGTGAGTTGTCAAAGAATGCGAAAGACAGTGCAGTAGAGAGGTTTTTCTGCAACAAAAGCACAGTAACAAGGCTTCAGCTGATTGAAAATTCATCCGACTCCAGCTGTGGTCGGGACACTTTGAGGAAGGAACTAAGATATAATTTCTGGACCACGACTTTTTAAGCTATTAGGAGATAGCATATGATGTTAGTTTTGATGATGTAATTGTTTTACAATCATCTTGTTATTCTCTCTGTATACTGCTTTCATTCATCTCTCCAGTAAGTGGGAAATGAAGGTAGAATACAAAGCAGGGAGAAGAGCTTGTTTCACACGATGTTTCTGGATCATTTGAAGATGTTCCTTATTGCAATTACCACCCTTTCCATATCCAAACCCAAACACCAGTGAGAGTCAGGAAGGCTGTTCAATTTCATTTCTGTTTAGGATGATGATGAGAATCCTGTTTAAGTGCTAATACACAGATACAAATTGAGAAATGCTGTGTGTGTGTGTCGGGGGGGGGGGGGGGGTCACTCCACTTTATTTTTCTTGAATCGGCTTTTTTTAGCTTTAATATTTAGAACAACCTGACTTCTTCTGGCATCACAGAGGAGAGTCTATGGGTTTTTAAATTATTGTTATTGTTACTACTACTACTAAAGAGTGGTATGGACAAAGAGCAAGAGGTGCACAAGGAAGAATAACTCTGCTCAATTTATGTTATTTAATGTATGTGCTCATTCTTTTTTACCACAGATTGAAAAGTGGTAGCAAAATAACTCGCTAAAGAAGTCATGGGGTACATTCAATTGTCACAATTTCTATGTTCACAAGTGTCATGGAAGGAAAATAAAAACATAAATAAGTAGTTTTGCAAGAGGAGAACTAATGAAGCCCTGTTCCTGCAGCTTTGTGCCTCATAATTAATTGTGAGCTACAGTTGAAGCTTTTCCCAGGGGTGGGGCACATATGGTCCATCTCTCACACTCTCTGAGAAATATATAGATAGATATACTGTGTGGATTCTTTATGGTTAATAATGCATGAACTCACTCTGCAGTCTTGTTGTTAGGCAGGCTCCTTATCTGGTGTCTTTTCTTCACCATCCTCCTCCTTCTATCCTTCCACAACAAGTACAGAATTTTATTTCAGTATTAAAGGTTACTTCTCTGCCAAATTTCTCTGAAACCACCAAAGAGATTAAAACCTGACTAGGTTAAACTATACACATGCTAAAATGTATGTTAAATACACTACATACACAAACATGCAAACTGTGTGACTCAATGAGCCTTACCCCTTTGTGAAAGGTGGCTCCCAATTGCATACGACACCAGTAGATATTTATTTTCATGACATGTAAAAGCAAAGGGAAAATACTATCACTTAATCCTTGCCCTTTTTTGGCATCATCTCTTGTAAAGCAGAAGTCACCAACACTCATGAGAACTGCAACAGAGATAAGCCAAATGAGCTCAACAAGAAATGACATACTCATTGCTAGCATGGGAAGGGGCCATGAAGTCAAGTCTGTGAAGTTCAGGTTTGGAATGCATTATGGATTCTGAAGAAAAGCTCAGACTACACTGAAGTGCATGCTGGCACTGAAGAACTCTGTCATGTATGGCCCTTTCCTTTCTGTTCTGCAGGAATGTTAATGATTTGAAGCATTAAAAGGCATTGTTCCTACTTGTGGTGATTTTCAGAAAATGGGAACAGTGAAAACAGGATTATCAAACCATTGGAAACTTAGAACCACTTTTGAAGTTCAGGCCACATAATGACTGTATGTAGGGGAGGATGCAGCAAATCACTTGGAACTTGGCCTTGAATAAGATAGCCAAAAAAGCTCATGTAAAATTAATAAGCAGCCTTCCTTTTCATTTTAAATGCAACCAAAGCCCAAATGCTGGAATAAATACATTCAGTATACAGACAGAATTTTCATAAATCAGCCATGCTTATCCATATCCTTTGTACTTTGTAACCATTAGCCATACACTCTATCGAACATAATGTTTCCTGAGATCCCTGGTGGCTTCAGTAATAATCTGAATTCTGTGATTCTACTGTCAAGTTTAAATTACAGATCTGACCACAAACTCATTAGAAAATATGCTGCTCTATTCTGTGTTTCTCTTGTCTGATTTCATATTTTTTGGAAAAAAAAAAAAAAGGAAAAAGAAAAAAAATGAAAAAAGAAATAAAAAGGAGAAAAATGCCATTGCTCTTGCAAAAAGACTGATCTCTATGATGTGGCAATGAGCCAAATTTATTTTAGGAAGTGTTGAAAAAAGAAAAAGGATTCATCTTCATCTAATCCATAACTAACATAAATAGGATGTTTGATGATAGATATTTATAACAATTACGCAGCACATTTATTTATTTATATTTTATGTAAAGGATGAAGGCTTAATTCTCTTAACTACCAGGGGGCAAGTATAATCTGTCCAGAGGAAAGCACAGTATGGCCAGACGAAATGATAGCTCTCTCACACTGCTCTGTCATTGCAACTAAGCCCTGACATGAAAGCCTTAAGGGTGTGGTAAAAAGGACTGCCCTCCAGTGCGCTGAAAGGAAACTTCAGCATCCTTGCTCATTCGTTTTTTGTATAAAAACTGACAGATGTGTCAAAGGTGTGATAGTTTTGTGAATAAGTAATAAGTCCTGACAAGTTGGACCTTATCATTCCCTTCAGCCTAAGGTGGGGAAGGAGCCTGGGGTAAGAGCAGGGGCAACAGAAAAGCCCTGGATGGGACTTGCGGGATGGCTCGCCTCGCTCGTCTGTGCTCCTGCTGGTACAAAATGGATTTGATGACAAATCTGATCAAATTCATGCCTGGTGTAATTTCAGAGAGGTCAGTGGTGTTACACCAGGGGAAGCATCAGTCCTTGGTGTTTATTTAGGGAAGATGGCAGAGGCTTTGGAATAAGAGCAGCGCGCTGAGCCATGAGCTCTCTTCCCCTCAGCAGCGTGGTGTGGATGCTTCCCTGGAAGGGCAGCTGGTTATCAGAGTCATGTAGGAGCACTTTGTCAAAACCTGTGTTCAGCATGGCTCACAGAGAAGGGGCAATTACTGCACTCGGCCAGTGTGACCCTTAGATGCCTTTCCCAACACTGCCACATCCACCTGAAATCTCTTTCCAAACAAAAGCAAACCAAGATTCTTCTCTTTGCAATATCTAGGTCATATTACAGGAGATTTACATTCAAGTGGAAGAAAAAGAAAGGAGATTGTAATATATTTATTTGTGAAGCAAAAGGTTTGCCTTTCTGCAGGGATGGCAAAGCTCATATTTACAATGCATAGACTTGCAAAGATCCCTAGTGCAATGAGAAACATACATGAGGTAGTTTGAAAAGCAGGAATTCCAGATGGAAGGGATCCGAATGAGGATGCAAAAATATTTTTACAAGTAAATACTCATGGTCTCAGTATGTAATTTTCATAAGCTTTCATCAGAAGGAAATAAACCAATATGGAAATGACACCAGCTGAGATACTTAAGAATATGATTAACTCTCCAGCTTGGAAAAAAAAAAAAGAGGCAAATTGTAATGCTACTTAGATTTCCTTATCTATGTAATTTTTCACTCAGGTGTGTAATAAACCAGGAAAATCTAATATAACATTCCAGATGATGGGAAAAGGGAAAAAAAAATCAGATCGGGTTAACATATTGCTATTGTACATACAACATATATAGGCCAAATAGACAAAGAATGAGAGAACAAGATACAGTGTAAGAGTGTGCTGTGCAATGGCATTGACTTTGCAGGTGATGGATGGTAGTAAGACACACAACCTCAGGGATAGAGGAAACTGGGACATGTGGAAAACAAAAATCCCAGAAGCATGAGAGGGGACTGCAGGAACAGCATGGCAGTGAAGGACATTCATTGAAGAAGTCGGGAGAAGGTCAGAGCCAAGAGCCAGACATTGTAGGGAAGAACAGAGAGCCCAGTTTCCTGAGCAGCAGTAGTGGATGTAGCAATGTAGCAGGAAATGGGTTCTGGAAAGGGTGTGGGGGCACCAAATATATGTGATCTGGGGCAGAGAGATCTGAAATACTGCACAATGAGGCCAGACAAGTGCTGGCAGAGGGGTTTGGGCTGGGGGTAAGAGTCTGTTCCACATTTCACAGACTTGTTCTAACTACTGCAGCACCCCCCTGCTTCTTTATGTTTTAAATTACTTCATTGCTGTCTTCCCTCATTTTTTTTTCTCCTAAGGCCTGAAATGCGATGCCTGCTATGAACACTGTCTTCTTTTGACATTTTCACTCCCTGATAATGCTGCAAGCTAGCCTTGAATTTTAAAAAGTGGCACGCATGCACACACTCAAGCACTCCCACTCTGAGGCTGTCATTCTCATCAAACATCTGGAAATCTGTTTGCCAGAGTGCTACTGCCAAATGCTCCTGCCTCATCCAGACAGAATTGTGCTTCCCCTACAGGGTAAGCAAGAAGTGCTCGAGAGCAGATTTACAGCTGTTGATGTGGCAGCACTGAAGTCTTGTGAGGCAGCTCAGAGCTCCTTATTTATGGCTTTAACCCTCAGAGGAGTTTGGTTAGAGAGCAGATTGGATGTGGACATCCAAAGCCTTCATGCAGCCTGAAGATTCTTTCCTTTTCCTTTTATTTCTAGCCTCTTTCCCGTCCAGCCCTTCATAACTCTGGCCAAACACAGATGGCTGAGGACAGCATCAGCCTCAGTACTGAGACCTCACTGGGCAAAGTACCACAAGATTTCAACTCTTGGCCCAGGGGAAGAAGGAATGGAGGATCAGACTTCAAGGCATCTAAGTGCCTAAATCCCATCCCCTTTCTAAAGCAGTCCCTGGGCTGAAGAAAATTCTATTTCAGGCAGGACACATGGAACTGGTAACAAATACTGTCTTGTCTTAGGTCATAAGAATAAGTCCTGTTACCCTGACCTCCTCCCCTGCCAAAAAAATAATTAGGGAAAAGAGTGGGGGGGGGAAGGCAGGGAAGTGGCATTAAGGCTGTGAGGTAAAAGAGTTGGAAAGATACAGGTGGAGAAATGAAAGGGATTGTATCCAGTCCAAAAAGATCCAATTCTGGAGAGCGAGTGGAAAAGTAGAGTAAGAGCAATGGGAAATTAACAGAACTGAGACGAGATGACAACAAGCCACCTGCAGAGACATAGCAGAACAGTAAACAAAAGGAAAAAAGCCTTTCTTGTACTTTCCATAACATCAGGACCAGCATCCAGGATTCCCAATGCAAAGCCCAGACACAGCTGTTTCCTTACTAGCCTAAATAACTTAACAGAAATTTTACATCTTGGCTAAGACATTCAGCCTGCTGGTGTGCAGACCAGAAATGCTCAATTTCTAAAGGATTTTCCCCAAAAGGAGCAAAGCTTGCACACCAGGACGCAGGGAGGCATTTGATAGCACAGCACGGAAGGGGAAACTGACTATTCTGTCCCTATTAGGACAGCTGGAAGTTACAGTAAATGGGCTATTGAGAACAATGGGTTGGAGCCAATGGAAAGGCAACTTCCAAACATTTCAATTTAAAGGTCTCTCAGCTATGGAAAATGATTGCCATGGGGCTTTGTTTCAGGTCGAGGCACCAGGGAAAGTGCATTTAGAAAGCATGACAGTCCATTTAGCAGGCATCCCTCAGCCATAGGCACAGATTCCCTCCACAAACGCTTGGCTGTGGGCACACCTGATCTTTATCCAACTTAGAGGAAAAACACCACTAAAAGACAAGGAGTTTTTAGTGAAGTTTCAGTGCTAAAGCTCCACACAGGCATCTCCTTGTACAAAAAAAAAAAAAAAAAAAAAAAGAAAAAAAGAAAAAAAAGAAAACCAAACCAAACCAAACAAAACAAAACCCCCTGAATATGTAAGAGCTGTTAGTTACTGCTGTGCTGTTTAGTGGCTGTCAGGCCAGCCTCAGGAAACATGACTGAGGACTATTGTGCCTTTGGTCCTGATGATGGAAAGAACAAAACATGTATTTATTAACAGTGTTATTTTAACTGCTGAACAGCTAGAATAAAATTAAGGCATTTAGACCTTTTTTTTCTCTAAGCATTTACAAACTGCTTTAGTGCTCCAGCTATGTGTTTATCTTTCAGAAAGTGCATGAACAAAACCAGCCAGACAAATAACCCTAAATATGTTGAAAAAGCAAAGCGTCAATAAGTTGTTTGAATTTAGACAGTCCACTGGTCTGACTTAGAAATGAACATCTGAACTAAAGGAGGCCAAAGTTTTGATTTTTATAAGGCCCAAGGAGAGATTCAACCCTGGTAAGTGGTCACTATGGCTCACTAGAATGGAGGCACCGTGTCCAGGAAGGTTGGGTAACTCATTGCAGGCACAGAGAACCAGTGACAGAAAGAAAATGTGCCCCTGTGCTCATGACATTCCTCATGTTTTTGAAAGGATCCAAAGTAAAACTCAAGAAAAAGAAGCAAAGGGAAATATTGCCATGATTTGCCTTTTCAACCTTATCTACCATTGCTTACTTGTGCTCTTAGAAAGAGGATGAATGAGGTTGGAAATAGTGAGTTAAGAGTTAATGGGCAGATTCAGCACTTCTTGAATTTACATTTGTTGTCTGGCATCATCCTGCCTATTTTGTCTCTCTTTCTGTGGTCACACATATCCCATCATGTATGTCAAGTTTCACATGTGTCTCTGCATCTGGAGTTTCAGGGTAGTGGCCCAGGAGTCAAAATGCCAATTCCCTTTAAGCTCTGGAATGAATCACTTTGGATGCTTGATTACCCAAGAGCAGGGAGACTTATATGTGAATTAGTTGCCATCAGCAGACGATTGGTTCATTCTACAGGTCTTATAATTTTATCTTGCTTGGGAGGAATAGGATTTAGGGGGAATCTGAGTAATTCCAATAGAACAGATAATTGTGCCCATTTTATAATTGTGAGAGTAGGCTTGTTACATCCATTAGCTACCTCAGCTGCCAGGAGCACTGTTTCTAAGGAAGTTTGAAGACTACCTGGGGCAGCTTAACCCTCTGAACACAAAAGAATGGCTGTTTTGTGTTTGTCTGGCACTACAGAATTAGTGGCTTATTTCCCAGTCTTCTTTCAATGTATCAAACATATCAAACAGGTTCAGAGGTACAGCAGTCAGGGATGGAAAAGAAAGTTTGGCCAAGTGTAAAAAATCAAATCTGCAAATACAGTAAAAAATCAACAGAGGTTTTGAGCAAAATAAGTATCATTTATGTCCTCAAATTAGTCTTTGCAGAGTAAATAAAACAGGATGATGCATGGCTTCACTCCCAAACTGAAACAATTATGCATTAACCCATCTTTTAGACCTTCCTTTTAGGCAGAGATTCAATGTCTTTGTACATGAGTAGTAGATGAAAAAGATTTTTATTGCATCTTTCAGTGGTTCTATTACAAACTATTCCCTTGTTTCACTGTTACCTGGGGTACATAAAACTCATTCATTCCTTATGAAAAAGATTTCCCACCATCTACCGACAGTGGAGATTTGGGTCTATTACTCCTTGCTATGGATACCTATCTGCTCTTGTTTGGGAATCCTCCAATGCAATCGTAAAACAGTTCATGTGCCAAAACTTGAACTGCATCAGCAAGAGAGTGCAGGTTCACATCTTGCAGGTTAGAATCCTTTGTACCTCTTCTCTTTTACAGGTTTGGGGTTTTTTCCTATGGAATAGCATTTTAAAAAAGACCCCACCATTTGTTATCTCTAATTTTTTTCAGTCTATCTAGCCTCATTATTTAAGTGCTTATGGACTAAGGTGGTGATAGCTGATCTGGTTTTTATTATACTTGCTTTTTTTCTGCTGCACACCCTGTGCCTACTTTAACAGAAATAAGACACCAAGGAACAGAATGATCAAAACAGTGACAAAAAGGAGGAAAAGATTGAATGCAACAAAATTTTACTTCTAATCAGCTTTGTTCTAATTTCAGCTTGCCCAACAGTTTTTAATATGCAAAAGAAGTGTCCTTCATACTGATTTGATGAAAATGGTCATTTTGCTGAGGGTGTGCTATGTATCATCTAGTCAAAATGTGAATATGCTCAACTGAGGGTTTTTATTTTTGAGCTCAGTATGCCCTCTGGTTTGTTTCTGGTTTGTTTTCACTTAAAAAAAAATTACAGCAGCTAAATCTGGTCTTTTTGCCAATTCAAACATTTTTCATTCTTTCTCAAACCCAAGACATTTGTTTCAGCTCAAAGTTACTTCACTTAAGGCATCTGTCTGAGGTTACTTCTTTTTCTCTCTCCAGCCTGTCCCCACATCTATTCTTTCCATATATCATACAAACTAGTCTGCTTTGAACCTCCCCTTTTGTCAGCCACAACGCTGTGGAGGGCGGTGATTTGTAGGCTCGGAGCAGTGAAGACAATGCATGCCTGGGTCAGTAGTAATTAAGGAATGTCAGTGGTCAAGAGGGAGAAAATTCAGCTCAAGCCAAACTGAAGCATTTAGATATTTTACTGCTGCATCCTTTTAGGCCTCTCTCAGCTTATAAATATTAATTTAAAGACTACCAACAAGGACAGTAAACGGATTTAGGCATAAAACTTCCTGTCAGCGGTGATTTGTGCCCAATAAAAGGAGAGCTGGATAGAGAAAGCCTGCTTCACTAAGTTTATGATAGACAGTGAAAGGCTGCCATCAAAATAAAAAGGCTTTCACTCTGTCTTGTGCTGTATTGGCATCTCCTACCCTGACGAGCATCGTGCTGGGGCAGCACTACTCCTTTCACATCCAGCTCACTGAGGGAAAGGTCTGGGGCAGGACAGCTCTGGCACTGGGCTCTGCACACTCAGCAGCATGGAAAGGCAACTTTTACAGCTGTGGTGCCTTGTAGTGAACACTGAGATGGAAAAAGCTGACAAAAGGCCATTCCTTTCCTACTATTGTCCAACCTGAAAGTAGGAAAGGAGTCAGCAGGCACTGTGAGAATGTGTCTTTAAAATGTGACTATGCGAATTATAATAATATATTAATTATCTGCCCCTGACTTAATTTCTCCACAGGAAACAATCACTCTAAACTATAATCTGGTTTATTTTTTGATAGAAAAGAGAATAAGTTTTATCCCTTTTCTTTGTTTCTCTGAACAGCCTAATTTCTTTTTCTTTGAGCGGTAAGCCATGCTGTTGCTGAGTAGCATGACCATGAGAACCTGAATATCAGCTAAATATCAATTAAACATAAGTCTTTAATTAATCTTAACACTTTATCCATTCTTAGGTAAGTGAGCCTGGTTAAAGCAGTTCGTGTTTCCACATGTTTAAGTCTCTGGAGTGCCCACCTGGCTCGTGCTCTCTCTCCAGCTAGATCCACAAGACAACACACACCTTGTGTCTGACCTGTGTACAATGTTTGCCCAATTTATTTATCTCCACTCACTGCTTGTACTGCAGGGGATGTTGTTACATGGTTCCACAACCTTTCTAGTTTGCCTTGCTCATCTGAGGCTTGCAACTTTAATATTTTAGGGAGGCAAATAAAAAGGTAACATCTCTGTAATCTCTACAAATATCTAGTGGTCTCAGTAGGTCATGGTGATTGTTTCCCTGCCTGGAGACGGTCCACAGTCATTCACAGGATGCCTGGCTTCATTTTGGAGAAAAGGCTTGTCTACCTCCCTCCTACAGAAGCTGCTCTCTGTGCTCTCTGTGGCTCTGCAGTTCATTGTGAAGGCTTGGCCCATGGAGGATCACTGGGGAAAAAGGTTGTTTGGGAAAACCTTCTGAGGGGAGGGTAGTGGGAGGAGGAAAAAGGAACATGCATGTGGGGAAATACCCTTGTGAAAAAAGCTGGGAGACAGAGCTACGCTTTGTGGATGGAATTAACATGAACCAGAGGCTCTTAGAGAAGATCATTCTGAAAAGAAATGAAAAATACATAAAACTTTGTTTAATTTATGGAATTTATAGGCTGCTGACCAGTAAGTATAAAGTTGTGTTCCCATGGTCCTCACTATCACTCATGTATTACTTGTCAGTAAATGTGGTGCACTCAGAACATAACAGCTACTGCAATATTTCTGTTCCCACTGCAGCTTTACTACACCCATGAAACTCTGTAATCTTTAAATTCCCTCACTGTTAACATCTGCTGAAACATTATTGGTCCCAGCATAGCCAAGCTGCTCTGAAATTACATTTAGCAGAGTAGTTAATGCTATGAGTATAATTCTAGAAGCAACCATGTTTTAAAAAGGCTTTACAACTGGTGTGGTGTCTCTGCTTCCCTTTGCTTTCACTCCTTCCCTACTTCCCTGCTTTTTGCAATTATCTCATCTGCAGGCCAGAATTCATGTTGAAACAACGTTTTCAGTTTTCTTTTGAATAACATTGTCATTTTGTTTCCCAGCCTTTGACTGCCAAGGCAAACTTCTGAAAACGCCTTTGTCTCACCCCGTTACAGCATCAAATTTAAGAGTCCAAGGGGCTGATGGAGGAAATTTCTAAAGCTTTAATAACAATAATATCTTTTATAACCAATATAGACTGCATTTTGTTACCCAATATATAAGCAAAATAAACTGATTGTCATTGTTAATGATGATTGCTTAAAATATTAATTTGAGCTCAAGAGTTCAGCCTTGCTTTTATAAGGGAATGTCAGACAGAGGGCATTTAACTAAATCAGGCAGGGTTGCAAACATGTAATTATTCTTAAAAAAATAAAATGCAAGCACCCTATAGTATTTGAAATTATGCTATGCATTTTTTAGTACTATGTGATATAATATATTTTAAAAACCTATGCATGGCTATATAATGCCTTATATAAAGCTTTATTCACAGATACTCAGGAAAATAACCACGTTTCTTAAAAAAAAAAATTTGCGTGAGTTTTTCTAAAAAAATTAAGCCCAAAATTTTCATTTTTAATGCAGTAGATGGAACCCCCTGCCTATTCAGGAGTTCCTCCTTCAGCTAGAAATCCTGATAGCTCTCTTTCAAAAAGTAGCCTTGAAACACACACATTCTAGAGCTGAAAGATTACTGTTAAATGTTTATGTTGCTGTTAGATTTTGTATGTTGTGTATTTAGAATATTATTCTAAAAACTATTAAAAACTATTTAATTAAAAAACCTCCAGATTTTCTGTTCACAAAATAATAAACTGTACAATTTGCAATTTCAAAGAATAATTATTGCATTACCCAGCATTGCACAAGGATAGATGGACTGCTAAATCAGTTAAATTTAACTGGTTCCTGATTCATGAACAGCAGTAAATGACATCTGTGCCAGATGGCAGCCAGCATTTGTGCACTGATACTCTGATTTTCCCTTCTCACCACCCATCTCGTCTCCATTAGTATTTGCTGCTTAAGTGGCAGTGTCCATCATGAGATCATTTAATGCAGGTTAAAGCCATGCCAGTGAAGGAATTTCCCAGGAACACTTTACAGGATTTTTAATGCTACCACAGCAACAGCAGTGGTGTTCAAGATAACTCATTAAATACTCTGCAGTCTAGTTTTATACTTCTGCCCCACATCTGTCTTATGTGATGCATTTTTTAAGATGATTTTTCTTATTGTCTTGTTTAAAAAGAGAGAATGTGTTTTCAGCAAGTGACTAAATTAATGATTTCTTCATGGAGTCATAGCTATGAAAGCATATATATCACAGTATGATGCTACTTGAAGTAATGTGGAATGATTTCTTTTGAAACTTTGCATCAGAGTGATGTTCAGGACAATTCTGTTTGAGGTGTGGATCCCTTCCCTTCAGTCTATTGTGTCCATGTCTGAAGCAGCTGCTGCTACTGCTTGCCAGCAGGGACTCCAATCCCCATCAGTGACATCCTTCTCCCAGTAAGAGGCAATCACAGAGCCTCTGAGAGAAAAAGTGAGGAGCTGCTCTATGCATCATTACAATCATACATCAATCTCTGAGCATGTCATGGGTTATTATTTTAGAAAAATTTTAATGTGGCTTTTTGTAATCAGAACTTGAATGTACTTTTCCCCCAGTCTTCTCCTATCATGACAGAAATTGACACAAAAGTGGGTAGGGAAAACCATTTCAATGCAACCACTTGGAAATTCCTACCCCCTCATCTGGAAATCTGAAAAAGCTGCAGAATTTCTGAGAAGCACCTATGCTGGCTAATTAACTTCTAGCATTCATGTTTTGATTAAAACAGGACTTGGGACAAATGTGCTTTGTCTGGAAAGTTGCTTTTGGAAAGTTAAAACTCAATTCTAGCTCAGGGTAGGAATCCAAATTCTTTTTCAGAACTGCCTTTATATATAAAAAACCCTAACATTATTTTGAACAGTGCCACATTTTAGATATTACTACTTTTGTAATAAAGATATTATTTGAATATTGGCCTCAGTCTCAACGCTGTGGTGCAACAAGTGTGGGACCATTTTGTGGCTCACGGGTGAAATGCCATCTGAAGTGGTAGCACAGCTTCTATAAGGGCAGTGGTATCTCCTGTGTCATACTGTACAAAAGGCTTCTCTTTCCTGACATGCCTACAAAATAACCCTCAAACAGCTCTAGAGATAACTGGCACTTGCTGAGGGGTGTGGTACCTGCATCATTTATGATAACACTAAACCCAGTACTTAGTTAACTGTACAGAGCATTTTCATGAGTCTTGATTTTTTTCAAACTGCTGAACAAATATTTGTTTATTCCATTGCTTACTGATTATAATAATTATGACCTGACCTTATCATGACCAATAAATGCACAATATTCTCCTCATTTATTTTATATATAACTCCAAATATCTTAAAAGTTGACACTTGCACGAACTGCCTTTCAGGAAGGGAGCAGCAGTCTCCAAAAAGTCATTTATTGGAAGCAGCATTACTGTGCTAGTTATGGTAAAACCACATTGTACATACTTTTCAGGCTGTAAGGAGTAAATTAAGGTTGCATAAGCTATAAATCACTGATGGATCCTGGAGTCCTGACTATAAATAGTAATGACCCTCTTTTAAGTAATGCATGAGATTAAAATAATAATAGAATATGAAATTATACAATAAATATACAATTCAAGATATAACTATATAAGACATAAAAGATATAAGAATATAAAATAAAAGGTAAAAATCCAGGCCCTTGTGGGCATAGGAGGAAAGCAGGCAGTAATGGATCCATGCTTCTGCATGTCTTCCCCATGCTTGAAAATCTCAGCCTGTTCCCTCTTAGACTCTCCTTTTCCCTATCCTGTTCTTCTCTGCTTAAGTTCCTTTTCTCAGTCCCATTCTCCTCACATAATCAGGTTCAGCATTACATCCTAGTCCTTCTTTTACACTCATGAAGAGCCCTAAAGCAAATGTGTCATAAATTTAGAGACAGCTCTTTGCTTACTGATTAAATCTACTGGATTTCTCACTCTAGGCTCTCACTTTCTGGATAACAGTTTGGGAACATATGACCTAAATTATTGAGGAAGATGAGGTGTTTAGCTGCTGAATTAGATTAAATCCTGGCAGCCACAGCCTTCAAAGTTAAAAACTGCAGTGCCTAACCAGGACTGTCTCTAGTTCCTGGTCCAAACCATAGATCTTGCTCTAATTGGATCAAATAATTTAAAGGCATTTGGAGATGATATGTATATATGATTTCAGCCTCAAAGAAAACATGCAATAGGCTTTATTTCAGCACTTGTGTAGTTTTGAGGGATTCCTTTACACCTGGAAAATCTAATTACAAGAAAGGCTACAAGCTCCTCTTGGAAAACAATAGTCAACAACAACACTGCCATGGCTGCTGAGCACCACAACAAGACACTGACCCTCTCAGCCCTGGTAAGAGCTAAATCACCATCACTGGGCTATGAACATGCAAGGTATGGCCACAGGCAGGGACATCAATAGCAGCTTCCTCTCTTTGTATTTGCAGACACAGGAACTCAGCAGCGCATGCAGTCAAATCCCCCTAATCCCCAAAACCCAAACACGAGTGCCCTCCCATCCCTTCTTCCTCCTTTCAAAAAGAGCTTCTTAAAGAAGCCTTTCTATCTCCAAAGTTGAAATTGGGAAGAACAGAGAAAAAGCTCTCAAATCCTGCTGGTTGTTATAGTGCTCTTAATTATCAAATGGGTCACATTGAGCAGATCCTCCTGCTCTGAGGGTGACAGAGACCACAGCTCTCCTGGAAAAACAGCAGGAGAAGAGTCCCAGATGAATCCACCGTCCTACCAGCTATGTATCCTTCCAGACCTTCCACCTGCACATGGATCAGCAGCTGGGACTTATGGCTGAGCACCTGATGCTCTGAGCTGGTGCTGCTGCACCCACACCTGGCACTGTTCTGGTGCTCCTCCTGCAGCACTGCAAACGAGAAGTGCAGCTGAAGCAGTGCTTGTATTTACAAATTGCAGCTCACTGTGCCATCTACACTTCAGAGGAGGAGTAATATGTAATAACAGTGTAATGCTGTTATTATGATAATGATGATTAATACACAGCCCTGAGCGATGCTAGTCTGAATGCTGAGATCCACTGCCGTGTTTTCTATCAGAAAACTAACTCAGAAAGAGGCAAAGAATTTCCTTAAATGGTTTTTAGAAAGAAACAGAGAAAAATAAGGCTTTGATACCTAATTACAGTCTCTTTTGAACAATGTGCAGCAGTGTTCCATTTCAGAATGACTGCTGCCTTCAGCTACGTGTAATGGCACAGAGTAATCAATAGATAAATAAATAAAGTCAAAAACAAAATAGAATTTTTAAATTAACCTGAGACAGCATTTTATTTTGGGGCAGATGGTAAATTTTTTGAAATGTGGTCTGTGGCCTTCTTTCTAAGTACTTTTATTAAAGACATCTTCCTTCGTCAGGCTCAAGTACTTCCCTGCTCTTTATGCTGCTCCTGACTTTTAAATGAGAGGCTGACGTAGAAGGATAAGTTTTCTTTTACATCTTGCTGTATGTGCTCACACAGGGTTTAGTATGAAATCATGGATGATTGTTTGCTGTACTAGCATAGCAAAATCTTTTGTATTATTGGTATACAACTGCAATAAAATTACAATACTGAATGATCACATTATTTTACAGAGGTTATTGAATTGAGGGTTAGCGGTGACACTGATGTAGTCAGTTACAAAGTTTTACTAAGGGTATAGAGAGTAGGACCACCTGTGACAGACCCAGTTTTTCCTTCCCTAGTTCTAGCCTTCTAGCACAGAACTTACTTGGCAAACTGCTTGGATTTCTAGTTTTGCTTCTTCAACAAAAGCCCAAAGCTGCTTAAATGTCTTACTCACCTGGAAACCTAGAAATGTCTATTGAAATTAGCAACCAAGCTAAGTAGTATGGGGGTGTGATTTACATTTATGGCACTTTAATACTCCTTTACCCTTCCTGAGCAGTGGAAAGGTAGGTCAGGGAAAAAAGAGAATCAGGCCTTAGGACTATGCTATTTATAAAACAATATAAAATCAAAAGAGAATGTATTAAAATGGTAGCAAAAAAAAGCTATTTAAATCCATGTCCTCCCATACTATTATGTCACAAAATCTTTTCTTTTCCTTAATAGATTTCACAGGATAGTAAAAAAGGTATTTTTAAAAAGAATTGTTTTATATAAAAGTTGAATTAAAATTTGTAGAGCCATGCTGTAATAGCATTAAGACACTCCTGGGCATGTTTTAATGGTCCATTAATACTCCCCTCTGGTGACTGGATGCATGAGGCTGCACATCCACATTATGTATTAGTGGACCTCTGAAACATGTCCTGTCACCTGTTAATACCATATTACAATGGTGCACTACCTGGGAAGCCTCAGAAATAACTTCCAAAAACTGAGGAGAATGTTTCTGAGCTTTGTAAAATATTACGTTTAATTGCCTGTCGGTGCTTATTCTATTGTTCAAATATTCAAGAAATAACACAATGGTATTAGAGCAAATAAACTCTATAAAACCCATAGAAAATTATCTGGTTTTAAATATTAAATTGCACCCTGAACAACATGAGCAACCTCTCAAGTACCTGCAGAATGATGAATCCTTGCCTTAAAGAGATAATTGGTAAATAGAGTGTAGCTTAAGAAAGGTTATGAAAGAAGTAGTTCAGTAAGAGATGCCTACACATTTCTGCTTTACTATTTCCCTCCTCCATTTTTATATTTCACTCCAACCTGTGCTTATTTTATCTACTGCAATTCTTCCTTATTCTTTCATAATAAGGACTTTGAAATACAAGACTTGAGTCTTGATTACCTAGAGCAGAATGCTATAGATCCTCATTAGAAAGAACTTCAGGTATTTTTAACTCAGAAGGGCCTTTCAAGAAGTCTTGTGCATAGATAAGCCTCTTGAGAAAAATACTTGAGCATAAACTAAAATGCACTCCCACTCTGCAAAGCATTACAGTTTCTCCATGTGCTTAGGTCCCACTGAGCTCCAGCAGAAGTTCCTAAAGATGAGCACATGTGTGGGCTTCTTGCTGGAAGGAAATGCACTGATGCTGAAAAGCCTGTAAAGTCTCTGAAGCTGCCTTCTACATGATGCCAAGGAATGCTACACATTAAAGAGCTGGGAAAAACAAGTTGGTGACAAGTAAGAAAGGAAGATGTTTCTAAAATACGGTTTGCTTTCCTTAATAGAAGCAAAAAATAGGAACATTCCATATCCTGTAAGCTGTTTCTTCACTTGGCATCTCATCTAAAATTATAATTGAGGAGAAAGTGAACTCACTGCACAGTTTATGTTCCTCCTCTCCTGCATTTTGTGACTAGGCTATTTTATTTCCCTGAGAGAGGCCTCTTTGACAACTGGACCAAACAAATTGCTTATCAAGAATAAGTAAAATGCATCTTGTAAGGGACATAAGTAGCTACTTACTAGGAAGGTTTCTTTCTTAGTCCTTTAATGGCTGATCATACAATTGCAGCATCACGTTCATCAGAAGGTGGCTGGGTCCTGAAACATTTTGTGTCAAGCTTATACATTAAAAATGTCTCTTCCCAGTGCTACCTGTGATATAACTGTGTCTGTTGGGATTTCGGATGCTCTGGGAGAGATGATTTTCCAAACACAATTGCCTCCAAAAAAGGCCTTTCATGTAGACTCCAAATGTTAGCAAAAAATGGATAGACAAAATTTTCAGGATCCATATTCCAGCATTTATCACACAATTAATTAGACATACGGAAGTCCTGACAGAGTCTGAATTTTTCAAGCACTCTGATGTGCCACAATCTGGACTGCATTTTCGCTCTTGCCATATCTGGAAGATGCAGGTCTGTGTTCACAAGGACCGTGGCAATAAACCTCTGCCTTTCCTGCCAGTGGTTTAATGGAAAAGCTCCAACTGCTGAGCAAATCCCTCGCCCCACAGATTGCTGTGATCCCAGTCTGTCAGAGGGTGTACCCTGAACATCCTCTGCTGGGAGCACAGGGCAGCCCCCTGCTCTCCTGGATGGGTGCGTGCGCACCAGGTGTGGTGTAACCCTTTCAGAATGGGGCCAGGAACACTTCTATTGCTCCTTGACTACAAAATCTTCACAATCCCCAGGCAGATCACAGATTTCTGTACCAGAGGCCATCACTCATCTGCTTTCTACTGAAAGACCTCTCCCTTTCATCCTTGACCTCTTTTAATTTTTTTACAGTTTTAATTTTTTTTTACTTCTACAGTTTTGCTCTCCATTTTTTTTTCTCAGTCTACTTGTAATTTTTTCTCTTTGGAAGCCCTTTCCTGATTCCAAAACTCATGTTGGCCCCTTACCAAAAATAGCAGATGTCAGGGTGTCATGATTTGGTTACCCATTAAAATAAAAGAAGCCTGGTGATATGATAAACTCTCTTACTGTAAATGCCATGCAGACATTGAGGAAACTTTACTGATTCATTAAACTCTTAGCCAAGAATGAAAAATAATTGTGGAGTTGGAATATTTGTTGCAGGGTAATGAAATGGTGATAGAGAAAACACCAAAACAGCACCAACCAGAAGATTCAAAGAATATATATAATTATATTCTTTGGGATATCCCAAGACCAATAGGAAGAAATACAGATAAGAAAATCAAAGTTGCCAAGAAAAACTTCCTGACATTGAAATGCACTAAGCTTCCAGCTCATCTCTCAGGGGAACAGGGAGGCCCATCACTTGAAATGTTTAACACCAGACTGGAGGAATCACTAGAAAAATATACTACAGGGAACAACTTGTTATTGGCAGAAAGATGGACTGAATGCTGTAAAAGGGATTTTCTATCTCTAATGTTTACTTTTTATGATAGTCATTTATGTTTTTCCTTCATTACAGGTAGAGAAAAATCTATAAAAGTTATTGGCTCTGGCACAGCATACCTAATTTCTGTAGAGCCACGTATCTGGGGCGCTCAAGCAAGCTCAACACTACTTCTTGCCTCTTGCCTCTCCTTGTGCATTTTTCCACATGCACTGTGAGGTTCTTTTTAGTAAAAATGGTAAAATCTTCACAGCATATTCCTAACACCAATGCAAAACCCATCTAAGCATCCCAAGTTTTGATTTAGCTCAAATTAAAGTGAAGGAGAAAATCATGTGGTAGGGAGAAGTGAACCAGCAAAACCCATCTGAGCACCCCAAGTTTTGATTTAGTTCAAACTAAAGGTAGACTAAAGTAAAGGAGAAAATTATGCCATAGGGAGAAGTAAACCAGCAGAAGCATAAATGAAACACTCATAACATGAGAAAGAGAAGGAGGAAGACGTGATGGGGAAAAGATTTGGAAAAGTGGGAACTGCATGTATCCATGAGAGAAGATGGCTTGCAGGTTTTTGGAAGTCACCTAGAGCTGTGAGGGTTGGGAGAAGTTGCTGGGAAATGTTGGATTAGGTGATTCTCTCCCTCAGCAATTCCAGCTCTTAAAGGACATAATTTCCCATGTCCCTAGGTGCAGGGTGCAGGTCCCTGCTGAGCTGCAGGGTGCAAACACTAGTATAATTAGCACAGGAGAATCAAAGAAGGAAGAGTAAGGGTGAAACTACATCTGGTGATGGCTTCTGTTTGCCCTAGCAAGGTGTGGGTGGTCAGAGTTAAAATTATGTGTGTCAATCAAATGAAAGCAAACAAATAAAAATCCTTCAATTTTTGTATGCAGAACTCAGGTTCTGTCATTAGACCCAAATCCTTTTCCTCACAGCAGCAAAGTCAAAACACCAACTTCAAACTTCAAGCAGCAGAACAATGCTGAGTATGCTAAAGGTTATTTCTCCCCCTGCCTCCGTGTCCTCTCAGAGCCCTCCCTGAAGAGCCCCAGCAGCCTGGGCTGGTGTTAGTGCAGCAGGGAAACCTGAGGGATGCCAGGAGGACAGAGGGGATTCCGTGGGACCAGGAAAGGTTTCCAAAGACAGACACAGGCCTCTTGTTCCTGCCAAGCAGCTGAGTGTCCCTGCCTGGCTGCTGAGCAAAGGGTGTGATTAATGAAAAGATGTCAGAATGATAATCCTTACTATCAGGAAATAGTGGACAAGATTTTTTTTTTTCCTTCACATATTAGGTGGTGGTGGGAAGAGTGAGAACAAAATAAGAAAGCAAAAAGGGAAACAAGGAGAAGGGAGGGGTTTTGAAGAGAGAAAACAGTAATATTATATATATACACACATATATATAAAATACAGCTTCCCCTCTGCCCACCTCTTTTAATGTTTCTCTGGTGGAGCACTGAGATACCTTCGGCGTTATAAATAGCAGCACAGATGTTGACAGAAAAATGCTCCCTTAATTACCATACAAACTGCTTTACTTGAGTGAGCCGTTTAAAGCGGCCTCCAAAGGAAGTTCACTCAAGCAATTCCACAGATTACAGCTAATGAACAATATTTCCTCACTCCTATTTAGTGCTCATTAAAATGTAAAAGCCTTTCATTTTCAACAGGCACACAATAAATAATTCCTCTCTCCCTGTGCCTGGGAGCAGCCAGGATGGGAGCGGGGAGGGAGGAGACCGGTGCAGGGAGGCGGGGGGCTGCAGGAGGCAAATAAGTGGATTGGAGAAGTGGCCAATTCATTAAAATCCCTGGAATAGTGGTGACTGCTGCTTGTTGGGAAAGGCCATGTGTGTGTTTGGAGCTCAGCAGGCAGGCTGGGAGCTGAGCAGGCATTTCCCACCCATCCTGGACAAGCAGCGCACCACTCTGCTCCCGGAGGCAGCCACCGCTGCTAGGGCAAGTGCGGGCACAAATTGTCCCTGTACTCTCATAAAAATAATGTGAACACTGGGAGGGGACAAAAGATGAAAATGCTGTTATGAAAACTGACAGTCCAGATCTGGTTGATGCTTGTTTGGACCCAGTTTAAAATTTCTCCCCGGCTTCAACCTTGCAATCCACTGCAGACCATTCCTTTTATGCTTTGTTTGAAGCCTACCAAAGCTGAATTGGATATATGCTACATTGGAAATTGGCTGCACTTTTAGTTCCTGAGATGGAGCAGGTACAGGGCTGAACTTCAGGGTTCTGGCAGGTTGGAGAGCAGAGGGGTCTGTGTGCATTAGGGCACTGTGAGGTGAAGGAGCCCAAGGGAGACTTTATGGCACCTTCCAGTGCCTAAAGAGGCTACACGAAAAGTGGAGAGGGACTTTTTGCAAAGTGATAGGACAAGGGGGAATGGCTTTAGAGTGAAGAATGGTAGGTTCAGATGAGATATTAGGAAGAAATTCTTTACTGTGGGGGTGGTGAGGCCCTGGAACAGATTGCCCAAAGAAACTGTGGATGTCCCATCTCTGGATACGTTCAAGGCCAGTCTGGATGGGGCTCTGAACAACCTGCTCTAGTGGAAGGTGTCCCTGCCCATACCAAGGGGAGCTGGAACAAGATGGTCCTTAAGGTCCCCTCCAATTCAAACCATTCTATGACTCTATGATTATCTATTCCCTTACCACCAACCTACTTAGGATTTTAGATTAATTTACAAAACAAGAAATTTTAGAAGCTAGTTAAACCATAAACCAAAGCCTTAACAAGAACCAATCTTAACCAAACTATCTGAAATTATTATTTTGAGTAGGATTCCAGTTAAGTGGATGAATGGGAAATGCAGAGGTACCAGCTGAATTGAAGTTAGTGTGCTCACAGATAGATGGCACACAGAAACATTCTCCATTAGTTTACATAAGAATTTTTGAAGCAGAAGATATGAAGCAAAAAGTTAGCAAGCCACTGAGATGCTGTGCAGATAATAATTGGATAATAATTGGAAAACTGCAGGAAAGAAAGGCTATTTCACCCTCTTTTAGGATGAATGGGTAAACCAACACTTTAATGCAATACAACACTGATTTTAAGCTGGGATATGCAGCAGATCTCAGCTGAAAGGATACAGAAACAGAGGTTAACAGGCTGCAATTATTGGTGAAAACATGACAGAAACATGACTCCTGCTTCTCTCATCTGCCAAAAACATCATGGCACCCCTCCCACTATTTTGGTTTTCTTAATTTACATTTAATTTTTTTTATTTTTGTTCCTTCACACTTCTAAGTGTCTGAGGGGCCTCTTTCTCCCCCTGTGGCTGGTGCTGTGCTCCCTTCTGTCCCCGTGAGCCAGGCCACCCCTCCACAGGGAGGTGAATTAGCAGCAGAGGTAGCTACTCCATCAAAGGCAATGCATTCCTGGGGGAGTTGTGGATCTCAACCTTGGCAGGGACTGCCAGAACAAAATCCCTGATATTAGCCTCCCTGAATAGAGGCTACAATCTGAGTAGGATAAAAACCATCAGGGCTTTCTCCTGTCTTTAATTTCAAGGCTTAAAAAATTGACAAGTGTATTTCCTGTGGTGAAGCTAGTATACCCTATACCTGAGCCATAAATAAGACTGTGGTGGTATTCAATCATCAGAAAAGAAAAAAGAAAGCAGAGAACTAAGATCTTATATTGACCTAAGCCTCAGACTTAGATAAACTTGTCAGCAATATCACTTTGTGGTGACTTTATCTTTGTTAAACTTGTGCATGGGGAAGATGCATTCTCACAGCTTGCAGGAGCCACTGTGACCCCGCTTGCTGCACTGCCAATGTGCCACCCTCGTGCAGCAAAACTGAACTTTGGCTCAAGGATGCAGTGATGTTTCTACATGAGGATAAATGCTACAACAATATATTTTCTCTGAGAAAAATATTTGCAAATAATAATTGCAAGCGGAGTGCAGAAGAACTGGAACCCAGATCCCCATCCTGCCCATGTCCTTTCAGCAGAGGTGATGCCCATTCTCACTGTGGTCCCAGTCACCAAAATGTGTCTGGATTGGTGCAATCTTGAATGGTGCAATTTATAATCTCACCCTGCCTTGCCTCCTGTAAGCAGGCAGATCTGGTAAAGAGAGAACTTTACCAGCAGTGCAGTATTATTGATGCTTTCAACACTCTGTACTTGGTTTTTAACTAAGGTCATTTGAAATCGGTCTTTAACACCCATCTCATTTGCTTTTTTATACTTGCCAATTTAGTGTTGTATTCACAGTGATTAATTAGTTTGTGGTGAAGGTTTATTAGGTAATCTTTCTGTCAATCAAAAATCACAGAGGTTTCTGAGCAAAGAAAAACCAGAGGTTTTATAAACACAAGGAATTGATATTGTTGCCTTTGTGTATGAAAAGTAGGAGCTTTGTCTTGACATGTGGCCATGTACTTTAAAGACTTTAAAGAGTGCTTTTTATTCATGTTCCACCACAAAAGCATCTTGATTCTCTTAGAGTTTATTTTTTTAAACAAGAATCTAGAAATACTTTTGCTTTCTCTGCCTGCTTACTGATGAATTTGTAGGGCTGCTTTAGAAAACCAATCAGTAGAATTCAACAAATTACAAAATGCTGTAGCTCACCATTTGTGAAATATGCTATGTAGTTCATTCATCTCAATATGACTGAAAGCAGGACCAAATTTAATGAATTTAAAAGCATCTTCAACTGGAAACTCTTTCCAATGTTCATATTTGGGAGAACAACTTGTATACCTATATGTATAAAAAGAACAATTTAAAGAGAATTCAGATTTTACACCTTTATGTGTGGAATAATAACTGAGATTCTTTTAAGGGAGAGAAGAAAGATTACATGAAATTAACTAATTCTAAAAATGAAGAATCAACAGCACACCATATAAGAAATACAGATTATTGTCCACCTGCCTTCTTTATGCATATTTTTACTGACTTTTTATATTGTTTTGAGTATTGTGTGAAAATTTACTGCAATCTGTGCTACATGATTTTCTACATACAAGTTTTCTTGTTGACAGCCATACTTCAAAAACAAAAGTGGCAAAAAATTGCAAGATTTTAGACAGATGACTTTACTAATCTTCACAAACTTGGTGTTTTCCAGAAGATCTTGAACCTTACTGTGAAAAATACAAAAAGGTGAATGGCTGTCTTGACCACAAAAGGTATTACATTGAAGAGGTTGGGAAGTGCACTTGGAGATCTTAGCTGATTAAATTACACACTATGTAAATGTATGTCACATTCTGATTTTTACAGCACTGAGGAAACATGTAAAGAGACATAGATTAATAGTAAGAATTCAACTAAGCACTTTTCAGAGCCATTGCTGTTTTAAATTACATCAGTGCTTGTCTAAAAATGTAAAATTGTCTATACCACTGTGAGAATAAGCATCAAGTTAACTGAAGTCCTTCCTCTGTCAGCTCCCAGAGAAAGCTGTGGGTTATTTCTATCACTCAGAGGTGATGAACGGGCAGCAGCAAAATCAGATGACGAATTCAGATGAAACTCCACAGATGTAGCAGTTTTCCCCCCCTAGCTAAACTCAGGAGTTCTTTTTGTGGGCTCTGGGATTACAGATCTGGAGCTGGAACAGGAGAAGGGCACGCAGGGCCACAAACTGGGTAACTGACATAAGGACAGATAATATAAAACTATAATCTGTTGAATATATAATCAGCATATTTAAAAGCAGCTTTTCCAAATTAAAAAAGAAAAAGGCAAGTATAGGTCTGTGATAAAATTATTACAGCACATGTTCTACAGCTTTGACAATCACCCCTTCCCCTCACCCACTCCTACACACAAAGCCAATAGAGATTAACTTCAACTGATTAACATGAATTGAGAGACAGAAAACAGACAGGTTTTAGCCCAGAGTTCACCCACAGACTAGGCCTGACTGTGAGAATGAAACAGTTCTGGAGTTTGTATTATTTTAGTCTTACAAATCTAGCAGCTGTATGAAAATATGTTAAATATTAGTCTGGAAGCCAGAACAATGAAATTTCAGTGTATCTTTATTAATCACCATTTTTGGTTTTATTATTTCTGGTTTAGTTAGACTGCATTTTATTGAATTGGCTTTTGAAAAAGCTTTCATGGCTTTATCAAAAGTGGGAAGGCTCCATTCAGAGGTTTCCTTTCATGCCTGAGACATGAAATTGGAGCAACCAACAATTTGCACACATAATTCCAGCATACCAAATGAGGGAACAAAGAGAGAGGCAAAAATTGAATCTGCTGCCTTCCTGGCCTTATTGCAGGAGACCACTGCAAAGAAAAAAAAAAAAAGAAAAAGAAAAAAGAAAAAAAAAGGGGCAATTATCTGTTTTCTTGAGGTTCCCCAGAAAGCTGAATCACCAGCATTTGGTCTGTGGGCATGCGGGAGACGCCGGCGCGCCCGTGGTAGATGGATGATACTGATGGCAATCTAACTGGAACATCCTGCCTGAATATGAACAACAGATTTGTCAGTGTGTGACAGGCTGACAGCCCAGCTCCCAGCTGCTTGTCCACTGTTGTTAAATCAGTACCTTGTCTAAGTGCTCAGCAAAGAGGCAATCTGCTTCCTCCATTCGCACAGGCAGGTTGCCAGTTAAAAAACAAGCACTGGCTTTAGGCTGCAGTGCCATAATGCATTGAAAAGATGCAATCTAAACCTTTGCATGCTCCTAAGGCAACAGAGAGCAGGGCTTGGAAGTACAGGCTCAGACTTGAGACTATCCTTTTCAAAACCACAAGGATAACTCCACAGGGGAATCATGAAAGAAATGCATGAGGATTTGAAAACTGTGGATGACTTAACAGAACTTATTTAAGGAGGAGAATATGGCTTATTTTGGTACCAGGGAAGCAAGATCATGCTACTGTACTCAAGAATGTGCCAGAATTTCTTTATAATCTATTTTAAAGCAGTTTATAATTCATCAACAGTAACAATTAGCTCTAGGCTGAAATTTCATATGCAAAGATGCGATCCAGAAGCACTACAGGGGGAAAAACACACACACAAAAAAAAAAAAAAAAAGGAAAAAGAGGAAAACAAAAAAGAAAAAAAAGCAGCTTGTGTACACAGAAACTCTAAATTACAGAACACAACTAAAGGGCTTACTGGTTTATGAAGATTTTCCCTTTCCTGTGACAAAAAAATCTCCAGCTGGTTTCAGTTCTTTAATTTGGTAGCTGTTAGTTGACCATATTAAAAAAGAGGTTTAAAAAGTGTGACAATAGTGACATGAACTAAGGAAATCACAAACCCTAGCACTAACAATAATGTTTTCAGCTCTTGGGTGTGGTGTGTGAGGCAGTCTCTGAGGTGATGCTCAGCCATCTGAGAAGTAGGAATTTACACCACCAACTGCTGCATCACTTTGGAAGCAGTTTTAGCCTGTCAGGTGATTCACAGAGTTTATTTAAGGGTCCCCAGTTCCAGATCCATGCATCAGGTCTCTGCTGGCTCAGAAGGAGCCATTGTAGCCCATGGGATCAATAATCTCTGTAGCCTTGTTGGTGTCCCCCGTGTGAGAGAGGTTCCCCAGCTGTGTCCCTGTGCACCCTTGTCCAGCTCAGCACCCAGGAGCTCTCACCAAGCCTCATGTTCTGCTCCCATTCCAGGCTGCCAGCCCTGCCCAGCCCCTGCCAGCCCTGCCCTGCCTTGGGCAGAAATTGCACTGGTGGTTCCATGGGCATCCAGCTGCTCCTTCCCAGCACGGCACGTTCTACCTTGGGCCAAGGATCTATATCCAAGTCCCAGGAATACAGGTGCATAAACATGCCAGGTTATGTGCCTCTGTCTTCTAAAGCATCTTTTCCACACAGTCCTAGGTCAGGTAAGTATTCCTGCTCAGGACAATGTTAATGGGCACACGTTTCAGCTGAAGTCACTGAGATTTAAATATAGGCTTGTTAGCATCTCTCCCAATGACAGCCCATCACAGCTTAAAAATTTCTCTAGAAATCAAGATAAGAAGAATTATATTCATATGCACATTTATGTATAGTCTTGAGAATTACCCATTCCAAAGTAATCACAGAGACTTCTAAAATACATTAGTTATCAATTTATCTTCTTGAAAATCCATAATATGGCCTTTAGAAAATAAGGCAAACTGGAGTATGAAGAGACATGTAAAAAAAGCCAATGCAACAGAATAATTTGTTTGCAGAATAATATTTTGCAACCTGTGTGGCCTATGTGGAATACATAATGGTTCAGAAAAAAAAGACATAGGTGGCAGGTTTAAGTCTGAATTCTCCTCTTGGTAAGAAAACCATGTGTAATGAATGCTGAAAGAAACTTTAGGTCACATCACACTATCAAGCATGCTGGTACTTAATAAAACAACCACATCTTACGAATAAAATGAGAAAAAAATTAGGCTAATATTCTATTATTGTGCCCCTCTTGATTCCCTTATAATTACCAAGTATCAAATCAATTTGTATGAAGATGTTTCCCCCTTCTCTAGCAGATACGTAAGATCTAGCAGAAGAGCAAGGTAATCAAACTACAAGTCTTAAGGTGAGAGCACAATCTGTTTGTGGCTTCCAAGTGTGCTGTAGCAGGAGTTATTTTTGCTGTTTGTCACAGTCTAAAGGGAAAGGGGACAAAATATTTATGTAAGAAATGCCTGCTCTGCAGCTCATGTCACTGTTGTTAGGATGTGTCATAAAATTCAAACATAATTCTGTGACAATTAGCTTCATAATAATATATTCAGAAATACAATGCTGCATCCTATGCCAGAAACTATTTTCTGCTTCAGTGTTTTATTGTGGCTGTATATTTTAAAGGAGCCAACTATTTTAAACCAAAGCTGCTTTAAAAAATTTTCCCCTATGGAAAAGTACAACATCAATGCACTAAGATGCTATCACTAGTATTTTCCCATTTGGGGAAAAATAGTTGTATTAAAAAAACCAAAAATGCCAAAAGCATTGCCAAAATGTTCAGTCTCTTTGTACATTTCATGTTGGGACATTTATAAAATACTATACTTGTTTGTTTTACCAGCCTCCTCGATGGTAATCTTGAATTTAATCTGTAATTTAATTATCTTTTTTTCTCATTTTGTCCAGCTTTGTAACCTGACTAGTAGCAGTGAACATGGAGACTGCACCTTTATTTACAGCTACTTTCATGTTTTTTTCTCAAGGATAATGAAATGAAGTGCCTTCAGCAGCTCGGTTTGCACAAGAGTTTTTAAAGAAGCTTTGTAAAAATGATAATTAATATGATAATTAATATGGAGGCATTATCTTACTTCTTTACCATGATGCTGATGCTAATGAAAAAGTTACTGAGATGTTACTCTCTGGGCCAAAAAATAATAATGACAAAAAGTTTTGGCTGAATATTAACCTGATACATTTACACAAATCAAAGGAAAATGTTTCCTGAATCCTCTGGGCTTTAGCTGTATTTTTCGGCAGCCTGTAATTTAAGAGGATAAAAAATACTTGCATTATTTCATGGAGGGTTTTCCCAATTGCTAATCACACACTAAAGCATTGCATACAACAGCCTGAGACCTGGGAAAGGGACAGGATGCCAGTGGTTCTGACCTGCACCTCCAGCACACCCGTGGCTTTGACCCTGGAGTTTCCTCTCTCTTCACTACATCCATTACCAGGAGCAGCACTGTACAACCAGAAAAAACACTCTGTCCCTGCCTCTCATTTTAAAATTCAGAGGGAAGAGGACTTTATATGCAGATAACTTTTTGCCTTCATAGTTCCTACTTCAAGATGATTTTCAGTCAGCATGATATTATGAATCCTATTTAACCATGCTTAAGATCTCTCATTTAGAGTTAAGTGGAAGAAGAAAAGGGAAAAATTGTCTTTGCAGATGTTAAGAAGAAATTCATTGCAAGCAATCATCATTTAATATCCAGTGCTGACTTTTTGAGCAAATGCTTGCTCTAAATAATAAATCAAGTGAGTTGGCACTAACAATAATACCTTCGAATATGAATGAGGAAAACAAGAATATTAAAACAATAGAAGCATTAACATACAAGGCCCTGCTGTTTACAGGAGGGAATGGCAGAGGACACTATGAAAAATAGCTGTTGCTTATACTCAGTTTTGTGATCTGTCACCAGCAGAGACGACTGCTATTATGGAAAGAGAACTGGGTTCTTCCAGGCACCAGTCCCTTAAAAATGAGCCTGCAGCATTTATTTTTTAAATAGCATGTGATGCTGCTGAGCTGTCTCCATCAGTGAGTGCTCACCCAGGTGAGGGGGAGCTGACAGGAGCCCCCCACCACCAGCACCCCCTTTCCCTCTGCCACAAGAGTCTCACTGAGCTCTGCCAGAGCTTACCATGAGGACATGGCCCCATGCACAGCAGTGGAGATAAAAATCTGCAACTGCAGCAGCTCCACAGACCCCACGAGTGTTGTTTGTTATTTGTCTCTAAGGCATGCCATTGAGATCACCTGGCAAGTTCTGGGATTTCTGAAGGTTTATTTTATCTTTCCTTCTGAGGCTGAAGGGAGTTAGGTCTCACATTCAATAGCAGGTCACATTGTAAACCAAAACATTTCACATAAGGAGAAAGAATAGCATGCAGGGTAACCAAACTGATGCCAGCCATGGATGTGAAGTCCACACCTTGGGGGAAAATAGCTGTCTGTGTTCAAAGCTGGTGACAAGGCTTTTCAAGGCTCTGGGTGTTGGTACAAGGCACACAGGACTTGGGAACCAGGCAGCACAATGATCTACTCTAGTTTAACAGCACTTCTGTTTCTTTGGTGTGTTTTGTATTTCGCGTGTATATTTTTATATATTACACTGGATTCGTCACATAATCTATGAAAATGGCTTTGCAGTAAAAACTGCCCTATTGACTAACTGTGTAAGTAAAATATCAGAGGAAATGAAGAGCAATTGGCAGGTTGAAGGCACGAGTTCCAAACAAAACAAGCTGTGACTTCAGGACTAGCCATTAACCCCTTACCTGGCAGAAGCATCTGCTATGAACAGTGTAGCCAGTTCCTTTAGACCACCATGCTCCTGATTTTTGCAAAGATACATCTCCTCCTAACATCTGGATGTTGACATATATAAAGGAAAATATTTAAGGGGAGAATGGAAATCAGAATTGACCTAAACCCATGGATTGCTCTTGTATTTGGGCTGGATTAAGGTTACACCTTGGAGCTGTCACAGAAAATGAGACACAAATGGCTACACAGACAAATAACACAGAGGAATAATCTGGGTTTTCTCTGGAAGAATAGTATCAGAGATTAAATGCCTTTGCTAAGGTGCCAGGGAAAGCCTGGTGTGATCTCCAACTCAAGAGCAGTCCCTTGAACACAATGATAGCCATGCAAAAATGAGGTGGCTTTGAGAACAGGAATGCAAATCCTTATATGCTGTGAGCTTGGCTACTCCTTAGGCATTATATAGAGATAAATTATTCTGCAGCCTTTTACCTGTCCATATAGACACATTCCCAACCTGCTCCAAGCAGGCTGCTGCAGGAGAAGGGCTGGAGGGCACAGCAGCATCCCTGTCCTGCTGCACAGGTTGAGGAGCAGCAGCAGAATCAATGTTTCCCAGCTCTGGGGACTGTGCCAGCCTTGCATTTCCTTCTGCCTACTCCAGACCTCTCTCTGCAGGACCTGGCAGAGTTTGGAAAGCTGATACTGTCTGTTCTCTTACTAACATGAAGATGGTGTAGTTTTAACTCCTGCTGCTGCTGCATCTCATTTTAGTGACCTTACACCAGTTCCCAGTAAAAGAGCTTTTTTTTTTTTTTTTAATCAACAAGTGGTTTGAAGTGCCCTTGAGATAACTGCACTTCATCCTAATTGTACATGAAGTACATCCACATCCTTACAGTGCTTTATTGGAATTTGGTGTGGCTTTCTCCTTGACTTCTTGGGGTACCAGCTGCACAATCCCACCTATTTTGAATATGTCTAGGCTATAAAAATCCAGGGCTTTTGAATAAACTGCAACATCCTACATTTATTTCACATCAGACAATAAGGGAAGATGCTTTTAGCAGCATATTCCTACAGGCTGATGTTCCAGACACTACAATCAAATGTAAGGCTGCATTTGGAAGCAATTGTTCCAGATGGCTGCATATTATGGAAGGTTCAGGCACACTACAAAACTCAAGATTATAATAATAATAATAAAGATTTCTTCATATTTTTGCTTATGGAAAAACTACAGTCTTTTCACAGGTGATGACCAACTATCCAGGCTTTTTATATATTCCCTCTCCCACTATCAGAAAGTTGACCCACACTAAAGTTTCCTTTTGAAATCTCCCATTGGTACCAGCCTTGTCCATAGCTATATATAGATAAGGACTTGCCAAGAGAAAGGAAAAGTTATTACAAATACGGTGTGAGATTGAGAAAGACAACAATACCAGTCATTTAAGTCACATTTACCTGTGATAACATCAGGCTTATTTCAGTCATAAACTGGACTGTAACAACTGATCTCAAACTATAAACCTTTAAATGATTACACGTTCAGGCAGATGAAATTTCGTTTGAGACCAGATCCAATTGAGGTCTCTTTCCTCAGACTGCTACAACCTACTTACACTTCTGATGTATTTGAATAAAAAGAGCTGAAAAAATTCTGGCTAGACTTTGCTACATGTAAACATTTAGTAGAGACCTAATTACATTCCTTTTGATGAACCATCTTCATTAACTCTCTGCTGCAGAACATAACCTCTAACTCGAAGACTGGCCTGGCACCACATGGCACTCTACTTAGACATGTCCAAACCTGAAGCTTTCAAGTATTTACCCTCTTGGAAGCACTTGCAAGCTGTAGTAGCCATTCCTGCAAGGGAGGTCACTACAGGTGGTTCAGGCAGCCTGTGCCACATCTGTCAGGATGCCCCGAGTCTGGCTGCCCTTCAGGGACAGAGACAGGGAAAGAACCCTGGGACCTGCCATCCCTGCTCTTGAGCAGTGATAAACCCTCCCTAAAGTTGGGAAAACAAAGTCTCATCTCATGAAGATAATTTGGACACCAATGGGCTATGAAGCAGATAGCTTTACAAAGCAGATTGTTCTCTTTAATGATCAGGAATCAATTGCACAGGTTTCCACTAATCTTTGTGTGTGTTTTCACACCACTCCTTTCCTTGTGCCTTTCCATTGGGGAAAATGGAGCTTCCTGCACTTTATTTCTAGTGTAAAAGCTACTGCCAAAACTGCAGCTGCCTTGTGTTTTGTCAAAACTTGCTTTTTAAAAGTCATGATTTGCCTGGAAACTTTCTTTAAAACAATTTTGAAGGTCTAACAGTTGCCATTCCCTATAAATGTCCAATACTGACCATCTTTTGCTTTGTTGCATTTGATAGCTGAGAAGCAAAGCTGCTTCCATTTGTCATAAATGTACAGCTTGCTACAGGGTACAGCTGTGAGATATCTCTCTCAGCACTATTGGCGGATTGATGTCTTTTTACAAACAAGTACTTCAGAAAAGACTTAGCTGAATAGTCCAAAATTATTATATTTAAAATATAGAAATTATTGAACTATATACTTCATATATTTTAGTGGAAAACCTGCTTATTTAAATACCCTGCACACACTGAATTTCCTGCTTATGAAAAAAGTGAAGAAAAATACTATTTGCTTTTAGGTAATCAGATTCTGTGAGATCTAATCCTATATCCTATTTATGGCTGTGCTAGCTATTCAAAATTAAAATGAACCTTTCATCCGTGTGTATCATAAATGGGCATTTATCAGGATTATATGATTTTGCAATCTATCTGAATATGTAACCAGAATTTGTTTTCTTTCCGTTTCACTATGTAATTACCATGCAACAATAACAAAAGTGACATGTTTGAAGAACAGATAAAATGCTGTAAATTGGCCAGTAATGGTGATATTTCCTCATCTTCTGAAAAACCCATTTATTCTCTCTCTCAACAAATCAAGGCATTGTCAGCCCATACTCATCTCGTGGCCAGAGGGGCCCTACCAATTTCTAGATGTAAGTGAATACTGGAATGCAGATGAGGGCTACTAACTAAGGCTTTCAACCCAGGCAGCTGGTCTTAGCTTGCCTCAATTTCTAAATCATCCATAATGGGGCCAAGACCTCCGAAGCACTAAAAAGAGCGAGCTGACATGCTGGACAAACTGTTAATTTTTTCCTGAAGAAGCTGCTATATTGCACATCTGTCACTGCTGTGCAGACAATTACTTGTGGAGTGGAAAAAAAAATCTGCTGCTTGTTTCTCTCGTGTAGTTGTTAACGGGCGTGATGGAGAAACACAAGCGGCGTGAGAGCCGCTACAGGAAAGCCTCTCAGCCTCCCCCCACCTTTTTGATCGAGGTCTTCCAGAAATTAAAGTGTTTGAAAGCATCCAGGCTCTGTGGTGTGCACTCTGAGCTGCAGCAATTAAGCCCACACCTTCAGACATTTGATATCCTATGGCTGCAATAGAGGTGCAGGTTGCAAAGATTTGTGTGCTTCAGCTACGAGCTGCCCTGAAATCCTCTCTGAACTGCCTCACTGCTCTGTAACACAGGGGGAAGGCTCTCAGACACCATCATTGCAAGATGATAAACACAACAAGAGACTGATGAGAATAAAACAGCTGAAAGCCTTAACTCTCATGCTACATTTCTCAAATATCTATTAAAATATGAAAAAATGTTTAATTGTGAAGTACCCACAAAGTTTACACCAAAAGGTGCTCAAACTATCATTAATAACTGTTCTGAGGAAAAATAATTACCAGAGGTGGCCAACAAGTCTGTGCTTGGTGCTGGAGGGAACAAAAAGCAGGACGTGGGATGGCTCAAAATGGATATGGAAACCACCCAGGAAGGACCTCATAATTAAAAAAAATAACATGAATCAAAGTTGGCCACACATCCTAAAAGTCACACCCTTCAACCACAACAGCTATTAAACACTTAATGTGAGCTTGTATAAAATACTGTCCAAAGACAGGCTTACCTAGGGAATGAGTTTAGTATATTAATCATTAAAGCAGCATACAGAATGGTGAAAACAGCATCGAATGCTGTTCCAAACATTTCTGATGGCAGGAAAACCTTGGCACAGTAACCTGCTGCTGCCCTACAAGCATTTCCCCCATTTTAAGAGGTTACATAGGTTACATGACTCACATGCCAACCAAAGGATGAACCTGGCTCACAGGATCAATTTTGTCAACACTAAACTTTTGGAAGTCTTGACTCAGAACTTGTCTTTCATCAATCAATAATTTCAATTAAAAATAATTAAACAACTTAATAAAATAAAACATTACCTTCACTGTTCTTTTCCCTTTCCTCTGGCACAGGAACACCAGACACAATTGGACTATAGGTTTTCCAGGTAAAAATTTTGCAGGATAATACACAAACAGGAGTGGTGATTTTCAGCAATACATCTGGTATTACAGGAACTTTCCAGATTATACAGGGCATGACCACAAGGCCTTATCTGAGGTCTAAACCAACACAAAAATTGTAATCCATTTCTAAGGAAGATGGGTTGATACCAGTTCAACGTTAAAAAGGACAGTCCTAAAGAAAAAGTTCACAGTGGGGGAAGAACAAGCATCTGAGAGCAGGATGACAAAAACCACCCTGTGTTCTGTTGGAAAATTTAAGAACTGTCAAGCAATGCTCTTCTGTGGCAGTGTGATTGGTGTTTGGATAATTTATGCTATTTCACAACTTGAAGGCAGAAGATGACTCCGATGTATAGACAAAAAGGTAAAAAATCATTAAAAGTAAGCCACACCCTTGGCAGCTGGTGATACCATCCTGCTGAAGAGAAATTGGGATACACTGAAAAACACCAGGTGCATAATGTGTGTGTGTTTAGTAGGACACAATCAGGAGCCTCTGTGATTCACTTGCCAGCTGATCACATTACTTGCTAAATAAAATACCATTTATTGCCAGTTTACTCCAAAAAAAACCCTACCACCAAAATCTGAACACTTTCAGGAAAACTTGTGATAAAACTAAAGTTTTTGGTGCATTAAACTGACATACTAAAATACAGTAAAGTTTACAAAGTTAGGATAAAAATCAGGGCACAGTAAGAGTATATTTCATTTATCAAGATTAGCAGTCACAAGAGAGACCACTTGTGCCACCCCAGCACAGATTTTAATGGTGCCTTGGGACTGTGAAAAATGCCACAGAATGGAACAAAACTCAGTGCCTGCAGTGGCTCCTGCCTGATCAGCAGGCAATGCCTGTGGCACCAGGCTGGGCACCTAAAAGGACACTGACAATTCAATGCTTCCTTTGAAAACTTCTGCTTCAATAGCATCCTAAGGGATGAAATTTGGAAAGAACCAACATCTTGACATCCAGGGGACTATGATCTCACATGCCACACGCTGCCACACAAGGTCAGACTCAGTTTTCTGTTTGGTTTCTGCATTCCTTTAACACATATATGACCTAAAAGCAGTTGTGAATTTTGTGTTCACTTCTTACCATCTTCTCCTGTGAAGGATCCAAAAGATCTCAGCCCACTGGCACCACATTTATGGTATCAGCCGAGGAGAACAATGACTTATTTGGAGCAGCCAGAAAGGTTTCCCCAAGACCACATAATTTCCTCTTCCACCTGACTTTGGAACCCTTTATTTTTCCTTCACTTTATCAGTGCTTACAGGGAGAAATAGCTGCTGAATGCAGCCCCACATGAACCAATGGAGAGCTTTCATTCATTGTGCACTTCAGAATACGCCTTTTATCCAGGGAAATTTCTTCAGACTATTTATCTGTAAAGGTATTTTTCAGAAACAATTAAGATCACAAAGGTAGTATATAAAATGTCACAGGATTTTTCTATGGCTTGAAAAATAATTATCAGCTTATTTGCATTGTTAAACATTAATTAGCTATGAATGGTAATTTTTTTTCAACACTGCAATACTTCAATTTCTCATTACAAAATAATTTCAGCTCTATTAATTAGTTCTAACAGTAACTCATAGTAATGGATGACACCTTAAGTGAGCTATTAAATGCACTTTACCACTGATTAGAAAGAAGACAACTAAAAAACCTGGCTAGGTTTACATAAAGGCAGAATATGAAACAATACATTGCAGATTTATTGACTTTTGTGCAAGCAACACACCCCCTCTAAGCCAGGCAGGCTCAGCAGAACCAGAGGTTTTGTAACACTTCTGTGAGGTTCACGGGGTGGCCATGTACCTAATGGCCCAGTATTTAACCATGGTTTCCATTATTTTATGTATGACATTGTTCTTTGCAGAGAGCTACACCTCTATGCATACAGATGTGTTTGTTTGTGTAAACTCATGCAGGCAAATAATTTTCTCAATTACACAGTAAACTCAATTTTAAATTTTTTTTTGTTTATTTTTTTTTTTATATTTTGCTTCTTTTAATTTACCTGGTCCAAACACAGCAAAGGGATGTGGTTCTGGCCAAAAATATTCAAAGATCCACTATCCTGGATGGTGACAAAAATCATAACAGAATACTTCTCTTGCCAATACTTCTCTTGCAACCTTTTTGTCATGGGCCAGTATAATTAAGTCATGTAGTGATTTCTTTCTCAAACCACTGCCTAAAAATCTGCATGTATAACCAATCTGCACTGAAGTGCATGAACCTCTCACACGGCTGGTGAGATGGCAGCCTGTGCCTGGAACAAAATCCCACAGCAGTGGCTGCAAACTCCACAATCACCACATCTGACCCTTCTGGAAAGTCCAAACCTGTACTTACACTGATTTACCAGGACATTACTGCTAACTCAGAATGCTCCCAGAAACTGAGATGTGCCAGCCCTTCCTTAAACCTGCAGTGAAATTTGCCTTGGATGCTGTTCTTCATAGGACATTCCAACAATTCCAAAAGAAGCTGAGGAGCAAGAATGTGTTGTCCAAATCACACTTTATTGAGCTGGTGCTCCTTGCTGTGTACTTGGAGCCTCTAGACCTGCCCAGTCAGCAGCTCCCCTGCAGGAAGCCTGGCCATCCCTGCCTCCCCAGCCTCCCAAAACACATCCTCTGAGCTGGAAGCGTGGAAACTGCTGTAAGGGCAGCCTCCAATGATTGACCCACACTAGAACCACAAAAGCCACAGGGTGATTTCAGGTTTTGCAGTTCTTTGCTTTCTGGTGGGGAGCATTCAAGGTTGGAGAGACACTGGGAGACCTTCTCTGCAGTTTCAGGGGCCTCAAACTGTCAAGGCTTCCAGGCTCTTTCATTTTCCAGAAGAGAGGCTGTACCTGAGCCTATGGAAAAGGACTAGTAACCCAGAACAGAACACTGGGGTAACTTAGTTTCTGACTAACCCATGGAATACACTGTGTCTTGGCTGCAGTTTACTAGAATATTCCACAAGCCACTAGATTTTGGTGAATAAACATTATCTGACACAAAAAAGTTTTACTTTTTTGATTAATATAGATGTAGATCTCATATGAAAATACCCTTATCCTAAGGAGCAGATCTTTTTCCTCTGAAGTCACAGATTTGGCTGACCATAGTGCAGATTCAGGATTTATTCTATTAAAGGAAAGCCCAAGATGAAGTCAGCACCTGAGGCACCCCACCCACTGCAAAGTGCCCCTACCAGCAGCTCTCCTGGAGTGGTGTCCATTCACAGCCCTGGAGGTTTCAGAGGGAAGCCAGCTGTGGGAGGAACACTTCTGATGTCAGCAACAACAATGAAACAGGTATCAAATCCTGGGACTCCAGGCTGCAGGTCTGATTCCTGACACCATTCTTTAGTGAACCTTTACTAAGGAAGATCCAGTGCTTAATGAGAAAACTGCAGGTAGGTACAACATAGAGGTTGAAAGGTGATCTTCTCTATTCCAACACTTTTGCCAGTGCTATCATTCCTGTCCATATCTCTGTTCTATAAAATTCCTGGTTAAAAGCTACTGTTTAGCAGCTGACATATCTTCATGGGCAATGGATAGAAATTGCCCAAATTCAGTTAGTCAGAACTGCAATTCACATGCTCACTGACAAAAGAAGATGAAAAATAAATCAGCTTACACACCACAGTAAGTATAAAGGCAACTAGGTAATTGTGTTACTTATTATTTACATCACATTATGAAAACCCTTAAAATCATTACAGGCTCACGCTCAAAATCTCTTATTTCAGTAATAAGGCATATAAAAAAGAAATCTGTAAACTGTTCTTCCAGACAGTGGAACTGTTTGAGTTTAATCCAAATTAACATACTGAGTATCACTGGCATTTTTCATTCAACAGTCTTTTGCATCTTGTATTTACATATGTATGGTTCATGTTGCAGATCATATTTGATACTAGAGGAAGAGTGAGCCAGTGCCACATTTACTGAGAATCTGGCATCTAGAAAATTTTAGATAAACATTGCACTTTCTTCACAATAGGTATAACATCTGGATAACCTGAAAATTTTGGAGGAAAAAGAAGTGTGGAATTCAAACTCAGTTCTGAGGACTTGAAACCAAAGGCATGAAATTGAAAATCTGCACACTTGCAAATGCAATCAGAAAAATTCTTGTACTCTCCACCACAATATTCTGTAAGAAAACAATCAAGTTTGTGCAAGAGAGAAAGCAATGGTGAATAGCAGTAGGGGTCTTCAAAGACATCAAAAAAAAGTAGAAACATTTTATGGAAGGAAAAACTAGAACCTCTTTGTGCTGATTCTTCAAAGAATCTCCTTAAACTACTCAAATCTATCTTGTAGGACAGTAAGTTAAAACAACATTATAGGCAACTTCCAAGGAAGAGGATTAAAAAAATCACACCTCATAAAAAAAGAAAACAAAATTCATGGGAATGGACATGCAGGGAGCAATCTGAGGTCCAGCACAAACAATAAAGTGCTTGAGTAGAAGATGGAGAAAGATGGAGTGTGGACAGGTGTAGAATAAGATGACTTGCAGAGAAAGTTTGTAGGATTCAACGTAGCAGATGCATGAGAAGTTTAGCTTATCTCAGGCATTAAAACCTCCAGCATCCTTCAGTGGGGGATCAAAATGTTGAGCCTGTTTTGCCAAACACTAACATCTTGTTTGTAAATTAAAGAAAATATTACTTGGAACATTAACGTTTTCTTTCTCTGCGTACCTGGTGCATGACTTCCCTTACTCATCTGCCCCCAAATTTAAGAAATTTCAAACTTCTCACTGTATCACAGCTTTAGAAGTGATCTTTGTTCCCTTCCATTATCTGCAACTCTTTCTTTTCTGCTATATTCTTTTTGAATTGACAAGATCCCATCCCACCTACAGAATCACGTCCTGAATACTAAACTGACAACCGTTTATGAGTGGCTTGCTGTGCCTTATTTTGTGCTCTGCAAAATTAAGATATTCCAGGCTGACATAGCAGCCTGACTCCCCACAATGCTGGAATGTATTGGTGTGGGTACTGCAAGGATAGACAGACTGACATGACCCACCTGCTAACCTGTACATTCCTGCAGCCAAAGAGCAGCTCTATAAGAGCTCAGTGCTGAAGATGGGCCAGCACAATCGTGCAAACAGGCAGCTGGGACCTGAGGGAACTCTGATGCCATAGAAAATTTAGGACCTGTATCTTTTACAAGGAAGAAAGTCACAGCCTCAGTTTGCAAATTCTTCCATGCTGCTTATTTTTAGACAGTACTTCACATTTGGAAGCCAATGGCAGATACGTGGACAAATCTCTCACTGACTCGGGGCCACAGGAAGGACAGGGACCCACACAACTGCCTCGTCAAGGACAAAGAAATCCCAAGTTCTCAGTGTCAAAATCTCTTACAACTGATGAAGGCAACATGTGGCCCTTCAGGCAACTGGCTTAGAAAGGGGATGGAAAAGGAACTTCTGTAGAGCAGCAGAAATCATAGAAAATCCTGAGTGGCCTGCCAGTTACAAGAGATTATGCTTCAAGAGAGGAAACACTGAGTATTGTCACTTAAAAACACACACAGAGCTGCAGTTTTTCAGAAAAATAGACAAGTATTAAGAAGAAAAGACAACATTATAGACAAGACACAACTGAAATGAGCATATCTATGATGAAATATTCTGAATGACATTTTAATAAGCTCATATATTTACAATAACACATACATACCTCAGAGGCTAATGACTTATGTTCACACTTTCAGAAGTCAAACTCCCCAATGTTTAAATTCATCATAGGAATGTCATCAACAGGCCAAAATAACAACCTTCTATAGACAGAATACCTCATATTAATTTAAACCACTTTTCATAGCTGTTAAAAACCAGTTCTCATTAGTGAGGGCGATCAAGTTTACATAATTTATTACTTAATGATTGAATATTCAAATACAAGCAACATGGTGAAAACAGCTCCATTATCTGTTTTGTTCTAGGACAGAAGAGAATCATGAGAAGCCCAAATAACTTAATGCGATCAATTGCAAGTAAATGTGTGCTAACCCTTTTGCAGCTACTCCACTGCTCCTGAAAACTCTGCTAGGGATGGAAGTGTAATTAGAAAGTTTATTGATTAAGAGGGGAGGGATTCCCATTTCTGATATGCCTTCATTGAAAGTGCCCTGGGAGCAGGGTGGAGAGGGAAAATAAAACAAAGACTGTGTGAGTTTTCCCTTGGAGGAACAATTCTGGAGAACTGTTGGAAGAGAAAGCACAAGGCCCTGTCATGGTTATCAAAGCATACACATACCTAAGGAGTGAAGGGAACTTGTACTTAGACTTGTAACAAGTCTTAGAAGAATATGATAACAAAAGTACTGCAAACATCTTAAATGAGGCATTTCCTGATATTGTGGTGTAACCTCTTCAGCAGGATAATAATAGCCTAGGAAAGAAGTACTAGCAAAAAAGTACAAAAAAGGCAGTGTAATAGCTTAACCTAGTATGCATTTACTTGGTACGTGGGGTAAGCCACTTTAATTATATTTCCAGAAACAGCATGCCTTTGTACTCACCTGTGCAATAGCACTACTGAAAAAGGGTAGTTTAAAGAAAAGAACATACAAAGCCCATGAAGAATTGAGTCTATTTATTTTATTCCATCTTGCATTTGTGTTGTTAGAGCAAAGCGTTTTATACAAAGCGTTTAGGTATTTACTGCTGTTCTACACCCATTATTGACCTAATTGCAGAAAGACAAATGCAGGGACAAACTTGTTAAACAAGCATATTGATAATGCTTCTCTGACTTTGACAAATATTCATTTAGATATAAGATACTGCTCATGGGTTTCTTTTATTAACAGTTAATGGCTCAATTCACAGAACTTGGAGACACCATGGAACATGTAGCAAAACACAGTGCTGATAATAGGCAACATCTCTTCTCTTCACTACACATTCTTCAGAGGAAGAATATCATGGTAACAGCTGAGCTACTGATTCAAATATTTAAATGGAAAGAATCTGGCAAGTGATGGATGACAACTTTTAGATACAAGATGATCCTGTATTTATTTATGTAGGCAAAAAACTTCAGTGTCACAGGCATAAAGAATTATTATCTGAAAAAACTTGTATACGTAGTTTAAAACAACGTGTTCCAGCTTTATAGCAGGTATCACAGTATGATTGCAGGTTAGACACAGGAAAGATCTGAAGAAAACAAACAGTAAATCCAAGTATTTTGACCTGTTTCAAAGCCAAATAACATTGCAATGGCTTTAAAAAAAATCTGCAATTAATTTTTGTTTTGTTTCTTAACACTAGTTTTAACTGTATGAAATCACACTGCTGGAGTATCTTTAAAACCACTCCTGTGAGATATGGAAAAATGAAAATGAAACCACAGTGTGAGCCAGAAAGGGAATTTTACTGCACAAAAAATATCTCAAAACACTACATTAAAATATTTTAATAAATCACTTTGTTCTACAGCTTCTAACAGATAAAGTGTACTGTCAGCAGAGGCATCTATTGATAATACCTGGGGAAAACAAAGTGCATCTATCTCTATATCAAAACCAGTTTAACTAACCTTAATGTCTAATAGATTCTCACTAAAAGACTGATTTAGAACAAAAAAATTTAAGGTTTTCAATCTGATTACATAGTTCATCCATTATGACAGTCTACTAGGCTGGCTGCTTCACTGCATCTGTAGGAATGCATGAAAAAAGAGTTGAATGAGCTAAAGATATTTTTCCTCAATATGTATGCATTATTTCCCTCTTACCTTTTAAAAACAGGAAACAGTTTCAAGAACTTCTGGGGCTCTACACTTATTTCTTGAGAAACTACTGCTATGATAAATTGCACAGAAATACTTCAAAGAAGTGTTATAGGTGCCATACTTCCAGTCCAAGACATGCAGGTTTTGGAACTAAAGCAGAACAGTGGAATTTTAACAGACTGAGTATTCTTTTACAGTTTTACAGATAGAGCTACAACAAACAGATCTTAAAAGAGTCACTTTTGCAATTCACACGTTGAAAATGATTTTAAGGGATTTCTGATTGCAGCGTACAAAACAAAGAGGTTGTCAGAGTTCATTTGCTCTCAGGAGCACATGGCACTGTCAGAACAGGTGCAGGCCACAGAAATGCATTATTTGGAATAACACACAAGTGGGCACCTCTGCCAGTTGCAGAATTCCAGGCTCTTGGCCCTCTGTAACTATGTGGCCTTGAAATTCTTTGGATATGGAATGTATTTAACCAAGTTCAGTTGTGCAAGAGATATTTGAAGTGGCAAACTCACATTATGCTATGCCCCAAAACCTTACAATAAAACGTATCTTTTGCTGTATAAATCCCAATTCTGTTTAAAATTTCTTATAATTTTAAAAAGTAAAACCACACAATCATACAAAGTATTTAAACAGCAATAAATGGTCTTCCTGAAACTCAAAGAACATGTGCATTCAACTATCATAAAAACAACATCAGCTACTAATCTGTAATCTCTACACTATGGTGGTATGCTGAAACAACGTCCCCAAACTGACAGTAATTGCACTGGAAAATATGAACATTTCTTTCAAGCAAATTTAATGCTATAATGCTGCTGGTTTTCCTCTTCCTGCTACTATTTTCCTGGAATACTATTTTCCTGGTGAAGCTGAGAGAAAAAGGAAAGTAATAAAAACACGTCTTAAAATGAATCACTATATTTCACAGTTGCATGAGTAAAACTGTGCTCTTTTTATGCTAAAGAAATATCTTTGCAAGCATCTGGAACTAAGTATTTTTCTCTGCAGCCTGGGAGCTGAGGAAGGGAGATCCTCCTCTTGAAGAAAAAAAAAGACTGCAGAATCAAATCCTGTTCCCTCTGCAATGAGGGTAAATGTTGCCAGCTACTAGAGGCATGGGTGGTGAGAGAAGCACAATTTTCTCCTTAGTCCATCTGAAAAACAGTTTCCTTCAGCCCTATCATTTAATTTTAAAGTGGAATTTGTTTTATCCTGCAGACTAATAAGTACCCTAGGAGCTTGATTGGTTGGTGCTTAATGAAATTGCTTCTGCTGACATTAGATACATTAGGATACTGATTAAAACACTTAATGATCCCTCTTGATTTTAAATTGCTAGCTTAGATTTGTGAGATGCCATCAAAGTATCTTTTTCCTTCCTTTCCTCCATCCTAATCCTGCTTCTCCTTGCCCTTTTTCTGTTCATGATCCTTAAAGGTTGTGGCTCATTGGCAACAGCTCGGTCACAAGCCAAACGTTAACACCATGTTGAATACTGCATTGTTTAAAATGTGCCAAACCCCAGAAAAACACTGAAACACAGTCATCCCTGAAATACAATTTCCTGTTTCAAAGCTCAAACTATTCTTAAATGTGGCAACACTGAGGATTATTAATATGAAGGGAAAGCCAAAGTTGAAGTAAACTCTAACTCTGTAAAGTATTTGCTGAGGAAAGATAATTTTGTAAACATAAAAACAAGTATAAAAGCATTACTTTTCAGCTTGAATGTGGAAGACAGTAATACATTGCCAGAAAATGGTGTTGGGATGAGATTCCTATGACAACAAAGCTGTTTTTCATGCTCTTAGACAAAATTGCATACCATATCACCCTCCACTGGGAAACATGTATGTATTATGGCCATAATGACAACTTATACTCAAATATTGTTAAACACTATAAATACCAGGCTTGGAAATTTTGCCTGAAAAGGGGGAAGCCACAATAGCTGTAAAAAGTTCCATTTTCCTCAACAAATCTTATCAAGGCTCTTGAGATGAAATTATACCTACAAAACAAAATTTCCTTATATACTAAAACCTGCTGTGCCAGAAGCTTTTACCAAAAAAAGTGAGTACACTGAATTTTATGCTTAATACAAACCTTAAGACCACAGAAAATAAAAAAGTAGAAGTTTTTGTACATTTTAGCACCATTGTGAAGTCAGAATCGAATGCCGGTTCTGTCACTGCGGCTGTACCTTGCAGCTGGTGGGAGCTGTGTGAAGCTCGTTGACTTCAGCCATCTTTGAGAGAAGAAAAACTGGATTTGCCGATCATAACAAATAATATGTTTGCCATTTTTTCCTTTTTCTTTCTTTTTTTTTTCTTTTTAAATTAATTTTGAGCTTTATTTTTATCTCTGTCAGCTAAATCCAAGTCCAAGTCCTTTGGGTCTCTGCATGGCTCGTATGGGCTCTGCTATTCCTTTGCCATCTGGTCCGAGACCTGTGCCTGGGGTCCAGCCCATACTCTGAAGCATTCTGTTTCCAATGTTGTTTTCTGGGATTGGTTGGGTGTTTTCACCTACAAACCCTGAGATTAAAGAAATACACAGCATTAATCAGCACTGCCTGCCATGCGGAGAAGAGCAGGATAATCTCCTTTAAAGCTCTAAACCTTCTTATTCTCCTAATTTATCTAACAGGTTTCTAGAACAGGCTGCCTTTGCACATGTTGACCTCTTGACTACATATGATTCTAAATAATACAGTCTAATGCTTTTATTTTTAATGCTTTTGAGGATTCATTCTGTTTTTACATATGACAAATAGTATCATATTGTATTCCAATATGGTGGATTTCACATCAGATTCAATGAATATAAATCACCTGCAGATGTCTACCAGTATATTGCCAAGATCACATGAATTTCTAGTCCTATGCAGTTACTACGGAGAGACACATCATAGTAACATGACCATCACTCTGTTCTTAGTAATATTTATCAATGACCTCCCTCAAGAAAACCCAATAAAAACGTTCTGATTAAACAATTATAGCTCTTACAGAAACAGTACAGACAGATGGTCAACCACTCTGTAATTCAGCTATACCTTTACTGTTTCTCTTTTATTGAACATTGTGAATTTTGATATGTCCAAGGTTACTTTTGGTGTTTTCAATTTTACTAAGTGTCATTTACACTCTCTTCTCCTTAGCATCGAGATCTTTGAGAAATGCTGCATACATACCACAGAAAAGAGTACCAACATTGCAAGTGTTAGTATATATTTGTTACAATAACAGATTAATTTTTTTATAAGAAAGGTTTTCTTCCCCCCATGAATACATCATTAAAAAAAAAAGTGAAGTCAAAATAATAAAGCTAATTTTTCCAGACTCCCCAAACCAGAGTTTAGAGACAATGCATGGATAAGCCTTCTAAATGTAAGTATCTTGCACAAGGGATATTTATTTCAGGAATCTGTGTTAAAATTTATCAACTTCCACCATGCAAACAATTAAAAAAGGACTGAAGGTTTTGAACACAAGCAGTTGCATGTAGACAGCTGGATTTTGTTTTCAGCATTATTCAACATCACCCTGCCCAACAACAAAATAAAAAAAACCCTCCATGTGCCCAGCTTCCAAACTATCTGTTTGATTTTCTACCTATTTATTCTGCCTGCTACTTTTTAAAAAATACTGTAGTAGAAGCCTGTGATTTTGAGTTCTTGGAGACTATAATATTGACAAGCAGCTGGCTTATCATTATATTAACTTACTAAACAAGAACACATACAAGTTGAACATGAGCTTCTAAAAAGCCTAATTTATCCCACACACACAAAAAAGCAAGGTCTCACAGTGGAAACTGCATATACAGAGAGAAATTCAAAATGAGAAGTGCACATTATAAACCTCATGATGATTGTGATGATGAATTTATAGTACTCCAGCATTATCCACTATAGATCTGTTCATATTCAGTAAAACACTGGCTACATAAAAGGCAGACTGCTTTCTAGTATCTCAGTTCCTGAGTCAAAGAAAAAAAGGAGTGCATTGAGGTAAGGCATCCTTTAATACTGGTTTGAAGCTATGCTTAATGCTAGGCTTAAAATAAAGGCTTTTAAGTCAGCAGCCTCCAGTCCCTGAGAGGGTTCTTCTTGAACTGACCAGCAGAAAATTCAACGTCCAAGACTTCCTTTCTTTTCAGGCCCCCACAGGCAGAGGCAATTTTCATACAAATGAGTCCCTGGCACAGCCTGGCATACACAACATGGGCTTTGTAACCTTCCCAGTTATACTTTCTAGCTAAAAAAAAAAAAAAAAAAAAAAAAAAAGGAAAGAAGAAAGGGTACTGTTAAACAAAAATTCTGGCAAACCTCATAGGTAAAACCCTGGAACTGTGTTTTGGTCCACTTTTTGTAAAAAGTGATGGCAAAAAATGAAGAATCATTCCAGTAAATGTTTGTGGAACAATTAGGGGGAAAACTTCAAGGAGAAGAGAGATCCAACAGACCTGCCAAGAAGGAAAGAGCAAGCACAAGAGTGTATTTTATGACACCTAAAAACTGGAAACATGAAACCATTCATAATGCTGCCTAGGCAGAGGCAGCAATGCTGTTGGAACAGTATGCAAGGCATAGCCTGAGACAACATAAACAGCTTTTTTGTTTTAGTCTATTCAGGGGAAAAACCCACAGAGCTCTTCCTGTAACAGATGTACCTTTCTATATGAATTTCAATTCCTGAGACAGCCAGAGGAACCCCACAAAGAAGATATAAGAAACAACACTCTGTACTTTGACATGTTATTTAGTAAAGTGGTGCTTCTATTTTTGATACCTTTTGAAGCAATTCAATGCTGTTTTTCCCTGACAAGATAATTGGAATTATTTGTTTTTAAAGACATATAAGGACTGCTAGAATGTGTATATGATACCTATTTTCCCCTCCAGTGTACATACTTTTATATCTCCTATTAAAACATAAGCTCTCCCTTAGAGACCTGTTTTACTCTTGTATATCATCAGATTAAAAAAAAAAGGAGAAAAAAGAAAAAGAAAGAAAAGAGAAGCCACCATAAACTTGGCTTCACAACCCACTTTTGGCAAACAATCAAACAACATACACTGTCCAAAGGATAATGTGTTTGAAGGCTTTGTACTACAGCAAGAATAAAGCAAAACCAAAACCCCACCCACCTTGCCTATATTACTAATTGACTAATTACTCCTTCTCATAAATGAGGTGAATTCAGATTGCTTTTATTTGAATAGTGAAAAATACTTAATATACCCTGGCCATTCCATTGCAGTATAGTTTTTATATGAATACTATCTACGTCTGCCTTTAACATTCCTGCAATTCTCACCCATCACTTGAAAAATTTATCTGTAATGCAATATATTTTACTTGAATCCAAAGAATGTGGATAGTGGTATTGCCCTCTTCCTCCATTTCAAGTGCAATCAGCAGGTTGGAAAAAATCTCAACATTTGCATTGCTGATAGACTGCATGATACGAGAGAGCTCTTAAAAATCATGCTACACTGTGAGCTATTCCCCTGACCCCCATTCCTGTGCTTTGGGCTTTTATTTTCTAATTAAAAGCAGTAATTGTCCTTGCAATATTCATCTTCAAGTTCAGTTTTTAATTCATGCCTATGGCACTTCTTGGACCAGCCAGTAGGGCCTGTTAGAGAGAATGGTCCAAGCACACGGCCTTGAAAAGGGCTGTGCTACCTCTGGGACGTGTTCAGTCTTGACCCACCCAGGAGCAAGAGCACAACCAACCCATTGTGCTGTCCCACAAAAAATAACTATGCAGAATCCAATTAAAAAAAAAAAAAAAAGTGGGGATACATTTTTGTAATTTTAATGCTGTATGAGGTTTCCAGAAGTTACAAGGATGCCTCTGCACTAATAATTTGTAGGAATTTCCTGTGCAGTACAGCTTTTTTTTTTTTCTACAGATAGAAAATGTTTTTAGCAACCCTAACAATTGATTCCTGATCTACCAGATGAGTAGTCTGCATGTAGAAGAGGCTGCCATTATATGAGAGAGGAGAAAATATTAAGGTATATTAACTTGTTTGAAAAGGCAGCTCTGTAAAACACCCTCAGCTTATGTTCCTTTTCTCTGCAATACTGCCAGCTGAAAGAAAAAAGGACAATTCTCAAATCTTTGTGTATATGAAGAGACACACTTCAAGGTCTACATTTTTTATGCATATGACCTTACATACATGGAATATAGAGTCAGTGAGTAGCAAGTGACAAAACTGGGAAGTGGAAAGCAAAAAACTCATCACATTTGTTTAATTTTGGTATGATCCTTATGATGGCATTAAAGGCAGGTTTCAGTGAAAAATATTTTTTCTTAACAGCTGTTGAGACAGGTATGTCCTGGTTAAACAGTACACTAGCATTCAGTGCCATACCCTTGATTTTACAGTGATTGCCATGAATTAATTTAATTCCATCTGTAAGCTAAAATCAGATCAGAGGTCTAATGCTGCTGCAGGCTTCACATCTGTTTAATCATTTTTGGATACAGCAGCTTGCAAAAGTTCAGCTTTTAAATTTGCTTCATATTTAAGAAACAATGTTACACCAGTGTACAACATTGTCAGCAGGAAACAAATGAGTCTATGAACAGTTTTGATCTGACAGACCCATTTTATTTGCAAAATGCTTCTACAGATTCAAAGCTCAACATTGAAGTTATCGTTTATTACAGAATAATAAAGGAGCTATGACCTCATAAACTACTATTGTCACAATATTTATTTGTATGGTCCAATTGCTGGATAAGACTAGCATCAAGCATGTTTGGCTTATATTGGGCTGAATAAAACCAGAATACAGCTAAGATCAAGCTCTCAGATAACCTTACTTAAGAAAATGTGTGGGTTTTTTGTTGTGTTTCTTTTTTTTCCCTCTCAACCCCCCCAAGCTGTAAGAAACAAATGAAGGCATAGTGAAGCAATTTCATCTCTGGTCACCACACTATTTCTGATGTTAAGAAAACGGGGTTTTAAACAGTTCTGAGAAAATGGCACTGTACATAAATATAGTCTTACCCTTTCATCTTTCTTTTGTATGATTAAGACTTGTGAGCAGAACAGCAATGCCTTCACAGAGCATACCACAACTATTATTTCCTCTTCTATCGCTCCCAGCAGCCTTAAATCCTTTAAATCCTTTCCTAGAAGGATCTCTTTTTGCTTGGGTAATTTTTGCAATACATGGCCTGCTAACCCTTACCCCCTACCCTGGATCTCACTTATGTCTATCACAGCAGAGTCAGTCTTTCTACCTCAAATCTTCCAAGGAGCATTGAGGATGGTAATTCACTTGCGTAATTGGCTCAAGAGATGAAAATCTTGTATCTGCCTCTCTTAGCCACTAATCTATCCAGCTGACTGCAAGCCTAATTGGCAGCTTGTTTAGTAATTTGGCTCCTAAAGTGTTGTATTGATGTTGGATAAACAGCCAATGGAAGCAGAAATGATACATGCTGATTCTCTTTAAAAGCTGGTGCACTTTCCCCCTCATTTTCTGAAAGCATTTAATATTTCATCTATTCTTTTTCTTTTCTGACTCCTCACCAGACAGATGAGCTCAGAGCAGTAGGGACTGATCCTGATACACAAGGAAACCAATCAGAAAAATACATTACTGTAGTCTGTCTTTTTATGCCAGCTCTCTCTAACTAGCAAAATGGGAATCAGACTGTCTAGATGTTTATGTTCTTAAAATTGTTTTGGGTAATTGCACAAACACAGCTTCAGAAGCACAGCCACCAGCTGCATGGTGATTTTAAAACTCAGTACCTGCAGTGATTTTCAAAATTCAGTACATATGGCTGTGTATCTACTAAAAAACCCACAAAACACCAAACCAAAACTAAAACAACTCAGCTATGAGAATGCTATGAAAATTGTTTAGGTTAATATTTGAGACTGTTTTATTTCACCAGACTAACACATCCCTCACACTGAGCTATCTAAGACTATCTAAAGAATAACTTTAGAATTATTATGTTCAGGTAAGTCTGCTTGCATTGAATTTTATTCTAACAGAGAGATAAGAATAGCAGAGAGGACATAGCTAGGACTTCAGCAGGTGCTGGATGCCTCTGTATTTATCCCATATCCACAGCAGAGTTTTGTTGATGTCTGCACTGCCATAGTTCATTCCTACGACTCCATCTCAAGGGCCTGGGTAAACACACCCTATCTTGAAGCACAGGCTCTAGATTTCAATTTATTTTCAACTCTCCTGAATATATAAACATAAATTCACACACCAATGAAGACTGTGACACTGAATTTTAGGTACAACTGGTTATCCAGAAACACAGATCACTAGGAATTGGATTTGCAGGTGCTCTTCTCCTTCCATCCTTTACTGCGTTACACTGTATGTGGAGTAAAACATCATGCCCATTCAGTCTTTGCTGCTATAAAACTGGTTGGAAGAGTTGGTGTTTTTAGATTGCAATTTATCCCTCTGTAAGGGGAATCTCTTGAATATCCAAGACTGTCTTTTCACTTCAGTCCAAAAGTCTTTGTTTTATGCCTTGACTTTGATGACAGAAACACTGTCACTGGATGGCACTTTGGAAGAAGCATTCTCACTGGGGGACATGGCAAAGTTCTGTTTAACTCCCCCAAAATTCAGCAAAATGAATCCCATCTGATAAGCATTCCCTCACTTTTACAGAAAGACTCGCAGCCTTACAATGAAACCCAGTGGAAATCCAAAGCAAAAATTTTCTTTGTGAAACCCAGAGGTATATACAACAGATTTTATTAGGAAATTTTCCACCAATTGCAAGGCTTTTACAAAAAGACAGAAATCTTGCCTGCACTGGAAACCTGATCAATGAATTTTATTTCCTCGCATGGTAAACTCCTCTGAAGTGTCAAAACTTTCTGCATAAATCTATCAGGTTTATGCACAGACCTCCTTCCTTATTCAGAAAGTGAATCATATGCTGACAAACCTTTAAGAAAAGTGGTTTTTGCATAATACCAGGGACTGTTTGCAGCAGTGCTCCCTATTCCCTCAGGAGAAGGAAAAACTAGTCACCAACAACTGAGAGGTTGTTGTAGAGAGATGGTATAAGAAATAATGTTGACTGAGAGAAAACTACATGTTTTAACTGCAAAACTGTCCATGTTTTAACTGCCAAACTGTCCATGTTTTAACAAAAATCCTTTGCAATTACCTAAAACTGACTGACAGAAATATCAGGTACTTCTTTTATTGGTTGAATTCTAGGAAAACTACAGGACATCCATTTGCCCATCTGAGGAAGGTGATGGTTCTAACAAACTGCACATAAAAAGGAGGTGGCTCCTCTCCATGGGGAACCACTTTAATATGATATCTTGCAGAGAATGTGCAGAACTTGCAGAGCACATAACTGCCCTTGGGGATGAGTCTCCCTACTGACATCTCTGCCTCACTCAAAGCCAGTCCTCAAGTATACAACTGTTTAATGAAACTTGAAAATAATGCCTGGTTTAGCCTTTTTCCCCCCATATTTCCACTATATTAAGGGTACTCTCTTTGTTTATATTCTCCAGTAAGCTGGTTTATGGTTCTTGAAAGTGAAGCCAAAAAATCCATGGAATCACAGAAATCTCAACGTGGAAGGGACCCATAAGCACCAGAAAGTTCAGCTCCCAGTAGAGGCAATTTGAACGGTTTCCATAACCAGAAACAGCTACCTTATGAAAGACTCCCAGAGTTATTCAGGGAATCATTCTTGAAGCTTTCACATTTCACAAGATAAGAACCCTTAGAAAGACAGGCACAGTCATCTTCTATCAATCTGAATGTTTCTTCTTGACTTTATAGTGGCTGTGTGTACAGCCTGTAGAATATTGTCTTCTCTCTAGATCACAAGAAACCCATCAGCAATTTTGCAGGATAAGCTTGTCCTGGTTGAATTGCAGGTCTTCTGAAGTTTGTTACTGAACTTTCTGAACTCTGGTCCTTGTATGTAAGATGCCTTGCCTGAACCAGCAACATCAAGCTCAACACAGGAAGCCTTTTGCTCTGAAGGCACTGCAGCTTCCAATACTGGATGGCACTCTGCAATCTTTTAACTTCTAGTTTGGTGAGACAATATGGTAGAAGAACCAAAAAAAAGAAAGAAGTCCCTAAAATTTAACTTGCTGCCAAGTTACATACCAACCAAAGAAAAATGAGAGTCCATGGGCTGCACAACCAAGCAGGCATGAAGTGCATGCCAGGAAGGACTTGGGCAGACTGAGGGTAAGAAATGGTGTGATGCAATATGGGAAAGGATTCACAACATGCCAATGCTGTGAATTGCCCTGTGACAAGGGATTTCTACCTATAGAGTTGTACATTTGGAAGACAGAAAAGCAGTGAATTAAGTTAAAAGAAAATAGGCTTATTGTCTAGAGTTTTGGAAATTTATGGTCAGTTCATCCAAGTACCGCAAAGTTTACCTTTTCCCTGAAACTACTGCACTAAGTTGACCTTCACCACAAACTCAGCCTCAGCCACCTCTGTTATCACACTGTAATCACAATCTTTTTCAAATCATCGTTTTGGTTCTGCAGATATTCAGGTCTGATTTTTAATCACTGACATATTAAGCATCAGCAAAATAGTTTGCTTAGCTGTTCCACCGGCAATTTTTAAAAAGGAATGAAAACATGTACCCTTTTGATTACCTTGTTAAAGTGAGTCATGATGGCATTATAGCAGTGCTCACTATTTCTGCTGTAATTAAGAAACTGTCATATTTTTCATTAAAACACATTCTTTAAAATGAGACTTTTAACTTGGTCATTTCAATCAGGACCAGCCTGAAGTGTAGCATGTGCATGCAACATGCCAACTAGGTAAAGAATATGACATCTGGAATTTGTTTTTGTAAAAAGGTAAGCATTAAAGTGCCCATTACATGCATAGTAATTTATCTATTTTATATAAACATTTTCTACATTTTAAATAAAAAATAGTTTCCTGTGTTCTTATAATTGGTTTTTGCAGGTTTTTAACACTGCTTCAAACTGTAAACCACACTATGCAATACCAGAGGAAAAAAGATTGTTTTGAAATAGAAAGAAATTACTATTTACAAGGCATACAAATATGAGATGTGAAGCAGAATTTGGGATTTTTTCCCCAACATTTAAGACTTAGAGGTTTGTTATTTAAAAAAAAATCTAAAATATCTCTGAGATTTAACAGGAGATGGTAAAAATCAAAAATCTTGTACAATTAGAAAGAATTAGATTTCCCAATTAGAAAGAAACTGGGATAAATGCATATTCAGTGTATGGTATCTAAAATTATGTAGCACCTATTGGTTTGATATGAGACTTAAACTAGATAATCTAAGACTGAAATTGCTGCAAATATTCTCAGTGCATGTGTTTCAAGTAGTAATACTACCTTGCAAAGAATGTTCTTTCTCTAGCAAAATTTTTGTTGTTGTTGCTATTTTATTATCACTTTCATTAAACTGGATCCAGTATTAGAAGGGCTAATTCCATGACAATGAATTTGTTTGTCTTAGAGGTCCTTTTACAAACTTGAGAGCACTGTATTGCTGCAGTGAAATATGTCAGGGTGTCACATGAAATAGCTCTACCACTCAGGTAATCAGAGGGGAGAGAAGGTCATTGAAAATGACCTGTTCTCACATGAGAACAGAATCACTGGAATAATATTGGTTTCATGTAAGAAATCATCCAAAAGAGTATTTAAGAGGTACAATACCTCATACTTCAGTTGTGGGAAGTAATCAATTTTTACTAGTATCAGTTTTTTTTTATTAATTAATTATCTAGGTTTAACAATACACATATGGGATATATGAAACATCCACAAAATAGAAAATTCATCCTAGGAAAAAAGACAGAATATGATACTCCTGTATCAGTACTGTCAGTTCCCACCCACCCATGCCTATATTATCTCCCATTTTCTTCACTGCTATTCAACACATCTTTTCTTCACCTTTACAAATGACATTTTTGAAACAATAAAATGCACTGTGCTGCTCAAACTTTCTTGCTTCAATGCTGTACAAGTAAAGCTACATCCTTTGTTACTAATATACACAAACATATTGGTATGTGACTTTGATTGCAGGCTGAGAAGGGGCTATAAATTTAGAAATCAATATCTAACTCTATCAATATTCATTTTACTTTTTCAATACAAAATACAAAGGTGAAAGAGCAGTAAATAAGCTGGAGTACTGAAATAAATTGGGTGTTCTTGTCACAATTAATAAATGTTTAACCAATCACACTGCTTGCTACAGAAGTCTGTGGCTTTGTAAGGTGTCTGAAAGTAGCAGGCGCTACCCTTGTGAGACTCCAACCCAGGGAACGTGTTCCAACACCTCGTTAGGATCATTCTCATCAGTACTACTGGACCTAAAGGCACAAATTACCATTTTCAGCACTGTGCAGATTTTCACAAGAGTTAATTTACCAAAGTAGTTTTTTCCAAATGCAAATGGGAATTTAGGAAACACTCTTACCAACACATTGACTCGGACCAAACATTGCCAATTTGGAGTCCATGTAAGAAAACACTTGCAGTAGAGGAGTCATTTACAGACAGCCTTTCAGGTTTCACTATGATATCAAATACAAACAATTTTGACGAGAATGTTTTTTTTTTATTTCTAACTCCTGCTCATCTAAACAACTGCTTATTTTTTTCTTCACAAATTCTTCCACATAAATACAAACCCTTCTCTTCCCATATCTTAGCTAACTAAAACTACTGAAAGAAGAATAATCAAATAAGCAATCTCTTATTTTAATCCCAATTTCCAAATGTACATTCATTCTAAAAGAAAACCCTGTTTCTTTCATAAAACCTTATGGAACACAGACAAAAAGCAAGGCGTGCGACAGACAAACAATAATTTAGCTGTAGAAAGGTTAGCCTTTGAGAAAACTATAATAATCTGTAGCATGCTATACAGTTACAAGCCTATTCAATGTTTACCAAAGGTTCTATTTGCTTAAAAACTTACAAGGATGAAGTGCAGAAAAACAACAACTTTTCTAAGACCACAAAAAAAATTCTCAATCCTCTTGATCACAAGAAAATTGAAAAGATTACCTTGAACTTGAAAAGAAAAGAAGGCACATCAGTTAAAAATTACCTTATATGATACCTTTATCCACCATTATTCTCTGTTGCTCTTCATATAAAGGCAAACTTTGGGGCAAAACAATTTCTAAAACTGTGAGTTCATGGACACATAACATTGAATGACCACATATTTGCCTTAGTATCAAAATATTGGCTTTGTAAAGTTACGCAGAGGATCTAGCTTGTAAAATAAAATTCTGAACATTGAAAGCCCTAAGTAAAGTGAATAATAAAATTAATTTCACAATACTTGATAACCTCTCAGTACAAAATGACATCCTCTAGTACTTGAAAGTTGTGAAGTGAAAATCACCTTGTAGAAATAATTACATTATTCTCTCTTCAGCCATTAAGTATTTTTCTTTCTCGGTTCACATATGTTCAGAGTCTTAGAAGCTGACCCATAGATTCTCTTTTTTTTATACTGCTGCCACTAAGGTACTTTTATAACATTGTTAATATTATTCCTGGTCTGTTTCTGCCACTGAGGTTTGAAACAAAGAAGTTTCGGGGGGGGGATTCAGTTAAAACACAAGTATTAGGCATCTCTAAAGACATCTACTTGAAATATATTTGAAAATTCTATGTATTGCAAATGCTGCTGCTATAGTTTATGTTTGACTAGGACATGCAGTCCAGATTTCTATGTTAGAAATATATATAAAGGCTCACATACAACCTAATCTTTCCAGTATGCACATATATAATTAATACAATAAACTGATGAGAGTCCTATAAATCACTGCTAAGTATTGAAAAAGTAATTTCACAGCAGTGACATCAGCAAAATGCATGCAATGGTTGTGATGTCGCATCTGTAAAAATCTTTCAGAAATGTGCTTGCAAGGGCTTCCTGTTAATCTACAGCACTAATTTTAAAGCTGTGTTTCACAGCTTCATCATCATATTTTCAATTGTTTGCCCAAGAATTCACATCCTAACTTTATTGTGCAGGGTATTTAGAGCATTCATATGCAGAAAACAAGATGCCTCAGGTTTCTTCCCTTGTCATGTTTGAAGGGACATAAGCAGTAATCTTTGCTGTCTCAGTATATGAAAAAAGATTTATTGTCTTTAAAGAAGTGCTGTGCTACAAAAGACTGGAAATTGGCAATGATTGCAGGAGAGTGGAGGGAGCCTATTTATTTCTTAATCTTTATTAATAAATAAGAATAGAACATATTTGAAGTTATATGGGAAGTTATTGAATTTATCAAGCTTTTCCCCAGGTCACTGACCTACTGCTTTGTGTTTAGAGATTTAACATCTTGTGGTTTGTGCTCTGTCCCAGGGAAATTGGTTACCTGTGGGTCCTGGCAGGGGAGCAGCTTTCCTTCTCCGCTTGATGTCTCCCATGCACAATGATCCTAAATGTACACTGGTTTGCCTGCAAGTAATTATAGGAGAAAACTATTAACAAAGGAAGAAAACTGCCACATAAATACACAGCTTGTATAATCTGAACCTATATCAAAACATTCTCAACCAAGATGAAGCTGCACAGTCAAGCCACCAATCTTGTTTATATCGAAACATAATTATGTTTGTTGACAAGCGCTCAGTATCTAAATGCAGCATCATAAATTGTTACTGGAATGAATAAATATAAAGGGAATGCTTTTTAATTTTCAAAACTGGCAATCTGTCTAGCTCGACATAAAACAAAAACACTGTTGCTCCTGACAGGAAAATAGCTAAGATTAATTATCTAAAGAGATCACAATGCTGTTTGTAGGTTATCAATTGTCTGGTAATGCTTTACTGTCAGAGCAGCATTTATTACATGGAAAATATTATCAATTTTTTTAAGGCAAGATGAAGAATGAATGAGAAAACATGAAACAGTAAACTCTTCAAAGGTGCATGAAATAAACTTGTAGCATAACAATTTATCCTCTTCTAATTCACTGGCAAGTTGTGAGAATATCACGGAAGCACAATATCTGTTAGGCTTCTTGAACAATTATGAGCTTGCACTTGGAGGATGGAAAATTGATGGAGATGCAGAGGGTGGCAAACAAGCAAATGCTATTGCATTAAACCCAGCTATTAGAAGTCAGTACCACAGGAAATGGTAAATTTGGAATTTTCAAGTGTTGGCTTTTGGAATAGAATCTCAAAGGACAATTATAGTTATTATTTTTCTTAAAGCAATATAGAATGCCTGCAGAATTGAATATATGTAACTGACTTTTCTTTTTTAAAGAACCAGAATAGAATGGGGTGGGGGGAGGATGCAGTAAATTTAATATGTATCTATAAATGTTACTGAGAAATGCATTTCTTACTACATAAGTGTAGTGAATTTTGATAAAGTTACAAGCTGAAAATTGCATCTGACAATCCACCGCAGTATAGTAACACTGTCACTCATGGGATCTGGTTTCAGTGTGGATATATGACTTACCCTTTATGGCATTTATAAACATTTTAAAGCTGGGCTACTTCTAAATGAATAACAAATGGTCATATACTGTGGAGAGACCTCAGATCTGCTCAATAATGTAAAAGAATGACAACAATGCCTTGATGAGTAAGATGACAATGTACAATGCTCTGCATATTTCTTCTAAGAAGATACAGTAGATTAACAAGTAGCACAGTGCTTGTATTTAAATAATAAAATATTCCAAGAAACTTATGTTTCACAGAGAAGTGCACTCTAGCTTCACCTAGTAAACCCTTATTTCAACACTTTTCTCTCTTTGTTTTAAGCCACATTTTCCTTCCAATTCCAACATAAAATTTTATCCAATTTAATATCAGGAACTCAACACAGTTGGACTAGTAAACTAACAGGATGATAATTTTCAGTTCTGAATGTAGCAAGAAATCAAAAAGTGTAACCCTTTCATAACTGATTGTATGATAAAGAAAATGAATATTTAAATACAATATGGGGCAACGTTAACTACAGAAAATATATTTGAGATGTTTGATCAGCAGTGGATCAGTATTTAACAATGGTATCAAACATGCAGAATAAGTTGTGTGATAGTCGTAAATTATATATTCTACAGTGTGAAACTCTTGTTTTCTGAATGAAAAAGGGAGAAAGTCTGCAGGAATACAAGTAGGATGAAAGATAAAAATTAATAAAGTCAGGCAATTGAACCTGAAGACCTGAGCCACAGCAGTAACAGTGAGCAGCATTTGAGTTATTTTACCAGAATCGATTATCTGTTACACTACATTGAGATATCTAGATTATTGATCTGCAAGATTATGGTACTGGGGTCTCCCCACTTTTCCTCCAGGCACAGGGAATGGAGTTGCAACAAATAACACTAAGTAAGGACTACTTTGTTATTGTTGTCACCCTTCATGTAGAACACAGCAGTTACTTTTTAATTTAAAATCAATGAACGTCTGAAAGGCAGCCTTGTTCCTTCAGCATAAATGAATCATTTGCCTTTGCCGATCACAACAACCCCATCACCAGCCAAGGTGAGCGTGGGTATTTCTTTGTTGTTGTCAAAAATTCCCTACACCACAAATAAATAACAATATGCTGGAGCACCAATTAAGCTTTGTCAAGCCCGGTCTGGTTTTGGCTACCATCAAATGTTCGGCCAGCTTGTGATTGTAAAGCTGCATTTGCCTTCACCAGGGCTTAACATCTGATATGCTCTGCCAGTGTAAATCACAGCAAAACAAAAAGCTCATATTTATTTATTAATTTATTTATTTAGAGAGGAGCAGATAAGAACTATTACTGCTCTGGAACTGGCAGGTTAGACAAAAAGAAGCAGAGTTGTGAACCTGCACAGCACATTTTGAAATGCCTGTAATGGGGGTATTATAAAGTAGGGAGAACTCTGACCCTCAATCAGGCTAGGTTCAGCATTATGTTTCTTAGCATTAAATCAGAAGAGAGTGGATTACAGAAAGGAAGAAAGCTATTTGCCTGCCTTCTTTCTACTTACCCCTAGCTTGCTTCCAGCTATCATTTATAAATAGTGCTCTGGAGGGAAGCTAGGCATTTTATGAGGAAAAAAATAAAACTTGTTAAGACCACCTTGCCTGAAAACCTGGCTTTTGACGTGCTGGTGACAGGGACTGGAGCAAGCAGTGTCAAATGGAATAATTTTTAAGGAAAGACAACAGGAACTTGTCGCCTCATTGTATGCATTTACAAATAGAGGCTTTTCAGAGTATTAGTCCTAGTTAAAGCTGCCCTCTGGATAAAAAGTGTTCCCAAGCAGCCTCAGACAAGCTTGGGAGACAAACAGATGTGACTATGGTCCCTGGCGTTTGGCAAGAACACTCACTGTCAATAGGAAAAATATGAGCATGGACAGGGCATCAGCTGCACCACGGCCGAGCAGGCCTGCAAGTGTCACAGCAGCGGCAAACTTGTGGCAGAGGGAAATAAGAGGGCTGCAAAAGCCAGGCTGGTGTGAACTTACACTAGCATGCCAAGAATTTTTGTTGTTGTTGTTGTGTCATGCCTCAACGTATTAAGCAAAACACTGGAAAAGCTGCTGTCAATTTTTATTCATTTTTCATCTTGCACACAGTGCAAGATTATGCTTTCTACATGGTAAATAAGAGTCTCAAAAATGAAGACGGACTGGGAAGGCAGCAATAACAAAAATAACTGAAAAAAGCTATTAAAATAGTAAATAAACCCCACAAAGTTTAGTTATTACATCCTATAAAAAATCCCACAGATTTGATAGAGCAAACACTTTTATAGATGCGATAACATGCAAAGAAATTCACAAGCATTTATGCATTTTTGTGAAACATTCCCTCTGACAGAAATTTTGCTATTTCCTCTTTAAATAGTGGCAGTCTCTTTATCATTTCTTTTTCTCAAGGTAGTTAAGATAATTTCCCTTACCATGGTAACATGTCTAGAATTGTCTCTTTAAGCTCCCAAAGCATATCTGTGCCTACACAACACAATCCCTTTTTCCATAATTTTCATAGCTCCGCAGGCAAATATTTTTGGCGAATGCCTTTTCAGCAGTTACACACATTCACCTCTCTAAGACATTTGTAACAGGTTATGTCAAATTTATGTCTACCCTGACCTCTGCAGTCCATGGACCACATGGTTACATTCTCCAAAGAAACATCTTGCTCTGTGGGGGAGCCAAGCCAAGGTGCTTTAAATGCAGTAAACCTACTGAGCAACTGAGGACCCAATGGGTTCTTCACTCTTTCACCAGTAGTTCTCACCCTTGCCACTATTAGAGTTAAAAGTTGACCAGTCACTAAGAACAGCACAATAGGATGGCTATCTGACAGCAGATACTCCTGAACACGTGTTCTAGTTCTCTGATTTATTACCTGCTTCTGTACTCACTGTCATCTCAGGTGTAAAAAAAAACAAAACAAAATTTACTAATGAAGGCAGGTGTGGAAGAGTGTTTTTTATCTAACAGCATTTATCACATTTCTGTACACTAAATTGGAAAATTGGATACAGCACATTATTATGGTGTAATAATGAATAATGTTTTCAAGAAGACTGATTTCTATTCTATAATTAGACGAATTGGTAAAGATCAATACATGCCTATCCATAATAATGCTATTAACATCTCCCACCTGAGGAAGAAACTCACAGTAAACAGTGACACCCCGTTCTGCCACAGTATCAGTGCATTCCTGCAGATGGCTGTAGAACTCTGCAAGTTTATCACCACTGGATGCTTCAGCTAATGGAGAGGCCTGATCAAAGTTTTTAAGCAAACTTTTTCGCAAGACATCACGAAAAGGAAAAAGTTAACTGGTTTGTATTTTAGAAGGGATTTGAGAGAATTATTTTGAAGGGGAAATCTAACTGAAACTCTCAGTTTTCAGTCCTAAAATATAGATAAAAAATAGATATTCATATGGATATGATTGCAGAGAGAATGTGGTAGGGACAACTTAACTCACTTTAAGCTTGAAATTACCTGACAATTTCTTACAAGCTGAAACGAGAGGGAGAGTGTGAAGCAATGTTCACAGCAGCAGATAAGGATGAAGAAAGCAGAATTCAATTCTGTTTCTGTGGAACCCAGAGAAACAAGCTAATAAAATGATTAAAAAATTGAATGTGTGGAACAGCTCAACTTTATGAAAATCCAAAAATATCCTGAACAAACCTCCTCTTATATAAGTATCTTTTACACAAAAATATCACATAAATGATTCTCCTTACACAGAAGCCTATCTTGTTTTTACATGGCTTAAAATGCAGACACTGCTGTATCTGGTGGCCAGTGGAACACATCCATTAGTGCTGCTTAAATAAGGGAGTCTGGAGAACTTTAACTCTTACTGATCATTCTTAAATTACCACAAGTGGCAGACAGATGCCTTCAGGAGCACTGGAGTCAACGGAACAGTTTATGGTATGTTTAGAGGTAAACACCATTAAAACCCTATTATATATGTCTTTTTAAACATCTCATAACACTAATACCTAATTAAATTAAGATGAACATGAAATTCTACATTCCCGTTTGATTGAGTCTCCAGAATAATGGATTAAATTAAAATGCATCACTCCAAATACACGTACTAAGCAACTGAGGCTGTAAATTTGGGAAGACTATTATGTATTATCTAGGTATAATGAATACTTAATCTTTGCCTCTGGCATGAGTATCAATATAGCCACAGAAAAGATGCATGATGATTTCATAATAGTACACTGAAATATGCAAGGCACATTTGTTTCTAAGGAAAATACATGAAAACCAATGGCTAAGCAAATTTATAAGGAAAGATATCCTTTTTCCTTTGTGGTACACAGCTTGTCAAAGCATGAATGCAGCCCCTAGTGTCTACTTGAACATCCAGAGAAGCGTGGCATGTGCAGTAATGCATGTGTCCCATGGACAGTTAGAGAGGATGGTTCCTTGTTCACCTGCCTTCTTTTACTCTTTTGCTTTCTTTTCAATTTTCTCAGACAACATTCAGGTGAAATCAGTTCCATGCTTGATTCCTCCTCATCCTTTACAAACAGTAAAGCTTTTCCTCAAACTTGTCTAAAGGAAGACATCATCTATACAACAGACTGCTTCACCTACTTCTGCAAGAGTGAAAACCATTACATTAACCAGAAGAGCTGTGCACTTTATTTCCCTTTTATTACATCTTGAAAAGATGTGATAAGCCCATACAACTTCATCAAACTCCTTTCATACAACCTCAATCTGTTCACAACATAACTTCAAACATAAGGGTGACATACCTGTATTATTGAGGGTCCTGGTGCAATCCCATTAGGGCTAGAATACAATCTTTCCCTGGCCCATGAGACTATCTCATTGCTTAATAAATACTATATCCTAACACACTCCTTGCTGCTGTCTTTAGCAGGACTTTTGTCATTCAGACACAGTAGGTGTCCAAAATTCATCTGAACACTACAAATCGACACATTCAACTCCACACTGGCATAATTTTAGTGCACATGATGGAAAATAAAAACCTGCATCACTCCATATGATTTGACACCCATACTCAAGTCACTTAAGCACTCTATTTGTGAAAAGAGACCCTAAAAAAATAGTTCAGTAGTAGAGGCCTACTGCCCTCAGAAAGGATAATGCATTGTTTTTCTTGGTTCTAATTAGTAATTTAAGCATATGTTCAGCATTTAACTCTAAATGCTTGCCTTTTCCCCAAGCTCAAAGACAGCTGTCCAAGATGTGAATGCCAGAAAACATTTAAATATCAACATCTGTTGAATTATGTTAATTTAGTGTAATATAATTGGGCATGAGTTGGAATTGATCAAAAGTATATGAATTACACAAAGGCAAATCCAAACCAATATCTTTGTGTACAAACAAGTCACCAAGGAACACTGAAGGAATAAACCCAAAAAATACACTTCTGTCAAGAATTAGATAGGAATAACTTTCCGTTTTCTTCAACAAATGACATGATTTCACATTTTCAATACAGGAAATTAATATTTACAGTAGCTCAGAATATAAATTTCATATTAATCTAGAATATTTCTAAACATTTTTGATGACAAGTTCCATTATTGTTTTGTGTGAAGAAATACATTATAACAATAAAGCTCACATTCATGCAAAGGTGAAATGTAGTTTGAAAATAGGTTGCAGTAACAGAACATCAACCTGTTATAGGACATTATTTTTTCACAAATTCTAAAGCAAATATTCTTTGGTTTCTTCTGCATCTTGCAACAACACTGTTGCTATTTGAGAGATTTGGGCCTCAGTCCAGCTCTGTAGAGATGTAGAAAATATCTTTATGACTTGAGCATAAACATGGATCTGAACAGACTCTTTAATGGAAGGAATTGCTATTGTACTCAGCTACACTATTTCTTCCAGATATTTCTGAATACATATTTGTTTACCAAGAATGAAAATAACCAAAATATGGAACAAATGTATTTTTCCGGAAAGATTTAAAAATACACATTTTAAAGTTCTGGATTACAGCCATATAGAGTTAAGTTAAATTACTGCAAGCATTAGTGTTGTGTTCAACATCTTTTAAAATAGGTAAAGAATAAGAAGCAACATTAAAAATTCAAGTACATACTACAGTAGCACAAAAAAGGGAGACGAAAATGAATTTTTATGTAATTTGAAGCAAACTAGCTATATTTTTTTCTCAACTCTTTCTCTCACCACACAAAATCACAGTCTAAATAGTAGTCAGTGTGCTTATGCCTGAGAATTTTAGCTAACATGCACCAGGGGATAATGATTTACACATACGATATTCAAGGATCCTTTCGAGATTAGTAGGAACCTGATGCAAAAATTGCAGAATTTAGTGTGCAATAAAACCAGAAAGAGGGAAACCCACCCTTCCTTCATGCATGGCTATTCATCTTCATCCTTACAATAGCCAGCTTCTATGTGCCTTTGTGGAGAAATGCAGAGAGACAAAACCAAATTTCTTGTGGTGGGGGAGATGATGGGACAAATGAGAGGTGGAAAACCAGAGTGCAAAACAACCTCCACTGCAGAGCTGCTCAACCACAGCTTAAACAGTTTGTGGGATGACAGTGCAAGCCCCTGTGCACAGCTCCTCCTCAGACCTTACACAGCAGGAAGGGTCTTCAGACATCTGAAGTATAAACTAACTTTATCCTTATGCCATTAATATTTTAACAGGCAAGATGAGACAAAGTTTAAGCTCTGGAACACAAAGTTGTGCAACAAGAGAGCAAGACATGGCATCTAACGCAGCGGAACATGAGAAACAAGCACACCATGTGCTAAAATTTGGTCACTTCAAAGTGAGAGATTTGCTATCAGTTCATTCAGGTTGAAAATTCAATCCAGATAGTACATCAGAAGGATCCAGAGTTACATAATTTCTAGAGGTTATCTGATTTTGCTTTTTAATTTACATGCTTTTAAAATCAGGAAAACATAACTTCCTGTTAGTTAACATAATCATATACCTGGAACTCCATTTTAAATGACAAATTTTCAGTACCATTTAGCAGCTTGTTTATGTACCTTATTATAAAGTATATAAGATTTTAGTGCCAGAACAACAAAATTCAGCTAGTAGTTTTATGTTAAAGATGGAAAATAATCTGCTCAGATCACACGAAGAAACGTATTTGCAAAACAGAGTACAGTTCAAAATTTTTGCTATTTTTACAGAAGTTCTCATTATGCAAATTAAAAGGTGATACTTTCAGGACATTAGATGACTAACCAGCATTTATTCAATAGATACTTTAAATCTATCCATGAACCACTACTGAGGCTCTAAGATTTCCATAAAATTAAAGCATCACACACTGGCTACATTTTGAAACAACAATTAAACTGTCATGGCCCTGTCCTCCTCTCCCATGTGAAAATCTTTTCAGCACCTTAAAAATAAGGCCACGGTAGAGAAAACTCAATCAGGAATTGCCCTCTCCCAAACCAGCACCATCTTTTACCCTTTCCAGGGAAGAAGAATACCAAACTGATGGAATAATGTTGTCCCTGAGGGTGACAGCAAGGGAGGGAAGCAATGTGTCCTCAAACATTCACATAATTTAATCTGGAACTGCAAATATTATTAAGCAGCAATCATAACAGCACAGTTACTGCTTCATGGCACTCCAAAGAGGAGATAAAACTGCTTAGTTGTTAATTTCTAATGATGTAAACACATTTGGATTTTAATGTTGCATCTGAATCTCCTGCATTATTAGCTCTGGGGTTATAAGACATTAACTTACTACCTTTAATAATTTTACACTTGAATTAAAAGGCATGTTTAAATATGACTTTAAAATAAAGTATTTTTGTTGAGAATATGATGGCATAATATTCATGTAATGGCAGAAGCAAATCACCTAATAAAACAGCTATGCATTCCTTTGCTTTTCTGCAGTGTAAGTATGTGCACATCTTGGTGTATAATTTCCAAAAACTGGCTGAATTCACCTCCTCTGGTATTGTAATTTCATTCCGCAAAAGCCACATTAAACAATTACAGTTCTTGTAATTAACCAGTAGTCTAATGTACAGTTTTCTTATCCCAATCCATTAACAGCTGCTCAAAAAACGTAGTAATTAATGGTTTCATTTATTTTTGGCAAACCTGCACCTCGACAAATAGTTTTGTATCTGTTGCAAATTAGGACTCTTTCCCAAACAACAGATGACACGATGGGAAAGTGGGAGCAGGCAGAATCCTTGCACATCTTTGTCTCTTTAGAAGATCAAATAAAGAGCAGCTGTAATGTTATTTGTCACATCTGTGTAAAGAACTACCATGTTCCGTATCATCAGATGGAGACGAACAAGTGCTGTACAAACACACAAACAGGGTTTATCCTTTAAAACCAAGAAAGACAGAAAGTTGCAATTTTAACCAAAATAATGACACACTTTTGAAAAGCTCTCCTCAGGTTTGGTGTAATTCTTTCTCTTACAAGCTTTCTTTAAATACTAATTCACAGAGAACACAGTTATAAGAAGTGAAAACATGTGAGAGTCATCCTCTTGTATCAGCACAAGGCACAAATTTAAACTGGACTGAGAACAACTAGGGAAAGGAGGGAAAGTGAGGGTAGAAAAAAACCATGAAGAATTTCAGACTGTGCTGTTCACCACGGCAAGAGAAGACTTCAAAGACTTCTGGCCAGCTCATGTGATCACTGGAGGATTGGCACACATTGATTAAATTCTTAAAACAGCTTCAGTTAGGTAGGTGAAACCTGGCATGTAAAATTCTACTCCACCTTGAAACCTTTCATGAGTGTGACTTAGCCTTCTTTCAAGCCAGGATTGAACTGCATAGGAACTAAAAGTAGATTTTTTTTTCCTTTTTCAGAGGTCTTTGGGGGAACATTGGCACATGGAAAGCCAATACAGAATTATCAAGATTCAACTCCAAAAAATTACTAAGTGGTAAGAATTTGGGTGCTATTTTCCTTTCAGTTTCTTGATTCAGGCATGTATCAAATTATAGTTACAATACAGTAGGAAAAAATAAATATGTAGATGAAATAACTCATGGTAGTTAACAGGAGCACACTACAAAAGAAATATAACACAAGACCTCTATGTAAAGGAAATAATTACAGGAGAGTAACTTATTCACAGTCCGTGGGTTTCCCAACCTGCAATTCTCTTGCTTCCAGATTTCAGGATAAATTACCTAGTTATCACAGCAACTGTATGACCAAAGGCAAAAGGTGGTTAAGTATTCTGGTTATTCTGTCAAATGAGGCCAAAGGTACTTCCCCTCTTCATAATGGTATTGTGAAGAAAAGTACATTATGTATTTAAAGACAGAGACAGTTGTGTGATGGAGGTCCACCCCCACAGTAAACAATGAAAATACATGTTCAAAATCATGTTACAGCAGTTCAGCAAAATATCCTTCAGCACTGTCCCCATTGCCAATCAAAGGAATCTCTTAGCCACGGAAAAATCTCCTTTAGGTAAGTTTTCAGGTAAATTTTTTTTTTTGGTAAAATTTTAAGGAAGTGACTTAAGAAAACATATTTTACCTTATGAGGGAAGCAGGCAAAGAGCCCATGACCAGCTTTGGCAGTTCAGCTGCCAAGCAGCAACTTGTTAACTCCCTGTAACTCAATCATGTGCAATTGTTTGCCCACTGCCTCGGGCTACAGACAGACATTTGGTCTGCTAACAACTGCGCCAGATGAAGACATTACTATCCCAAGCTATTTGTTATCACACATCTGCTGGAGATTATCATCTCCACAGCTCTGCTGGAGGAAAAAATCATGTGAGCAGGCCTTAATATGGTTTGTACAAAACCAGCCAATTTAATTTAAATAGGTGACTTGAGCTAGCCAGGCTGGTTTAGCCCAAATCATATTAAAAAAATCAGAAAAAAAACCCTTTCTTTACTGGCAAAAGAATAGGGAGCAAAAAAAAGCAGCCAGAAGAATTATCTATCACCTTTAAGCAGGGTAGCTGCCTTGGGGAGGAGACTCTTCCCATCCTAATGTAAAGAGATAATGTAAACAGAGAACTTTTTCAAGGCTCTACAGGAGAAGGAAATGCAGCTTTTAAAAGAGTATTTTTTGGTACTGTTAATAACTTAAAAAATGAATGGGAAAAGTACGTATTCACAGATTAAATACTATCTGTACATAGTATAGATAGTATTTAGAACAGAATAGACATATATATTGAATTGTATCATCATGATAATATAATCTATTCTGGTTCTAAGTTTTGTGGTGCAGGACTTTCCCCCTCCTTAACATCTGTCCATCAGTAGCCATACCAACAGCTCTCTACAGACTGATTATCTTGCCACTAGTAACAGTTTGTACACGATTAGACAATTATCATTAATGTTGACAGAAGAAATCTAAGACATTAAAGCAAGTGCAGTAAAGCTCATCCCAGACAGTAGGATTCCACCACAACGAGACAGCTGCAGACCACTGCCACGCTTAGAGCTCCACACCTTTCTGATGTATTTACAGAGTAAATGATTCCACAAGTCACTGTTCTAACGTAATGTCTACATGCTTAAACAAGAACTGTGTTTAGCCATCCAGAAGGGGTAAGAAAAGTCAAGGCAAGCATAGAGAATTGTGTATATGTACATATCTCAATACACATATGAAAACCAGAAACAAGCTCTTCCAAAATGGCAAACAAAGAAGAAATACAAATACCTGAAAACCATACAAAAAAGATCCAGAGAAATTCAGTCTTGCTAAAAAACCAGATTAGACTGTATTCTGGATAAGTACACTAATTTTATAGAATGTCCAAAACTTTTCCATTGCCGCTGTGTCTCACTGCATTTAGCAACAAAGAGTAAGGCAATATAAGGTCACAGCCACTGCTTTTCATATGCATCTTTTTAAGGGGATTACTCATCTGAATTAGCTTGAGGTGTCCATATATTTTTATTATCTATCTTGTAAACAAGACTGCATGCTTTGAGGTTCTAAGACAGCAGATGGCCTATTAAAAACAAGAGTTTGTAGTTTGAAATATTTTTTAAAGTCGCTTCAAGTTTCCATGGCAGACAGAGAGAATTGTGGTTTTCTGAAAGAGCACAAATAATTATTTTGAAATAACTTGGCTCATTTGGATGAATCTTTATGTACATTGTAATATTAGTTTCTTATGTAAGCTCTACTTGAACTTACTTATCTGTACTTGAACAATACAGATATTTTTTAGAAAATGCCAATCTTCAGTCTTGAATTTACCACCTATTACCTGTACACAAACCTGCCACATATTTATTGGGATAAGAGTCTATTAAGGTACTGTTAACTGGATGTGAAGAGTGGTTAAAGATCACTTCAGGTTTTCAAGGCCATTTTACAAGTCTCTATTCTAACTGCTTGTGCAGGTAAACATCAGTTCCCAAGAGCTTCACTGGTCAGGATAACAAACACATAAGTTATGATTCTGAATTCCTCAAACTCTGTTTTATTTTGCTACAGCATAAAAAAGAACCTAAAAGACTCAGAATATAATCTGTTTCTCACTGCTCAGTTTAAATCCACTTTAAACTCTCAGTTTTGTGCAAGCAGTCTGATAGTAAGACTGCATTTATGGTGAAAATTCTATCTAAATTTAAGTAATTCAAAAATTCACAGTGAAAATATCATTTAACAAGTAAACTTGCCAGAAAATCTGTGCAGAATTTTTCAGAATTTTAATATAAGAGGTTTGGTAGACAAAGATAATCAAAATTCCTATAGATGAATGACTGACACTTCTGTAACCTATGTTTGAGAGCATGTAACCAGAACTAGCATACAATGAAACAGGTTCTTATTTAATATATATATTAAAAAAATATTGGTATACTTTTCCAGGTAATCATCAAGGTAAGTACCTAAAAATATTAAAAACTGTGGTCTGGGTGACCACATATATAATGAAATTCAACTGCCTGACAGGAAATTTTCTCAAGAGGTACCACAGAATTACATACCGATATAAATTTATTACAACTTTTTGATGAAAGTGATTTGATAGCACATTGTCATCTTTACAGGACAACATAAAAATTCTGTAAGGTGTTGTGCATAGCAAGACAAGCATTTCTGTAGATTTTCATTTGAGAAAAACTAGAATTAAAATAATTATTTGGTAGAATAGATTCAGCAGGTGACTTGTACCTAAAAAAACCCTTCTAGAAACAGACTCCTAGACTAGCAAGTTCAGTCTTGAAATTTTTGTCTTTTGAGAGGAAGGAAAGAAGATGGAGAATAGAATTAGATTTGTTTTTATTAAGTCTTCACAATGAAATGTTTATTGTCAAAATACAAGAACAATTTAAGTATTATAGCATTTAAATTATCCTCTTGATTTCAGATATGCATAATAGAATTTTATATATTTCCAGTGCTTAACTTACATGCCAGAAGCACAAACCTTACTTTGGCATCCATTTAGTTCTGATGTTCTAAAGAGATTAAGTTGGATAAAAGTGCAGTTGCATAGTCAACAAAAAAGGTCTAATACTCATATATAAGGCAAAAATTATGCCATGCAAAAAATTCATGAAAGTAAGTCACAAAAAATCCCAGACCTTTGAAAATACCCCCAAAGAATAGTGTAAATTTTACATAAAGGTTTAAGGAATCAATAAATTCCTAAACTGTACTAAAGGCAAATACCACATTAGGTTACCTGCTGGCTGTTTTTACAGAGCTGTTCTTCTTGTGTCCCCTGTCTGAGCGGTTGTCTCGCAGGAGTTGAAGCTGTTAAAAAAAATAAAAATTCAGAAGACTCTCACAAACAATGCCTTTATTTGCTCTTTAGAATTGCTATATGGACAATGCAGTTATTTCCTCTCTTGAGTAATCTGTCAATGGCTTTCACCCATGACTTTTGAGATGAATATTAATAGAATTTTACAATAATAGTTAATATGTAAATATATATATGCAAAAATATATACATCCACTAATTTAAAATGCCTAAATAATTGAAATTGTAAGAATCAAAGCATTTTCAAAGCATAATAGAAAGTTATGCAATTCACAATTTCACAATAAACTTATGTGTAAAATTTTATGATTTTCACAATTTCAATTTAAATTTTTGAAGTTGTATAATTAGAAGTGTTGGAGGACACTTAATTTACAAAAAACTAATCAAGTTAGCACTCGTGTCTAAGCAGTTATGAAAGAGTTATAAATTCTTCTGAGCCCCAGGAGCTTTAGTAATTTGCAAGCTGCAGAATAAACAAAAACACAGTATTAAAGTTTCCTGTAATAGTGAGGAAGTAGGAGTAGTGAAGGATTTGTTTAACTGAAATGATGACTCAGTTTCTGAAACAAGCTGTCCTTTATTTTTAGACAAGTAAGACTTTTCATTCAGACTATCTCCAACACGCTAAAGTCTATTTCCAGCATTATGATGTTTGTCAGATGAGTCAGGTGCACTAAGTAAAAAACAACCATCAGAATACTGTAATAAAAAAATTAAAATTGGACAGTATAAAACCTCCTCAAATGTTTGAAATGGCTCATATATTGAAGAAAAAACAGAATGAAAGACTGTTGAGAAACAAAGTAGAGATAAATTGACCTAATATTCACAGGAAGACACTTCAAAATCCCATGGAAGTTAGGAAATTATCAACTTCAAGACTCGGCCAACCTCACCTTCATGTTTTAACTGAGCACAGACTCCAAAAACTGCTACCAGTCTGAAAAACTGAACAGTTTTCCCCCACTTTCTGCAGCTTCCTTCCTGTACAAGGAATGCTTCCTGTCATTTCAACTATCTTGTTCTCAGATGCAGTAAAATAGTTTATAACTTAAATAAATTTAGTGAGAATTTCACTGGTTGTCAAAATTACATTCCACCACCATTACACCATTTCTTTTCTTCTGTCTTACCAAAAAGCTCAACCCCCTTATGCACCGGTAACATCTATAACTCATAATATCAGCTCTAGTTCACAAGTCCTTATTAATCTGCAAGTTACAAATTCAGTTAACTTCCAACAACCTCTGACAACACAGCTCTTAGGAAAGATGAAAAAAACCATGTAAAATACAAAATTACCTAAAATTTACTATTATCCGAAAAAAATTGATTAATTCATTCTATACCAGCTAGGCAGACATTTCTCATCTTCTAGGCTGAAAATCAGTGCTGGCATGTACGATATACATTAAGTTACTTCTCATTTGGGAATTTCCTTATTTTTCAGCTTAGAATCTTTTACGGAAGTAAACAGTACAAGTTCAATTAACCCCATTACATGACACGATCAAGATTTAAAAAATTACTCAAACTCATAGTAATCTAATTCTTTTTTAGGTGTTTCTTCAACTAGGAAAATTATTTCAAAATAATGACTGTTAAATATGAATTATATAAAGCAGTCTACTTAGGGTTTAAGTGTCAGTCAGCTTATTGTAACATGCTGGAATCTCACAATTTACAGCTAAAACTGCTATGTTTTATCTACTCTGGCAGTTTTGGAGAAGCAGCATTGCTTGCTCTGGAGTTCAAAAGAAAGGGGAGGGAACAGGAAAGTTTTAAACGATGACTTACTGGAGCTACAAGTATTCATGATGGATAATCCTAAAATTAACCTTCCAAGGACTCCTCAGATTTTATTTCCTTTTGAAGTTTCAAATCTATTTACATCTGCAAAAGTACCAGCAAACTGGGACAGATCTAAGGAAATCAACTGTTATATAGATTTTTTCCAACTTAAAGAAATGGAACGTTTGTGTTAAATTTCAACGCATGGATGATATATTCAGCTACTTTAACTGAATAGGTGAAGTTAACTACACATTTGTGAAATGAAACCAGATTTATTTTCACATTTTATAGTTTTGGACAGTAAGTTCTGTTTAGACCATTCTACCATTCATAAAGGTATTCCTCCATCTCTGAAGACAAGCTAAAGAACTAAGTGCTATGCTACCAATCAAATAATAAATACAGCTTCACATTCCTGCAACTACATCTCTAGACTTGGATCTCCCAGGGACTGCACTGTGGGGGCTCAGCAGACAAACTAATAAGGTATTTTCACCAATATCTGCACCAAGATGGAGATTTAACAGCTCCTGTTTTTCTGCTGTAGTAATTGTAACCAATGAAATGCAGAAAAATGGAACTGAAGATCTTCCTGTAGAAGCCTCTCCACTTGTGTAACTCGTTCTGTGTTTGTCGATTTTCGCAGCAAAATGTTTTGCTTTCCAGCTTTTTGAAAAAGGTAACATTTGGAGATACCACCATTGACAAAATTATAAAAAAAAAATCAGAATTTTCACTTGAATGTTAAAACCTCAAGAATATTTAAGTGAAATTAAGTGGCAAATTAAAGAGTTTTAATTAAGAGAATTTTGGAAATGCACTGCTGTATGTTTGCTCCCAAGAAGATATGAAATTATACCTCCTTTGTTGAAATTTCTTAAAATATTAGCCCACTACCTCTGGAGTAGAGGTAGTTAAAGTCCTTTATAGATCTCAAGTAAACTGTTCTTGATCAAAGCAGTTCTTACCTGGCTATGTTCCTTCCTAGCCCCAGGGCTAAACCAGTGACTGTGGGAGAAAAAGAAAAGACAGTTTTAACAATATAACTAACAAAGCACATGCTGTCATATGACCAGTCTGTGCGTGCTTTTGGGTATTTTATTGCCTGCCAGGAAAACACAGCCTTTGGCAATGGTTTATTTTAATGGGCTATTTTTATTGAACTCCCTAAGTTTGTAACAGTTGTGAAAGAATGCATCACCGATTTTACTTCTGAATAGCTGCTGGCTTTGCAGGTAATAATATTTTGTAAAACAAGCTAAAATAATACGTAAATGATGGTATTTTAATATACTACAATGCACATGCCATAAATTAGAGTAATTCCATATTTAGTACTGAAGTGGTACTTATTAATGATTATAGCTGAAAAGACTTTCAAGTAGTTTGGACTACCTGCTACCTGTTAATGTATTATTTCACAAACTGAGGTCTGAGATTGAATCTAAAGCGAAATGCTAAGTCTGAAAACCCAGTGGCTTTGTATTTCCATACAACTGCAAAACTGTGACTACTGGCAGCCTTATTTCACAGAGATGGAAATTTGGAGTAAGATTTTGACACACAGGGCTGCCATAATGTGCCTCTTCCCTCAACAGCAGTAGAAGCATAATACTGGTTCACATACACACTGGTCACAAAGAACTGAATTACCATTTGAATGGAGCTGTAGCAAGCATCATACAAACCTGCACGCTTGCAAAATGAAAAGAAGACAGAAAAAAAACCCATACAACAAGGGGGATCTCAAGTTACATGTAGCATCTACGTACTATTTGGGTTAAGCAAGCAATAGCTTTTAAACAAAGGACAAAATAATTCCATCCATCACAATATTGCACAGAAAAGAACATCCCCACGATCTGCTATTATGCTTGCATGTTCCTCTAGAAGTGTAACCAAAGATTACAGCTTAACCTAGCCATGCTTCTTCTGAAACATTTCCATTCAATATCATTTAGTCCAATTTTCTCCTCTAAGCAGCCATATAATGACACTTAAATTTTTACTTTAATTAGTACACTGAGAAGATTCCAATTCCATGGAATTGTCTGGTTTAAATCTCTTTTATTTTCAAGTCACAAATCTAAAAATTTTGTGGCTTTTTGTCACTCAGCTTTTCAGAGTTTGATAATGAACAGTCAACCCTCTAATTCTTGCATAAAAGACCAGCTGTCACCAGAACATCCATACTGCTTTTTCTACTTTTAAGGTGATTAAGGAAAAGGAGTTGGAAATAAAAAAGGAATTACAGCAATGAAGTCAAAAGTATACCTTGAGACAAAGTATACATCTATATATTTTGGACACAAAACATTCATCAATTGCATTCAATAGCTCAAAATCTGGTGAAAATTGGGAGATTCTATATACACACACAACTTTGATGCTGGTAGTGGATGGAAAGTAAAAACATCACATTTGCAAGTGATTCAACAAATAAGGTCACAATTGTCCAGGTGCTGATGAAAATCAGAATATAATGTGTTAGATTTAAATTCTACATAGATGTTTCTCTTGTCTCTGATCAGTGTGAACAGCAAATGCTCAAGGAGGAGCAGCAAACTGGGGCATCCTCCACATAAACTCTTGTGGATTGTGCCAAACCAGTTGATTACAGACTAAATGATCAGTAAAAACATATTTCTAGTGAAAAAGTACATCAAAGTAATTGGAATACACCTCATATTTAGATATTAAAAACACTTCGAAGAGAATAAGACTTTTTTTAATGGGAAAGTGACACATCACACTCATTTTAAACTTTTTGCCCATTCCCTTAATTACAATATTATTTGTCTGCTTTTTTTTTTTTAAATAAGCAAAAGTAAAGCCCAGCTGAATTATTACTTGGTAATAAAAAGTTATGGTAGAAATAACTTATGAGATCAAAACCTCTTGAATTTACACACACTTTATCAAGTTATGAGATGAAGCAGAGGTGGATCAGTGGTGTAAAAGTTGGTACTGAGGAGCTGATGTCTGTAGTATCTCTGCTTTGGCAAGTTTTGTTTTAAACTGTGGATGATATATTTAGCAGCAGTTAGAACACATAAATGTATCTCCAAATATCCTATTTCCTCATCATGTATGTCTGTGTTTTAGAGTTTTGATTTGAAAAATAAAGGAAATGTAATCTTCAAAGTATTCAAAAGATGCAACCAATAAATAATGCTGTTAAGTGTTGTCAGCTGAAGAGAATAAGAATTTACAATAATGACACACTAAAGTAACTAAACAAAGTGAATTACACTCCCTATTTACAGGTATTTAAACAATGAATTCAGTATCTTTTTGTGAAAAGTATGATAAACTTCTTCCTCACATGAAAGACTAGAAGATGTGATGCTTATGTATTTTCATACATCCCATTTTTGCTATCCAGCCTTAAACAAGTTTGTGTTTTAGGAAAGGATATTTAGGAAGTTAATAAAAACATACTTACAAAGCACTGATTTTCATGTTTCCTTAAGAAACAAAAAATTAAGTAAAAAGGATTGTAAGTACTCTTACTAAATAAAGACCATCACATAACTGAGCTGAGGTTACAAGAGATGTTTGTGCAGTTGTAAAATGTGGCTTTGGGGCAGAGGTACCATTGTAAAGCTAATAATAACAAAAAAAAAAAATTGTAATTCCCATCACTGATACTTACTCATGGTGAAGAGAATCCTGGGACAAGTGAACTGTTTTCCTGCTACCTCCTGGTCCTGAAGTTATCTAATGGAAACACGAAGGAAAAAAGAAGTCTTTGAATAATGGGGCAGCATATGCACAAAATGATTGCTTACTAAGAAAATACATCAAAAAACATTAAATACAAAATAGAGACAGTATACTAGATATAGTAAATGCAATCAGCAATATCTGCATTTTTTCAGTAAAGTCTGAGTGCAGGAAGCACTATATGAGATTAAGGAAAACCCTTTATGAACAATTTTGATTGGACATCAGACATAAAGTCATTTACAGATTTCAAGGACCTAGGCTACCTTTCTGTAAAGTCCATTTTACCTGCAAAAAAGGAAAGTTAGATGTTTTGAAAATCATAGCCAATATGGCTCATACAGCAATACATTTATTAAAAAAACAACCCTCCCAACACAAAGCTTTTGAAATTCAAGTGTACACGGGATAGAAAGCAAAGGTAAATTATTTTTACCAAATGCACCGTAGTCCTTGTCTAGTGTTTTATACATACTGTAACCTGAAATATGTGCTATTCTCAGCTGAAGAATGATCTTCAGAATGCACAAGAGCACGTGCAGACTTTTGCAGGTGATGACATACTGATATTGCTCAAGAAAGGATTCAAACAGCTTTGCTTTTATTTTTGCAAAATGCTTAATTCACGTGCCTATGTAGATAAATAAAAGCAGAAGAATAAGAGACAACTCATGATACACATGCTCAAGGAATTAGAGTAGCAGGCAAACTATTCCTGATGGAAAGAATGAAGCAGCAAACTTTCCAGTCCTTGGAGATAATTTTACGGTCAGGAGATGACCAGAGGAGGGAATGAAGTCAGATGTTCTTCAGGTTTGACAGGAGACCACAAAAACTCAATGGTAATACATTTATATGGCTCAGGCTTGCCAGAAGTACATAAGCTGGAGATTCATGGATAAAAGCAGCCCACTCATTATTATAAGAACAATGAGCTCAACTCTTTAAGTAAAACCTCCCTATTAATCTGGTGTTGTAATGGAGAAAAGGCAGGGCAGTCAGAGCTCCGAGTCTGGAAGACTTTCAAAGAATGCTCACTGAATAATTTGAGAGTTCCACATGGTTAAAGTATTTGACCAAAATCTGCTTCTTTGACCTGAAGAATGATGTCACTCTGGGCTGAATTGAGAAACAATAAAGTGCTGTCACTGTTCTGGCTGAGGGGGATAAAAAAGCATTGGTAATACCTTACCTCTGAAAAATCTATGCAACCATACAAATCATAGTAGAGGAAATCATGACAGCTACATAGGAGAACAGCACCTGCTGCTTTATTCCCTTTTGGAATTTACTGTTTTACTAGACTGATCAAGACCTTACACAGCCATGGGATGATAATAAAACACTGACCAAATGCCACTGTTTCAATGTCATAGCTCATCTAATACTAAAACTGAGAAATGGTCATTCACAAAGACAGACCTGGAAATATAAGCCAGTATTTTAATATGTAATTTCCAAATTTTAAGATTAATAACTAAACTGTTACTTTAAAACTACAGGTAAGCATGCAGCTCAGCTCTTGAGAGTTATATCCTGCATTAATCTCAAAATGAGGTTTTCATGCTATTCCAGTGGGTATCCCTGGAATATAGTAATCCATTTTCTACACTGTGGCTATAAGAAAAGCGGACTGTGCCTATGTCATGCTTTGTTAGAGGTTCATGATCACATTATCTCATGGTGGACCTGACACTTTTATTCAGTTTACAGTATGTTCTGTGTACAGGCAACTTATTTCCTTTGCCAGGGCTGCTGACAACCTTTTCCACACTATATTAATCTTGTTTACAGACTTTATCTTGGTACAAATATCAGAAAACTGAACTTTTTATCTCAGGGAGAAAATAAACAACATGTTGACAGAAGCAAAAGCTATTTTCTGGACTAAAATTGGTTGTTTACCTGCAGCCATACTTATGGAAACAAGTTTAAGTTTCCAGCTTACTCAAAATACATAATCTGAAATTTAATAAGCATGGAAATTTCAAGAAAATTCACTTGATAAATTGCCAGTTTTAAAATAATACAGAAAGCACAGAAGTAGGTTTTTCCACCAATTTTTATGAGAATATGAACTTGCTTGGAATACAGTTACAAGTGATCACAGTGTTCAGGTTTCTCCTGCACACCCCAGATGGCTTCAGCTACCACACAGCCACAGAATGTCTGTAAAACTAAACTCACAAGGTACACACATACAGACCTTTGCATAAAACTTGCTGCTAATTACTCTAAGATTCCCAATATGTTAATGCAAATTAATTCCTGTTTGCAAAACATACTGAGGGTATAAAAAACTAAACCAAACCTCATTGCCCAACTTCATCTGCTACCTCACCATTACAAAAATATTCAATATTAATAAAGTTCAGGGTCATTTTTGAAACTTTTATTCTCTTCTGGCTACAAATCCTTTCACCACTGCTTGAATAAGAAGACAAGGTGATGGCTGCATCCTGTTCATAGAATCCCTGAGACACAGGTACTTCAAATCAGACAAAGTATTCCTGATTTGCAAAAATTTCTTTGCCTGCAAAATTATGACCTAAACTCATGGACATGGAAAAAAGAAAAGTACTCAACACTAAGGGGTTCTGCCTCAGAAAACACAACACCATCTACTGCTGCCCAAAATCACAGATGGAAAAGGCCCCCAGGACCATCAAGTCCAACCTTCAACTGAGTACCACCATGCCCACTAAGCCTCTATCAAGAAGTGACACGTTTCATTCTTTGAACACCTCCCAGGATGGCAATTCCACCATTTTCCTTTGCAGCCTGCTCTAATTCTTAACCACCATCAGTGAGGAAATTTTTCCTTATATGCAACCTGATCCTCCCCTGCAAGATATTACACGTGACAAACTTCAGAAGTGACGCAAGGAAAGATGGTGGGAATAAACACAAAAAGGACAAGAAAGTCAGAGGACTTCACTCTGGCTAAAATAATATTAAGCACCTCAACTGTCATTTTAAAATGCAAATAATAGAAAATAGACCATTTTGGCTGGAAGGAACCTACAGCGAACATCTTGACCAATTCTCGGCTGACCAATTTAGAGTGCAATTGTTAAGGGCACAAAGGGGCACATTGTTAATTGTCCAAAACCACCAACAGATTTGGGGCATCAGCCAAGTCTCTCAGAATCCAGCTTTGGTGTTTGAACACACCCTTGGTGAAGAAATGCTTCCTGATGTCCAGTGTGAACCTCCCCTTGAGCAGCTCTGCACCATTCCCACACATGGTATCAGTGGGCCCCAGGGATAAGAGATCAGGCCATCAATATTCCCCTCCTCAGGAAGCTGTAAGAGGTCACCCCTCAGTCCCCTTTCCTCCAGTGCAGACAGGCCTGGAGCCCTCAGCCACAGCTCACAGGACATGCCTTCCAGGGCTGTCAACAGCCTTGCTCTCTCCTCTGGACATGTTCAAGGACCTTCATGTCCTCCTTCAACTGTGGAGCCCAGAACTGCACCCAGCACTGGGGGGGAGGCTGCACCAGTGCTGGATCCTGCGAGATCATCCCCCCTTCTGAGAGGCTCACACCACTGAGGGACAGGGAGCAAAGTGCCCACAGCTCAGTCACAGGGTGCTTGAACACCGTCACTTACTTTATATGAACAGGCTAAACGGTGTCAAAGACTGGAGAAATAAAAAAATAATCAATTTATGCATCTCCTAATTAAATATGAAAGTGCTATTTTAATTTACATGTGCTGTAGTTTAAAGAAAAAGTTACTACCAGGCACCAAGAAAAATCTGCAAAACATTAATGCACAACAAAAATGTTACACTGCACTTAACAATTCTGCTTACTTTTCACTTGAAGTATATTTTAATGTTCAGTTACTGAATAGCCCAGGAAAAGTCATGAATTACTTTTAAAGACATTTATGATGCAAAGCTCTCAAGTATGGATATTTTCAAGAATCAATAACTTCTTAGTATTTTAAACAGTATAAACAACCCTAATATGCATGCTCATCCATTCTTGTCCCTTATTTTTTCCCATGTTACCACACAATCAAGTGAGCAAATACACTCCCTGTTCATAATTTATGTTTATCGTAGGGCACAATATTTTTGAAAAAACACAGACGATGTCCTATTCATAACTGTTCCTGAGATATATTTTCCATTACTTAAAAAGTAAGTTTATTACAGATTAAATAGGTTTTAAACACTGAAAGTGGTATTTTTGCATTTTGAATTAGATTTTATGCCAAGCACTCCATAGCATGGGCAATGAAAAGATATTACTGAGCTCATGTTTTACAGGATATTATTTCCTTGCCATGATTTGGTGGACTTGGCAGTGCTGGGTTTATGGCTGGGCTTGATCTTTCTTACATGTCCTTTCTAATCTAAATGAGTCTATGATGTGCTTTAAAAAGTCACATAAATAATTATAAAAGTACTTGAAAGCTTAGCTTAGTTGTCACAATATGTCACATTCATAGCAGAGAAAAACCAGTAAAATTTCAGTAAAATTCTGCTGGACACTAATTACACAAATAAGCTAGCTGCTGTCCTAAATGAAAGAACAGGTTGCTTTTTCTGCTCTGTAAATTAACTGGTATGATCAACTACAGCTTAAAAAGTTCCATAGCAAACCAAATTTTCTCAGGCAGGACTTCTGCACAGAAGTTGTTTTCCAAAATGAAATGCAACTAAATCCCGGGGAATGGGATTTTGCAGGAAATTACAGCATGACAATGTCAAATTCATAATTCACAGATCTGCAACTGTCACTTTATAGGAAATTAAATCAAACTATATAAAGGGAAAAAATACAGTAAAACCTGTTCTCCCCATTTTATTGCACTGATTAAAAGCAATACCTTACTATTTTCAGCACCTATTTAGTATTACTCATTTTTTACCCCTTCTCCACTAGGAACCTTGGGAAGTACATACACTAAACAAAGTTCTGGATTTAAAATACATCTTTAAAAAATATAGATGCACATTTGACTTGGAGCAATATAGAAAATGATGAAAACGAAAATAGCTTTCACAGTGTACATTACTGGAACAGTGCTATAATCCTTGACATTACCATTACACTGTTATTCCCTCTGAAAGCACACTCTTGCTGAAGGGCCCAAACTGACCATTCCAGAGAAGCATCTCTTTAATGTACAGATTACCTTTAAGTGATGCTCAGTCAAACTCTACAAAGTCTCCATGAAGATATGGCTCACTGGCAGAGTATTTCTATACCAGTTTCTTGCTACCCTAGTCATATTTCTTTAAAATTAGCCTCTTACTAGCACAGTGTTGCAAAAATCAATGGATCGTCGCCATTCTGTTTACAAAATAAATGCGAGTGACAGGGAAAGAAAAAAAAAAAGAAAAAGAAAAATAGTTCAAAAGACATGGATTTTTATCCTAAAGCAAATAGGTACCTCCCTGTACATGTTTTACTGTTTTCTCTTACGCATTAAAAAAAAAAGAAAAATAAAAGTAAAAATTAGTAAGTTTCTTGGCATGACAGAATATGTCCCAGCTCCCCAGTCTCTCCCAGTGATTTCACACACTGTTAAGAGTTTTCTCTACATTTCTTTTCACACAACTGATCAAACTGCCTCTATCTTTTGATAGACAGCTTTCAACTGAATGATTAACAGATGGAAAGGAATACCATGAGAATATTAGAGACTAAAAGAAGAAAATTCTACTATTGAACCTAGCTACTTCAGAGAAAAATGGGAAATTTAAATCCCACATATAAAAGCAAAGAACAGAATTTCTTTGTAAATTTTTGCTATTTCACAGTTTTTGTCTGCTACTTTTAAGACAAAATCTGAATTTGAAGTTAAATAAATGTAAGCTTAAAACAAAAAAAGTAATTTTTTGAAAATAGACTGGCCTGGGTGTAATGTTTTCTGTTTGTTTTAAATTGTAACATTAGGAGAAAATATCACACACCATGTTTGGTTGTGAATCCTTGTCAAATGGACCAGTTTTTACACACTATAGAATAGGCAGAGTAAGTTTAATGATGCACTGTAATGATCTATATTAGTGCATTCCTGCTGTCTTTAGGTGTGTAATACAGTAACACTGGAGGAGCTATTAGAGGAAATAATACTAATATATAATGTAACAGAAAAAACTGGTCTATGGGGCAGGCAATGGTAAACTGAGAATTTTAAGTCTCCCATCTGCAAGGAAGTCAGTAGGGGAGTTTCTTCTGAGATTCCTAATATTTAATATGAAATATTACTGTGTGGCACTATGCCTCCAATAATAGCTCACAACACTGCAAAAAATGGACTGACTTATAAGTCTCAAGAAGCAAATATAAACCAGAAATTTGTAGTTTTTAATATTCAAATTAATTCAACTCCTTCTAAAAAGGCAAATGTAAGATTCTCCTGACTGCAAAAACACAATAGACAGCACCATTATTTCAATATTTTACATCAGGAAAGGGGAAATATTCAGGGCAGCTGTGAAACAAAACAATTGCCAGAAGTTTGTAACTTCAGTACGCTGTAAATAGCTAGTATTTAACAAATTTAATCTTAAGTAAACCAGATTTACCTAATTTGGGAAATGGAGCCACTAATTAAATGCTGCAATAATATGTTGCATAAATATAGATATAAACATATATATACATATATAAAATCTTTATGGTGATACTCTAGCTGTCCGTTTAGATATAAAACTTATTCTTAGTTGAAATCTTCACTAAATCAACAGGATTTTGATTTCAGTAGTGTTGGGACAGTACCCTTATTAGCTAAGAATAATCTACAATGTTGAAATAATGTTTTACCTTGTAAAATCATAAATAAGTAAGTTACCCAAACAGGAATACAGGGAGGAGGAAGTAGCGGAGCAGCAATTAGGCAACTAGCCTTGATCTGCGAGATGCTGGCTACATTTGGAAAAAACACTTCAGATCCTCCTTTCCCTTGCTCCATAAGGGTTCTGTAACAGTATTTCCTTACTTTGTTAAAGTAATATAATATAATGACAGTAAAGATTGTACCAACAACAACGGCTGTCATCAAAGCATTTGCTTTGAGTCTCCTTGAAGTACAGAAGGTGATCTTTATTCCTGCTGCCGTGGGACTTAGAGGAAACAGAAAAACGTCATTATTTAATTCATTCCCGTATTGGAGCAGAACTGCTCCTAGCAGAGCCCTTTGCAGGTTGTACAAAGCCAGTTCATGGCAGCCTGAGCTGGCTGGGTGTGGATTCAAACCCCAAGCACACAACAAACCCCCAGCTCCAAGTGGCGCCCGGCGTCAGTCGCAAGCTGTGAGTGGCCTCTGCTGGCTGACCCAAGGCTACAGGAGTCACCAAGCTCCTGCTCCGAGTCACAGCTGAGGTTACCCTTTAGTGTGGGGAGAAATGGAACAGAAGGAACATGCTCAGCACTGCTACATCATTCACTTAGGCTGGGGCTAAAAACGAACGGCAAACACAAGGTGGGTGATACAACAGGCAGCAGGAAAAATGCCTTTAATACCACTGCTCCCAAACGTGTCCAATACATGCTGCAAATAGACACATGCAGCAGTCCAGTTTCCAAAACGGCAGTGGAATTCAGCAGGATGTACTTTGCTAGCTCTTAAGGTAGACACAAACTTGAAACTCAAGTAGTGTATAATCTGTTCATATAAATTACATATTTTGAACAGAATTACTTCAATTGGAGTATCAACTGTTTGATTTGGATGCACAAATAGAAAGCTTGCTGCATCATCTGAAACATATGAAACCAGAGACTACATAACCATTCTCTTCATAGATGTAAAATAGGTTTGACCTTTTCCTTATACATAAAATTAAAATCAGTAAAATACAGAGAAATAAAAAAATTTAAAATCTGAAGGATGAAAATGTGTCTATTACCACAAAGATGACCTACAATTTCCTCCAAGCACATAAAAGTTATATTTTGTGAAGAATAAAAGGAGAACAAACTCTAACTTTTTTAAAGACCACAATAATTGTGAACAACACAGCTTAGAGAAAAGCAGTCCAAAACATGGCAAATATACTTATTAGATTATTGTGCAATCTCTGTATCAAAATTAAAAAAAAGAAAAAAAAAAAAGACAAAGATAGAGCCAGTAGCAAGGAAGTGGTTTTTTTAACTTTACTTTTCTTTTTCCTAGGAATATGTACCTGATTTGCCATTCCCCCACATTTTAATTGCAGGATATCAAGGATTATTGTCAAACACAAGTGACTACTGATGCCAAAAGGTGATTGCCTTCACGAGCAGCTGCATGGTGCTCACATGCAGCCCTGTATTTCCTGATATTTCCAGCTCCTGTTCTGAATTGTGCCCCATCTCAGAGTTCCACCTCATTTCAGAATTCAGTCCCATTATCTCCTCTGCTCCAAATTGTTCACAGGGTTATCTAGCTGCCATAGAAGATAACCCTCCATCTCACTAGACACCACTGGGATATGACATGCTGACCCACAGCAAGCCCTGATTATTAGCTTGAAACATACACCATATAAATGGAGCTTTGAGCCAAATAATTTGCTTTAAAGTTTTTCCATTGTACTTACACATTAAAACTCACTTTAAACATGCTGACATGAGTTCCATTAATCTATACACTTATGAACATATTCAGACATAGATGTATTAATGTTAGATTCTATCATCAGAAAACAGATGAAAAATACTGGTGGGAATGCAGTCTGCAGGGAATGCCTTTTTATTTACAAAAAAGACAAAGGATTTTGGCTTATGAATGAAATGGAAATCAAATGGCCAATCGCTGCAATTAAACAGATTGCCTCACTGCCTGTTTTGCACTGAAGCCCACAGTGTTCCAGAAAAAGGACTTGTAGCAAACAGAAGAACAGTGAGATCCCATCTTCTCCATACCACAGTGAGGATTACTGACCCTTAACAGACCTGCTAGGATAATTCTCCTCTTCCCCTCAGCCACCAAATGGTTTCCTGTCATAACACCCACAGTCCTGCATGGATTTAAAAGTCTGGAACTGTTGAAGTTTCATTTGCTTGGAAAACTTAATACCTTTTGTTTTTGCCAAAGGGCACCCAATGAGATGTATTACAGCCTGGACAACAAAAACCAGGCAGTACCCGAACTATTATCAGGGGAAAAACATGATAAGAAGACTGAGCACATGAGAATGCTGATAGCAGTATTAAAAATTTCCCATGCGAAGAAAACAGTTCTGAAGATTGTGGATGAAAAGGTTACACTTTGCTAAGATTTGGAATAAAATACCTTTCAAAATACATACAGTTTGATCAATAACAGATGCTGTGAAATTTACACATTTGAACTGCAAAAATAGAAGCATGACCTTTTGCCCTTCAGGTTAGATGACATTTAAATAATTAGTGCCCACAAAACTATTTTTCTTCATTTCAAGTGAAATTCTCACCAGAAGGGCTCATGACAGTGGTAAAACAACAGGAAGAAGGCTGTAGGGGAGCCTCAGTCACAAACGTGGGCAGTTTCACTGTTGTGTGTGGATGACATTTCTCATTATCATATCTCATTATCAGTTCATTATTTTGAACTGATCTGTACATAAATGCTTCACACTACAAGCTTACAAGAACAAATTTTAGAAATCCTTCTGGATTTGCCACTTCTGCCATCTGAGCTTCTAACATATAACTATAACCATTGTTTCAGATTGTTAATGCCAGTAGAGATGAACAGGAGAAGAACACAGAAGCTCAGAAATCAACTTTTCATTGGGCATTTTTAAGGTCAAGCTAAATTCAGGCTTAAGATATATTTTCAAATTTTCTCACCAAGCAAAATGACAAATAAAACATAGTTTAAAACATGTTACAATAAATATAATTCTTCTTAGCAAGACATTCTCTAGCTTTTCCATTCCCTTGTCTTCAAATATAAATATTCATAACTTCTGCTATAGAAGGAATGGAAACCAGGAGGTTCTAATAGGAAAAAAGAATCAAAAGTGGGAATTCCATTCATACATTTTAAAATAAACTCTCAAGCTTTTTAGGTTTAACAGCTGTGCCATACAAGGTATCAACACTTGAATAAGGTTGCACTGCATTTCCTAATTTCTAACATAATGCAGATCCCAAAGATCTGTCCTACTGATGGCTAAAGTCATGGATGGATTGTGCAAAGTCATCATCAACTTTGATTTAAAGACTAAACTGTATTGTCTTACTCTCAAATCCCTCCTTATCGGTAAGAGTGTTCTGAAGTTCTCTTTGCATGGTATCAAGCCCTGTATGATGGAAAACATCACAGTATGATCTTAAGAGAGCCGAGTTCCTTACAGTAATTTAAACTTTTAATGCATTACAGTGACAACTATTCCAAAATATTAATTCACAAAGGAAGGGAAGCCTGTGCTCCAGGAGCAGAGAGCTGCTTCTATTTGCTATCTTCTCCTCCAGCAAGATGAAGCAGCATTGCTGGTTTTGTGCAAGGAAATGGAGTTTTGGAGCGTTTCTGTCATAAAGTTGTGTTCAGTATGTGAAAAACTTTTGGTCTCCTAGAAAATTTAAAACAATGTACAGAAAACAGAGTTTAAGTACTCCCTAGATGTGTGTCTGTGTGAGTGAGGACAGAGGCTGCCTCTGTTGCAGGACAGAAATCAGGGCACTGTTGTCATTTACAAGCTCTTCTATTCCTGGAAATTACATGGGGGAAAGACAATTCTCTCTTCCCTATGACTCTGGCAGCATCAATTTTACTTTTCTGGCCAGATCCATGAGAATAGGTTTTGGTAACTCTACAACACATTAGTTGCCTCAGGCTTCTGAAATTCCTGACCAGGTACAAAAAATACCTTCCAACCAAAACCATATCTTCTACTTACAAAACATCACTGTAGAAACAAGAACAAAAGGAGTACCTGGCTTGTTGGGTCCTGAGGATCAAGTAAATAACATTTTTCTCTTTGTTGCAAGTGTTTAATGTGTTGCAGGGCACAGAGAATGACACTATTTTTCAGACACAAAGATGTAAAGCACATTTTGCCAGGACCTGGAGAGGGCTGCCTTTCTACCCACCTCAGGACAGACATCATACATCACAGAATTCTGGCCTTTGGTTATCACCAACTCCTAGCAAAACCTAGGAAAACCTAAATTGCTCTTGAGGAGTTAGAAGATTATATTTTCTATTGTTACGGGATGAAAAAAAAAAATAAATCAGAGAAACCAAAGAGAGAGTCTTTACACAGAGAAGATCTTGAACCAAACCCCAACATTTGATGTTTTTATGGGCATGTTATGACAGAAACACCTCAAGCTAACTTAGTCCCTAATAAAGACAAATTGTCCTTAAAAATTACAACTTGTAAAGCAGTATGACATGACTCACCAAAACAACATCCAAGACAGGGAAATGGAAGTACATTGTGTTCAGCAGCTATTTATGAGGGACAGCCCTACTGCTTGAAATTTGTACATGTCCAGAGGCTTTCATAGACTATTCATGGTATAATCTGATTATCTCCATGATGCAAACTTCACTTTCAGTCAAGGGGAAGTATTTTTACCATCAGTACAAAAAATATGCATTCTCCTATGGGATGCTGGAATACATATTTGATTTTAGTTTGGGAGGGAAGGAATAGGAAAACTAGCCAGAATGAATTTAGTGTGCAAATATTACTAAGAAAAATGACAGTATGTGGAAAAGGACACCTACACAGAAATTGTCAGTAAGATAAAAACTAATATACTGTCTAAAGATAACAATAATGATCTCTTTTTAAATGATGTTTGAGGAATTCTTTGAATCTCTCTGCTTTGTTCAAGGGTCAAAAACATCAGGTCATTATAATCAGATTCATGCTCTCTACCATCCCCAAGATGGCTGAGTAAATAGCACCAACACAAAGCCTTGCTGAATCCACCACTTGCCATTCAAGTTGGTTGTGGTACAAAAGTTTGAAGTGAGTTATTAAGTTTTCATTTCATTTGCTGCCAAAGCATACATGTGATGTTTGCTTACTAAATGCAACTTTTACATCGATATCTTTAATTTAGCTAATGAAGCAATACTATGTTGATAGACTATTCCATTTCTTATCAAACAACCACAAGTTTAAACAGCAAGGCTGAATCGAGGTAACTTGGCACATTATTAAGCCTGGTTTAGTTTGCAGGCAGGATTAACACTAGAAAACATGGTATGCTTCAAACTATTGATATGATGCTCAGATTTCTCCAAATAAAAAATATCAAACTGATGGTCAAGATAAAGCTCACCTATTCACTCACTAACTGGACACCAATCGTATAAATATTGCATTCCACAAAACTAACTGGAAACTGTAACATTTATAAAGAGTTAGAAGAACTCTGAGTTTAAGAAGAATTTATAAACAGCTCAATTCAAGGGAAAAAAAACCCAGGCACATCCACAACTTTGGCAGAATCTCTTATGAAATTACATTTGATGGTAGCATTCACTGAATTGTATATATTGGCAGAAAACTCTGTTGTATGTATCATATGCCCAACAGCATTAAATTGTGTAGGCTGCCAAGAAGAAAAATTTAGGGAAACAGTAATCTGAATTTGGCATTATGACCCACAAATATTTAAGCAGCACAAAACAAAATAAACTTTGACATTTCATAAACTATTTTAAAAATAATAAAAATACAGTGTTATATTAATTAAGCAGAATGCTGTTGGCAAGAAAAAGATGTTCACTGAAAAGGTGCCATAAGTGCCATGAAGTACTTGGGAACATTTTCAAGTTCTTCAGGCATATAGCCATGTACTGAGGAAAATACTGAATGAAAAAAAGGGAAAACTTACAGAAAATTCTAGAAAGTTATCAAAGCCGTTCATATTCATTAGGAATCAAACATCTTACTACTAAATTAGAGGTCATCTGCCCATCAAAAGATGGTGCATAGTGAGGGAGTGCCTGTTCCGTGGGGTGGGGGAAAATATGGCATTAGTCACATGGTTCAAGGCACCTTCCTGGAAAAGCAACATTCACACACAACAATCTTCAGGGAAAAAAAAAAATTAAACCATCATTCCAATTCTTAAATTGAGGGATGCAGATATACATAATTTACCTAGCTTATCACCCATAATGTCAACTAAAAGAGGTTCAAACATGATGAAATATCCTGAACCCTGAAAATTTCATATTCATCTAACTTGGAACACAAAGAAATCCTCTGTTTTCTTTTTAAAGACGCCATTAGAAATATATGCCTCATCTCCTTACACAGCTAAACAGTTGATCTCTGGTACAGGGTAAATTACTATTACCATAAAACCTTTCCAGAAATGTATTTGCCTTCAGCGTACTACAGGAATTCAGAGTTATTTCCTGCTTTTACTTGCAGATCTGAGAGACCACCTCTGGAAGCTCCTGCTCTAACCAAATACCTGTTTACTTCTATCATAGATATGGGGATTGTACTACTGTTTTCTTTGATTCAAAGTGAAAGCCTATCACCTACAGAAGCTTTCATATAAAACTATTCAAGAGACATTTTGTGGCTAAATTAGCAAGCATACATTTTCCATTTTTGTCCTACCTTAAGAACTCTGATATTTTTTCCTATAATTTTGTATAATTCATCATTACAGCACCATTCTACTGTGATGAAAAAAATCCTCTTTTTTATAGTGGGCTTCTTCCATGCCCCTGGAATTCTTTGAATAGGCTTAATTCATCTTTAGGTAAGACTATAGTTCACTATGTTAAAAACATATCTACTGAAAGGCATAATAAATAAATCACACAAGGCAGTGCTCTGGGCTGATTCAATAATTCTGTAGCATTGTGGTTTGTTAAACCTGAATATTTGTGCTATTTCTGCCATTTAAAAATATTTAGGAAGAATTCTATCTTCAAGGTTTAGTCAAATGGTAAACACAGAAACAGAGAATAGAGGGGAAAAAACCCTTGATTACATTAAGACTGACACACGACATCCTTCCGGAACATCCTCAGGCAACTGGAGTATGTTTTCTTTACCATGCCAACAAGCTTACCATTTTACAATTTAAAAGACCAAGGGTCAGGAGGACCAAGGGATTCTGTTCTGACTCTGTAGGTACATTTGTAGTAACACAGGTTTTCAAACTATGCTTGGAAATCACTGCAGTTTAAATGAAGGAGCCACTTTTAAAAGCCAAACATTTCAGTGTTCTCCCTCATCTGACAGAGTCAACCAATGAATGCCTTCATGACAAAAGAGCACCCTTCTCTGTATGAACAATATTTTCTCCCAGAAGTGCTTTAGGATTCTGATCAATACAGAAATAAACAACCTTTTTTGCATCCTTCTCAAAAGGCTTTGATTTCTATTAAAAGATACTTATTTTTTTTAAACCAGATAAAATACTGTGAGAGATCTATGGCTGAGTTACAAAGTTCCTACTGATGAAATTAAGTAAAACATTACAAATACGGGGCCTCAGTAAAGAAAGTGGACACTTGGGATAAGTTAAGTTTCCCACTGCCTCCCAGTTTACCAATTCTGGAAAAGAAGCTCCTAAAAGTTCAAGTTTGCAGAGTCCTTCAGGAATCCTTATTAAATAAATGTCTATCAGCTTTTGAGCAGAATGAAATCTTACCCCTAATACAATCGAGCACTTTCCTTTCAACTTTGGAATACATTTCCTCACATAGCACAAATGTAAGCCTGCAGACCATGGTGCAAATAACATGCAGTGCAGTAGACTAAAAAGACCTAGCAAACGTCAAACAAAAAGCCCACTAATTTCCCCAAGGCTGCAGCCATTTATTTTAATAGAGCACTCAGGTTTTCATTAGGTGTCTAAAAGAGAATAAACACTGGAGATGAGACAGTACCCCTCACAAATGTTTTTAAAGTTTGCTGACTTCAGAAACCATAAAACTCAAGGCTGTTTAGGACAGGATGTACGTACAGACCTTACAGCCCTTTGCATGCATTACAGCAATCCTCATCTATTATTGGATCATCACTCAAATTCAGCTCTTAGAAGCAAAAATCTGAAGTTCACAACATGAAGTTTTAAAGATGCCATGCAGCAACACAATTATAGGGTGGGTAAACTTTAAAGTGCTTGAAAGTGGGAAGCCCTAGGAACCCTAAGCAGCAGTGTCACTTTTAGTTAACGTATGATATACATATCTTAAATGCTGGATTGTTCCTAATAAATAAAAAATGCAATTCCACTAAATGTACTTAATTTCTCAGCCTTATGACTCAGGTCCATAAATAAAAATGCCTTCATTGAACAATAATTTCCTAACACAGACTTTGTTAGGCATCTTAAACAGATGTGGATGTATCATTTTAGGAGGGTAACAAATATTAATTTTCCTTTCCTGCTGACTCTCTGGAGTGACTTTAGTCTAAAGTGTTGCAGTTTACATACCAAGATAAGCCTCTTTTCATGCCAGAAATGGTATTTCATCTCCACTTGTCTCTCCTTTTAACTGAATAGTTTGAGGAGAAAGGTGGGATATCAACATATTCCTGACATACTGAAGTTTCAACTAAAGCATTTTCTGGTGAAATGATTATATTACACATTTCCCTTAAGATTAAACTAAAAAAACCCCAAATTAAACAGTAATAAATGTACTGGCATTATCACTGTGGCATCAATGCTTTTATCAGCTCTTGAGTAAAAATGCAAGCATGCAAACAACAAATGTCTTGTTTTACAGACAATCTTGTGCATCATGGCACCCTGTTTGTACACCTGCTGTCACTATCTTATGAACGAGTAAGGACTTGCATTTTATCAAAATTTAATTACTTTAAGTTTATATTGAATATAACAAATTTTTCCAAACCAGAGGGGAGATATCTTTAAGTAGTAAATTATGTTTCTCACACATGAATACCTCAGACTAATCCCACCAAACTGCCAACTCCAACCTTTTAATGTGTAAGTTGCAGTTCTTTGACAAAATCCCCACATTTAGAAGTTCACTTCAGAAAGTGAACACTACTACAGAGAGTCTGTCGATACATATTTTTCAGCTTTGTTAGTTCTAATTTCTTTCACTTATTTACTTTTCTGAAGGGACTGGCCTTTCAGCTGATATAGATATGCACATTAAATGAGCTACAATTAATTAATTGATAAAGCTACCATCCTTCTGCTAGCTGAGGAGTCGATTCTAAAATGTACACTCATAAATATTTATATTTCCAGGACAGCAAACTTCAAAAGGACTTGAAAAAGGAAATGCCAAGATCTAGCATGTCACATTCCCTTCCACATAGTTAGACTGTAGTATTTGTATTTAACAATCAATTCTTTCATGAGGAGAAAAGGCTTATTGGCTTCCTTTTTTTTTGAAGCAGTTAAATGTATTTAAACTACAAATATCTGTTTGCTGTTCAGCGAAAACAAACTGCTAGATATTTGAAAAGGGCAGCTGCCACATTGTTCCCTGGGTGCAACACAATGGCAGGTCAAACTTTCGTTCCTCTTGTCCTACAAACAATTTTCAAGCCCATGCTCAATAAATAAATTTGGTCTCAGCACTCCCAATCAGGGCCGCACAATCCCCTCAGTAGCAGACCTATGATAAATGGACTTATTTTCCCAAATCAAACACTTGAATTTAAATTCAGATGAGTTAATGCAAAGGTCAACATTGTAATCAGTTCTTTTGATCTTTATAGAATTTCTAGAGTAATACATAATAAATCTGAAACAAGGCAATTTGCAGCTCTGTATGTGTGGCTGGTAATAAAAATCTTAACGATTAGAGCCTTTATGTACTTAGGGAACGTTTTATAGTAATAGCTATAGTGAGAGCCTCAATGCATGGGGAATGATGGCAATAGATAACACTGAAAGACATGATTGCTTGATTCTTTATATAGTTTATACAGTATGTATAGATTATACATTATAAATTAAAGCACAATGTATCTGAAGAGTCTCACAATGCTTTTCTAACACTCTATTTCAGATTTGTATCCTCCACAAAACATGGCTTTGGCAAAAATTTGCGAATTTAACAACAATCTCATATATTGAGATTTTTATTGTTTCATATACTAGGATGTTACCTCAGTTAACTGTAAAAAAGAAAAAAAGAAATTAAGATGTTTGTGCATTAGGTGTGTATATATGTCTTTGTAGATATTCTCTAAAAAGGAAGATTCCTTTTTCTGAAAGTATGTATTTAGATGTAAAGTATGTCATATTTCTTATGAACAAAAGATTATTATTAGACAAAAATATTTCAGTTGAAAACTGGAACATGCAATCATAGAAACAAACTAAAACGTCAGTAGTCATAAGAGGAAATACTTAAGAACAAAAGGTTATTTTTTTTCTCAGATCCTTTAAAGTTTTCTTGATAATAATCAGATAACTACCTAACCACTCAAAGATGTAAAAACATCTTTACCACAAACTGAGACATGTAAGAATTGGTGTCAGAAAACACGTTCCATAAACATACACTCATGTAGCAGAGTGAAAATAGGCTCTAGGTTAGGAACTGAAAGAAAAATAGATTTTCAGAGAAACAAAGAGTAAGCAGCTCTTAGCAATGACTGTACAGGAAGGACCAAGAATTCATCCATGGAAACTGTGACGAAGAATCTCACTATCAGGACATATCACTTGTCTACATCCATTCAGTGAAACTGAAGGATAAATAAAACTGACCATTTGTTACTTCCCCTACTCAGAAGTCTCCTATTCTCACAGAACACATACACATCTCTCTGGAAAAAATAAAACTCTCCTTTATCCGACTCTGAATTCTCTTAGGTGTTAATCAAACAAATTGAGCAAACACACCATCAGACACAGCATTACTGAAACTGAATGGTGTTTGTGGGGAAAAAAAAGTGAGTCTTATTGTTTGGTTTTGGAGCAAGACCCCATCTCTTAGGTAACAAACAGATCTGTGACAATGATCCTCCTGACATGCTTGGACGAATGTCTTAAGTCTCATCAACTGAGATAACACAACTGTTTTAAGGTGACTACACTTGCTGCATCATATAGAGGTTATGAAGTACAGCTAAGCCTAAAGAATTCTCTAAAGAATCTGACTTGATACTCCATGACAGGTCTATTAAAAGTTATCATTAGTCAAAAATCAATACACCACATAGTATATATAATGGATTAAAATCACAGCTGATCATCTTCAGAAATAATTACAGATGGGGAATCTCTTTCCAATAGACATATTCCTTGCAGCACTCCACAAAGAGCCTGATTAAGATACTGAAGAGCAAAAAGCTAAGAATGCAAAGCTTTGAAAAACCCCATTAAGTTACAGCAACTAGCACATAGGCAATCTAACTCTGGCAAGTGCAGACAAATCAAGCTTTCACAGCTCTAAAGCTGTCCTTTTGGAAGAGGTTGCTGGGTTTTGCCAACTCTGAATTATTTTGTTAAACTCCCATCGCCCCTCCTGAGAGAATTCTGGTTTATCAAAACCCTGTTCAAGGGTATGGACTGACATTTGTAAAACTACCCCCATGAGGGCTTTCTCCAGCCTTTCACCGTTGGTTCTTATAAAAAGCAGTGGAAGTTGTGTGCTATGGAACAACTGATGAATTCACCAAGAGGGCATCATTCTAGGATGACTCTCCTTGAGCAGGGAGCTTGGAGCAGATGACCCACTGTGGTCCCTTCCAGCCTGACCCAACCTGTGCTCTGGGAGCACACTGACTGAACTGTGGTGAAAGGAATTTGGTTCCTCATATAACAACTTCCTCACACACCACATTGGTGACTCAGAGTGAAAGACACAGAGGGAAACATGTAGGCCTTCAAAGACAGTAAGAAACCATTTTAATCTTCTACTAATAATGTAATAAATTCAGGATTGCAAGAAGGTAGATTCATATACATGAAAAAACAACTTTCCTAGGATAAGATCATGGACCATGTGGCAAAACGCATAGGGAGACTGCAATGATGGAGGTTTTTAAGCTTTATAGAAAAACACCCAAGAACTGTTTTGTTTTGAAACCAAAGGTAAAGTGACAGTACAAAGAAGTATGACTGTTATATCATCATATTGGAGAAACTGGTTTTGCTTTTGCTTTAAGGTGTCAGTTTGACTACATTCATTATTAAGGGTAACTGATGAAAAAAATATGTAGGAGGATTAAATTATCATCTTAGTACCTTGTATATTGAGCTACACAGCACAACTGATAAGAAAACAACAAAAAAACCAAACCCCATATAAAAGCCCTAAAAGCAAGCTATGAATCTTAAACTACAATTTAAATTCAGAAACCTTTCCATACTGGACTGTTGTCTGCAACAAACCAACCTGAAAGGATCTTATGAAAAAGAAAAGCACCTTAAATGTAGAAAAAAAAATTGGGAAAGGGAAAGCAGTAGAAGGATAATACTGGAAAGACATACACCTAAGAAAACCATCTTTGTCACCACATTCTAAATGGATATAAACAGGCAAAAATGATTTTGTCAAGGCTAGACAAGAAACTGTAACAGAAAATACAGAAAGATGGGAGCCTGAGCCAAAGATTAAAATTGTGTAGAAAGACAGAAAAAGAAAGGTTGTTTCTTTAGCAAGACAGCCAAATAACATGATTTAGAAAGAAAGCTAAGTCAAAGCTGACACTCACTATTGACTGATATGACAAAGGCTGGGAGCATTCTCCACAGTGATTAAATGAGCGAGCGCCATATATATTAAGAAAAAATAAAATAAAATAATGACAGTCCAGATGGGATACTGAAATACTAGAGGTGAGAGTGAAGGACTGTGTGATGTGGGTATCAACAGTAGTTATAGATGACTTGTTGTAAAAACTGGTTTTCTTTATTCTTTGCTATAATAATTAAACAGCAAACCAGCACATTAAATTCTTTCTATTATTCCATCTGCTGATATATCCCTATTCTGTCTTCAGCTATAGAATTATGAATACTTCTCTCAGACAACCATTTGTTATTTCTGTTCAACCTGAGAACACCACAATAGTATACAAGCTTTTCTTCCAAACTATGTTTAATTTTAACAAAACTTTGCTTGCAGAATACAAGCTACAAACTTGTTTTCAGGCGGCAGATTAGTCTTCCCCACATGCAACTATAATTTAGTAATTAAAATTTTGGTAGCATAACTAGTGCAAATATATATAACTTGTTAAGTAAGAAATATAATAATTAAGACACGCAATTATACAATTATCCTGTAATTACACAGGGTTTCTAAAAATTTTCCTCAAAATGATGAATGACCATTTTAAGAGATTCCACAGTCTTTCAGAATTTATCTTGTGGATTACATCCAAATAATCAGCTCATATCACAGATTTAATTGACGGAATGTTTTGTCTCAAGAATAAACTGTCTGCAAATGCAAACAGTAGAAATGGCAGAGCAATTAGGAATTAAAAATATCAGCAATGATATCTGAGTAAGGAGTCTGAGCTTTATAATAAAACTAGCTCAGATTTACAAGACAGTTCCTAGTAACGAGACATTACTCTACCATACTAAATAAAAACTAAGGTGAGCTGCAATACATCTGTACAAATTGGGCCAAACAAGGTATTATCATAACTCTTTCCGTATATTCTTTGTTTAGAATTATTAACTTTCTAAAGACAAATACTACTGGAACAAAGTAAACAAACAAAGCAAGACTGCATCTGTCTGAAGTTTCTTGGATCGGTATGATGGTTATCACATTTCAAAACCCTGATTGTTTTTGTTTTCTTTTTTTTTACAGTATGATGATCAAGCAGAGAACAGTTGAAAAAAACTGAGGCAATTGCTACAAGCTTAAGTGTATATCTTGTAACACCAAGAACAGACTAAAAAGACTTTTGCTCCCACTGCAACTTTTGCTAAACAGTAGGTGTCTATGAAAAAATTATGAATTCTTAAGGTTTTCTTGTACTAATTCTCTACACAATAAAAGACCTGCTGTGTAAAAAACCACGTAACTGCAGCTGCAGAAGAGAGAAAAAACATTGTTCTAGTACAAAAGGTGATAAACACATTGCTAAAACAATCGGTATTGGGCTGATCCTGAGAATACTGACACTTTACACACAGGTTCTCAAAACCATCACTGCATTACCTCAACTCCACTGAGTTAAAAAGACAATTTCACTACAAACTAAATACACTCATTGATTCAATTAATAAATAGTACTACAGTTCAGTGCTCTGATGACAAATTAATTACAGTATTTTAGAGGTGCTTTCTTTGTAGGGTTTTGGGGTTTTTTCTTTCATTTTTTTAACCTAGCCAGATAACAAAAAGGTGCAGGGCTATCAGAGCACTAGCTATAGGAAAGCCTGCAACTCCTTTAAGGGCATTAATCCAGACTACTTTTATTTCTCAAATTGGATATAAAGTGTGCTCAAAGTCTGGTTGAAAAAGAACTTGGGAATATCTTCCTATCACAAATTTTCACACCTTCATGATCATAAGCTAGATCTTTTGCAGTTACACAGACCCTTTCCAGTTCTTGAATTAGTGTGCAAAACTACAGTATTTATAAAAACATATTTCTTTCACCAAAGGATAAATTCAATACAAATTTATGTATGCAACTGTACAAACAGTTCATGCACATGACAATAGAGAGTGATGGGAAATAAACCCTGAAGTAGTCAAAGAAAGGAAATCTAAGAGTTTAAAGTTTACATCCTCCCTTGCTTTGGTTCTTGCCTACAGGTCCTACTTTCCATTCTGCTCAGTGACACATAAACAGCATGAGAGAGAACTTGCCTACAATCCTGAAATGTCTAAGCTCAGTACAAAAAATTGGGTTTCAGTCATACTTGTACATTTGCTAATTCTGTATATTTTTGTATGTAACTTCTTTTTGACCTGGCATTGAAATGCCCAATGACCAACACACACAAAAATATTTAATAGAAAACAACATCAGTTTTCCTGTAGCAAGCAAAAGCCAGCTAAGTTTTTACTGAAGTGTAGTTTATAGGTGTTGACATCTTTGGCTTGATATCCTCTTGGTAAACGAGTATGTCTTTGGTTAAAAGAAAAATAAACTCATTTTGTTGAAACACACTGTTGATAAAAACCACCCTTCATCTTCTTCATCTTCCAATTAGCACCATTAAGATTTACTAGATATGGAAAACAAAGACACCAAGAAAAAAAATTGAATTAAGAGAACCACCCTTCTGTAAATGTAAGTTATTTTTAATCTTAGTTCTTCTATTTGGTTGGACACAGACTTTAAGAAGCACAAGTGTATGGAGAAAGATTTTCAAACAATTTTTAAAGGACAACTATTAGATAACAATAGTAAGTATTACTTTATTAGTAGTATTTTTATCACTTCACAGTTCCCAGTTTCTGTCAAGTCTCAGTATCAGCCATATCAATTCCTACACGCAAGAATAACAAAAGCACTTAAGACCTTCCCTTCTGCCTTTCAATTTATTTATATTGTCACCTGTCTCCAAATTCTTGCCATTCTATTTTACTGTCCTTCCTTTGTTTTTCCAGCACCAGTCCCTTGGTGTCTTTCCTTCTCCTTTAACTTATGCTCTCCCATCCAAAAAGCAATAGAAACCCCCCCCACCCATTACAAACACAATATTGTTTCAGTCACAAGGTATCAGTATTTGGAGTTAACATTTTTGCTTCCTGCTTCTACTGCTCTGGGTATTTAAAACTGCAAAGCTCCCTGGGTTTAGGACTGCTTTTGCTTTCTATTTCTGTATTGCCCAATCCAATAAGAACCTGAAGTTTTGGGGTCTCATGATAATTATGCTCTTCAGGAATTAGCTTATTTGCTAAAAATTCCAAATTTAATCGACAATTTGTAGATAAAATGCACATAAAAAACTTTCTTACTACTGTTAAAAAGAAAGAGCACAAAACAACCCTGACAGCATGCTAGACACACTGATGAATTCAGCTTACACAAAACTAAACAGTACTCTGAAATACCCGCCTTGGGAGCCTGTGTATGGAGTTGCATCCGTGTCCAACAGAGGATTTCAGCTGGACAATGATGAAAAGTCCATATGTTACAGTGCCACCATAAATTATGTTAGAACGTATGGTCAGGCCACAGAGGGGCTCCAAAAATAGGTTAGAAACAGCTCTCTGACTGAAAACAAATTGCCTAAATTCCAATATGAGAAAACAGTGTTCTTGACATATATTTTCATGTGGCTACCGCTGTTTTGAGCTAAGTCTACAGAGATGGAATACAATATGCCACTACTTCAAATTTGGAAGATGTTATTCTGTCAAGACACTAAAATGCAGGGAAATCTGCATGGGTCTAATGCCTTTAGGCTCCAAGATTTATTACAAAATAAAGAAAAAATGAATGATGGTATGTCAGTCGGCCTGGACATCAGTTACTGAACCTGCATTATAGACTTTTAATCATCACAGACATTAAAATGTTTGTAAAATAACCACTATCGCGCAGCTGAGGCTGTATAAAATTTAAAACTTATGAAATACAAACAAAAAACATACAAGCTTGAAAAACACTTTCCCATCACACTTAATACTTTTAAAATTAAAAGAACACCTGATCTGCATATCTATAATGCATCACTTCACAACTCTGAATCTTTTAAAGCCAGGATTAAGCTTTGTAAGAACTACCCTGAATGCAAAATAAGACAGCTTTACAGAACAAACTGATGTTAAGCAGCTTGCAATCTAGATACTATAAAATTCTAACCTCCAGGAAAATCACCTTCATTTTAAAATTATGACATCTGATGGGTTTTTTCCTTGCAACTAAGTATCTTAAAACAAAAAGTAGAAAACAAATTTACAAAGTGCAATTATATTGACTTCATAAATTAATATTCAATAAACTAAGTTGTCTTCTGTTGAAAATGTGTTATACCTCTAAGGCAGGGTGAATCAATCTGGGATTTGCTGATTAACATGTTACGTTGATTAATCCTATGATCTGATTGAAAAGTCTAAAGATCAAATGAATATTAGATAAGCTGCCATGTTAAACTAAGCAGTATTCAGTTTTCACATTTTATTTCTTGTGCACGACATTTTTGGGAATAATCCTTCATGCTTGTCTGATAAATTCATTTGAAAGCTAGTCATGTGATGTAAACCCAGCAGAGTTTTACTTAGCAGAGAAAAGTATCAAGTTAAGATGCATTAAGACAATTAGGATTTATAGTAATTACAAGAAACTTGCCAGGGGCTAAGCAACCCTGCTACTTCTGTACAAGCATTCAAGATGATTTTGCATTTCTGCCAGTTTCTACATTCTATTTTGATATTTTCAGGTACTCTAAAGCATGTGACTGGGAAAACAAAGACAAAAAAGTCCATTGTGCATGTATTTATAAATCTTTTTGCATTATTACCTTAAAGTTTCCAGTACCTTGGCATTGACTGGTCTCACTTGACTTCCTGAATCAAAGAAATAAAAAGCTCTTCTAATGTAAATATCCCTTCTTCGGATAACCTTTGGCTAACATAAAACAAAAGCTTGAAATAAATGAAAAACTTAGTTATTTTAATTGCCATTGCTGTACCAAACAGCACAAAGCCATATTGTCCCACAGCATGAAGTGATCAGATATCTGCCCAAAATGATGGACAGCTCTGGCCCAGTGAACAGGCAAAAAAATCCCATTTACACTCTGCCAGATGGGACCTACTGGACGCTTCAGCGCAAACAACTCATCCTTCTTCAGACCTTCTTGTCCGACTCTTGAGCTAGCTCCAGCTGATAATGATGGATATCAAGGCTACAGTAAAGTGGGTGACAACAGCAGCCTTGTTATAACTGCCAGTCTTTCAGTCTTGTCATTATTACACATTGAAGATTTATTTGAGTTTATTGTTGTGCACTGGGTCCAGCCATTTACAATTCATCACCTACTATAGAAGGTTCAAGATAGTGGCCATAGCGATAATTGCCACCTCCACCTGCTTCTGGAAATTATGAGGTCACCAGGGAGGGCAGCCTCACATCCTCAGAGCTCTGCAAGTCCCCACAAGCACCTGCAGAGAATACCAGCAATGCTACTCCTGGTATATTAGCAACTATCATGAATGTTTTGCAACGTCAGACTTAGTTTGTGGTTATGGAATACTTGTGCCTCAGAGCATCCTTGAAGTTCCAATTCTTTAACAGCATAGCAAAACTTTACACCTGCTTCAGAATCCAGTGAGTCAGTGCTGGAACTTGTGTGTATTTGTAAACTAATATTTACTTTATGTATCTGTAAAGAAATAATTTTATCTAAGTACAGTGGGAGTGTACCTTTCAGACAGGCTACAAAAGAACACGATGAGTAATGTGCTAACGTTAAGCAAATAAAAAATAAGTGGCTTAGGAAAATAAAGCCATGCAAAGAATAATGTACTTTTACCACAGGTTCCTTATTATATAAATATTTTAAAAGGGGAAACTGGTTACTCACTGCTGATGTTTTCTTCAGTACTGGTAAATATTTAAGTGGACAAATGCTGTCTAAAAATATTTCCCAGTTTTATTATAATACTCTCAATACTTTTTTTCCATTATTAAAACAATTACCTTTATCCAAGTGAAAATTTAGTGAAGCATGTATATATTTTCTATTGGCAATCATGAATATATCATTAAGAAAATCTGACAATTTGTCTGATATCCACAGTGTTTAAAACCCCCTAGAATTCAATATATAGAAACCAAGAGTAATGCTTCTACTGTACATTACAGGCAATCATTTAGGGCAGGAGCAAAAAATTCAAGCTTTTAGTCAAGTGGCTTGATGAAGGAAAAAAACCCAGAAATTCTTTTCAGGCTTAAACTGGGCTGAAGGTCACCAGTAAAGAGAGTTAACCAGGACCTCACAGTAAGTACTACACAAACACAGCAGAAATGCTTCTACCTAAAAGTCATTCAAAAAGTAAAACTTTCAAAAAAATAAAATCAAATGCCAGTTTGACTTGGTAAATGGCTACATATGTTGCCTACACCCAAGAAAAACCTAACTTTTCCGGTATTGTTAGACCAGCAGTATCCTTCAGTTGCTACAATAGCTATACTAGATGAGGGAGAACTGTGCTATATTTATGAAGAATTTAATAAGTATAAATTTGCTATACACTCAGATTTATAAAACTATCACACGAACATTGAGGTTATTAAAAAAATAGTTCAGGATTCAAGTCAGTCATTAAAAAGGTATTTTCTGACAAAGTCTCATACAGAAGTGCAAACATACACCAAATGATTAAATTATTCAGAACTCAACATGACCCAGCATTATTAAAATATCACTGATGGATTTGCACATTTCACTTTCAAGTAACTCCTTTCATCCAAGAGAAGCTCTGATTTTTTTTTCCTCTTCTCCCCTGATGTCAGACAAGCAAGAGACAGAATTGTCTTGGAGTAAATTATTTTTTTGAGCAGCATTATTTAATTTCCAAATGCAGAATGATCTAAAAAAGTAAAATGATTTAAGGTCTCAGTCATGAGGTTTCCAATAAAGAAGGGTATCTTTCCTACCTGACAAGACACAAATAATCTGGAAAAGAGTGTCAGTATAAGGAAATATTTCTTCATGTCAAAGCAAAGTTTTATTCTCTTACTGTCTAATATACAGTAAGATAAAAGACTTTATATTTAGATAGTTTTGCATAATTATGTCATCGGTTTAAAAGCCAAGTCATGGCTGTACTTCATGTCCAATGAAGAAGTATATCTACTTAAAATATAAACCCACATCTTGAAGTTTAATAAAAGATCTGAGAATCCTAAGTACAGGACCTTAGCAAATAAGAGAGTCCCACATTGTTAGCCAGTTAGAAGATAAGATGCTTTATTTTTGAGATTTATTTAATGCAACACAATCTGAGCCCATTTTTATATTTTACAAATGAAAATATTTTCCTGTTCTAAATTTGTTCTTAAATACTATTTAGACTACAACCAACTCCCTGTTAAGATTGTGACTACTCTGAAACACAAGATAGTCATTGCAAGGATATCAAACTTTCCATGTCCCACTTCAATACAAGTTGTGTGTACAAGGCGAAAATGAGCAAATATAGTAAGATGACTTCAGGCTCGCCTATTTTTCAGATATGTCATAAATACTTTATGCATAGCATTTCCAAAAAATGCAAGAAGTTAGTGAAGGGTTGTGAAAACTGTTTATTTTTCAGCACTAGTGCCAGATTTTGAAAGTTTTCTTTTTCCAAGCATGTTCTTAAGGCTCATTTCACATATTGCTTCTGTAGCTCAGCACCGCTGGGCAAGAACATGGAAATTCAGGCTGGTTTATTTACATCTGTGGAATGCAAAATTAACTGCTTCTATTTTAGTACTTGTGAATGTAGCTAGAGTGAAAAAACTTTAAGATCTTGGAAAGAGACTGCACTGCACCTACAGGTAAATCAGAGGCTGAACAGATCAAGAAAAAACTGCAGGGCAAATGATGCCAGGCTGACAAAGTGAAGATGCCTTTTGATCATCATGAAGCTTGACCAATTTGATTGCCTTCCATAATGAAAACTACCGGGATGGATGAGGGAAGAGCAATGGATATTGTCTACCTTGACCTCAAGGCTTTTGTCTCTCATATCATCCTTAGAGTGCTGCACATGGGGAAGAATAACCCCAGCACCAGCACAGGCTGGGCTGACCTGCTGGGAAGCAGCTCTGCAGAGAGGGACCGGGGGGTCCTGGCAGACAACAAGCTATCCCTGAGCCAGCAGTGCCCATCTCCAAGAAGGCCAGTGGTGCCCTGGGGTGCAGCAGGAAGAGCATTGCCAGGAGGTAAAGGGAGGTGATCCTGCCCCTCTGCTAAGCCCTGATGAGGCCTGGAATGCTGTGTCCAGTTCTGGGCTCCTTGGTACACGACAAACATGGAATGAGTCTTGTGGAAGGCTATGAAGATGATTAAGGGACTGGAGTTATGAGGAAAGGCTGAGGCAGCTGGGCCTGTTCAGCCTTAGGAAGAGATGACTGAGAGGGGATCTCATCAGTGTCTGTCAGTATCTGAAGGGAGGGTATCAAGAGGATGAAGCCAGGCTCTTGTTGATGGTTCCAAGCAACAGGACAAGAGGCAATGGGCAGAAACTGATGCATAGAAGTTCCACCTGAATATGAAGAACTTCCTCACAGTGGGTGACTGAGCACTGCAACAGATTGCCCAGAGAGGCTGTGGAGTCTCCTTCACTGAGGATATTCACAAACCATCTGGACACAATCCTGCGCCCTGTGCTCTGGGATAATCCTGCTTACGCTTGGAGGTAGCACCAGATGACCCTCTGTGGCCCCTTCCAGCCTGACCCACTCTGTGATTTTGTGTCAAGGCAGGTAATGGTGCTGCTACAGTGTTGTTTGGCTTCTCTGGGCATAAGGAAAATATATTTGTTAAGTCTGAAATTTATTAACAAAAATTACTTGGCAGCATTTCCAATAAATAAGAAAACACAACAGAAACTTTAGGAAAACTTCATCTATCTGGGATTATGAGGTGCTCTTTCATTCATGATGATGAGGAGGCATGAAAAAGTGACTAGTACATGTCTCTGCTTTAAATAAAGGGATAGCAAGTAAATGGATGTCAAGAATCTTGAAAGAAGAATCAAGTAATACTAAAAAAATAAATAAAATGGTGACAGAAATGCAATGCTACAAATTAGTAAAATAGCTATAAAAAGTTTTTTAATGCCTTAATTTGACATGTGATAAAAATCATCACTTAAAAAAGATAACATTATTTGCAAATTGAGCAAGAGGACCTGATGATAGCTATATATAATCAGTTGTCACCTTGCAGCTCAATTAGCCCTCATGTAAAAATGAGGCATGTAAGGAGAAATGAGGTTTTGACATTATCTCTGCCAGCAAGATAATTACACAGCCTTCATTTAACAGTAGGGCAACACTACTGTAGCAACAAATTAACTCAGCTCCATTTGCAATTCATGGTGTGTTTTCTCATTTAATACCATTTGTCTTACCCCAAGTGAATGTTTCCATTAGTTTTCTCCAGCCTAGCAAAACAGTCTTTGACTTCATACATTACATCACCAACTACTTTAGTTCCAGTAACTTTCTGAAAGCTGTATAAATTTGATTAAGTGATTTCCTCCCTCCCGTCAGCCTAAACTAAACCATTCTTTTTTTGGTTTACAGCCAAATAATAATACAGCAGGTCCTTTTGAATTTAATGAGCAAGGACCTGATTCCTTTACATGTTAATTTTGTTACTGTAGTTGACACCAGAAGCACGAATTTCCTTTGTTTTATGAAAAATATGTGAATTCACATATATCTGTCAAGTCCAAATGAAACTTCAGCAGCACTGGTAGCTAAAATGTTACACATTGCTAAATGGAAGTATTATTAAATGTAACAAGTTTCTGCACAAAACTGAGACCCAAACACTTCAATCCAGGTTGCCATGTCTATCTTTGGTTACCCTTCAGAAAACATGTACACACAATAATTTTTTTGTAATGCATGCAGCTTCTTAATTGGCATTTAAGAAGGGACTGTGGGCCAGAACTACCTTCCCACAAAGTTGAATAGGCACTAACTTAATTTCTAGACTTACCTTAATTATTGCCAACCTATAGGAAGAGATAACATTTGAATATAGCTCTGAAGAGCTCCTTAGCACACATACCAAACCCTCATGTGCAAAACCTAAGAAGACCCTTCCTGGCAGCAATCAGTTAGCTCTACACGTGGTTTCTGTAAGTCTGGAGAATAATCAACAATCACCTGCTGGTGTCTTCACTGCCAACTAAGCAGAAGGTAGCATAAACGTCTGAAAATTGCCATACTTCATGGCCTAGGAAGGTGTTTACATACTACTACACGCCATTTTGTAAATACTTAAATTACTAATCATCTTTATAAGAGACACAATTGCTAAACTCTTCTCTGAAAGTAACATGAATAGTTTGAAGCCTTTTCTAAATCTTCTTAAAAAAAGGTCCAATCTGCATCAGAATGTCAATTACACTGGAACTATAAAATGCACAAAGGACTGTCTCTCCTGTTACTCAGAAGCAAATGAAGAAATTAATTACACATTTCTAAGGCAAATTTCTTAGCATCTTCATTTTCTTTCTCATAACCATGCCTTCATTGCAACAAAAGCTTTTTCATGAGTTATGCAAAACTCTAAGATGATTTGTAACTTCTCGATCTTCCCAAGAATTCTTACTATAGAAGCCTAAAACCTACTACAACTAGAATTGTACTGACAAATACATAGAGGAGGTAGTAGAGGATCGTCCATCACAGTGACAATCCATCACAAAAATAACCCACCCAGAACATATAGGCCTAAAAACTTGAAATGGTCACTGCAGCCAGTACAAATTGGGGCAGCTTGGAATGACCATGCTTTTCAAAAGTAAGGTCCTTCTTTGTCTACTATTCCCATCTGCATCAATAAACAAATTTTGAGAAGACATGCATTGGTTTTAATCACATACTGTAAAAGATTAGCTGGTTTTTGCACTAGTCTTAGGTCTGTTATCATTCCCATCATATTGAAAGCTTATCCAACAGATGCCCTCCTCTTATCCTCCGGTGGTTCTTTGTGCACTCAAGATTAACACACCAACACAATGTTTTCTTCTGTATTAACCAGCACGAGATATTTGGAGGAGTCTTTGTTGACATAAAATAAGGGAAGTTGCATAAAGGCATCCAAATTGTATTCACTTGTAGGGGACAAGAGTAAAAGATGATGCCAGCACTTCAGGCAATGCATTCCATACAAAAACTAATTAAAGGGGTTGAAAAACTGTATTATATGTAGTCTTTTGAAACTTCATTTAAAACTGGCTACCAATGATATGCTGAATGTCACCTTTTTCTAGTAAGAATGAACAACCTCTCTGATAATAATCTAAAGCAATAAAAAAGCATACCCATTTTTAAAGTATTTAACAAACATGAACTTTCTGCTTGTCAAAGGAAAGCAACAACTACTTTCCAAATTAATTAAATAGAATAACAAATAGAACTGACACACAGATGATTTATCTAACTAAAGTTCACAAGATATATTTAGCCTATAGTAAAAGAAAGGGTGTCACTTTTTGTTACATGATTCCAAGGTGACTGCTTATATTTTGAACTGTTAGGCTAATGCTAGCCTGAGCACAAATCTGCCTTTTATTTCATAATTAATTCTCAGTGTCAAAAGCAGTAGATGTCTTTTTTTGTATCAACATACTGTGTCTGTTGATTATACCACCATAAAAATCAGGCTTGAAATCAGAATAATGTTATGACAGTATGAAAACTCATAAAGAGATTTCTGAAGGAAATACCAAATTCAGGCTCAAGCAGGCAAATAAGTGAGCTCCTAAATTCACTTGATTGTAAGACTCAGCTTCACAGAAATAGAAGTTTCTTTTAATAGAATAATTGGAAAATACATGCAAAGTGAAACTGCTCATGCTGGTATCTTAATATTGTAAACCAAATAGCATTGCTTCAAAAACACAAGGGTTGTATTTCATATCATGACTATCTACTTGTATAGAGAATGCAGAGCCCCTGCCAACAGAGAGAGGCAAGTTTGTTTGGGATAGAATGGTGACACAGAAAGGAAATTGCTGAAACATACAGTGCTGTAGGTCACTCTTAGAATCCCACTGCTTACCAAGTGCTTAAGGATTGAGGTTTCAGAGTTGAATTCTTAAGGGTTAGACCCTATGAAACAGCTTCCCCAGATCCAGCTCCTCCACTACTGTTGGACACCATCTCCAACGCAGTTAAAGCTTGACTGTGCACATCATACAATAACCTCGACTACACTGTGACAGAGAGCTCCAAACACCCACTGTCTTTGAACTTCTTCAAAGGCAGAAAGTCTTGGAGAAACACTGTCTTCCCATGACTGGTCCTGTGCTCTGCCTGATTGAAATGGGAGGTAGTTTCAACAACACACTCAAAATTCTCTCCAAACAGTGTTCAGCTACTTTCTGTGGCAGTATAATAAAATGGAGAAGTACTCCAAATTCCTGCTGGCTTTATATCATGCTGGAGGATGTTTAGGTCTGCAGCCTGAAAAACAGAGGCAGCTGAGGTTCTGCAGCACAGGGCACCCAGGTTGATGGTCCTCAAGTGTGCTCATCTTCCAGCTGTCAGCTTTCATCTAACACAGATCCCAACTCCTTTCCTGAAGCCTCACGCTGGTGTCTCGGTGTCAGTCTAACACTAATAGAGTTCTAAAAGAACAACCCAAACCCCAAATCACCTGCTTCTTGTTCCTGTTCAGACAGCTTTTAATAACCCTACAGAACTGTGACTAGCAGCAATACTGATGGCCCAGCCTTGCTTCCTTGCCTGCTATTCTCATCTCAGTCAAAAGATTGCAGATGTGAAGATTACAGTATTAGTTGAATTCTACCACCAGTATCAAGAAATCTAATTCAAGCCTTCCATCATTTTTCATGCCCCTCAGACATTTTTATCCATTTTATTTCATGCCATCTCCTCCTCCCTTGTTAGAGAAACCAGATTCCATGTTTTTTAAACTATTTTTTTTAATGTTTATATCATTAGCAGTTCTCTGACTTCTTCCTGTCTCTTGTGCACAGAACATTTTTCACAAACTCATCTGTACAGCTTTCACCCTTCCTCCAGTTAATTCCCTTTGGAAGACCCTCATCTGCTGTGCTGCCCATGGGAAATCCAGCTGATTTATACTGACAAGTTAATTAAAACCCCCAACAGAACAGCTTATTCTTATTTACCAGCCAACAGTCACATATCCTGCCATACTACTTCCCTCAATCTCCTTTGCATGTATGTTTTTATCTCCTTGTGGCAGGAACAGTGGTTTTTCACATTTGGAAAGTACCTATTACTTTGTGAGAATAACAGAAAAGAAGTATAAGTACATGAGACTTAAGTCCACAAGGAACAAAAATCCCCAGTTGTTTATAATGACTTATAAACACCAACTGAAATAGTAAAAATTAAATCTGCTAAGGTCTTTTCTATCTTTTATAGACAGTGCTTGGTCTAGCTTTGCAATTTTCAATTATTTTTTTTTAGTGAAATGATTCAACACACCCAAATGCTGAGAAGTGGGATGGGATGGTGCAAGCAAGTGGACAAATTCAAGCTGAGAAATTTCAGTGAAATGCTCAACTACTTCATTAGGTGGAAAAGACCAGGATCAACCAAGGATATGCATCCTCTTACCCTCCCCTCCTTTAGGGACAGCAAGCTGTTTTAAGCCAGTTTGGCAGTTCAATTTAACTTAGGACACTGAATAAATTGTTAACCCTCAGGGTGCTGGGAGGGGGAGATTACAATATAAAAATGTTTCAAATTCTTTAATGAAACAAGCCTATGCTGCTAACTTTACCTACTATTCCACCTTGAACAAAAAAAGAAATAAAATCTAAAAGCCAACAAGCTTAACCACAAGAAAACCTAATGTATACTAGGGAAAAGAATCCAACAAAACATTTCCCTTAAGAATGACATTATAAATCAGTTTAGATGAATTATTATAGTGAAAGTTTTAAATTATTTTACATTATTGGTATTATTAATTTCAAACTGTATTTCAAAATAAATTTTTAAATAACCTCATGCACATTAAGTAGTTTTAGAGAATATACTGACAGAAAGATGGTAATTTTAAGGGAAAACAAAGCTAAACTTTTAAAAATATTAATTTTTGACTTACTTGCAATGAGGAAATACAAATAAATGATATGGATGAAAGATATGTTTGGTCACTTTATTGAAGCCCCAGTTACATTCTCTTGTCCATCTCACAACTGGCTGGATGAAATTAATTTAACTAGGGAGCTACTGTATATTAAAAAGAGAACAGAGCAAGGATGTGGCATTTGCCAGTACTTCCAAAATATTTTGCAGTTTCACCTGCTCATACATTAAGAATATATGTTATTACACACACAAGATTATGAAATGAAAATATTTCAGTACAAGAACTTAGCATAACACAGTACCACTGCTATTATGAGTTTAGATATTGATGCAATTCATGTTTCTATAACTACAGATTAACATCCTAAACTACTGGATTTTGCTTCAGTTACACATCAGGGGAAAACTTAATAAAACAGGTAGTTAAGTGTAGATTACTACTTTTATGCTTTCTGGGCTTTTTTTCCAGAAGCAGCAAATTGATATAATCAAGAATTCAAAAAATAATATGCATTTTATCTACAGAAAAGCAGTCTGTTGCTTTTTAGACTAAAGGAATACTTCCATAAGCACATTTTATATACTAGACCAAGTTCCTAGAAAGTGTTACCATTTTGGGACCTTCCCTCACTTTAAAGTGGAGGTGAAACTCCTGCATGGCTTGGCAACAAGAAGCCTTATACTGAAGATAACTTCCCCACTAAACTGAAAATGCTCTGTTTGGGGGTATTTCTTCTCATCTTTGTTCCTTCCTGCTTTCTACCTATCATTCGTACAGAAATATTAAGAGGCCAAACTAATACACTAGACATTGACATTGTTAGTAGATGAGCTCCCTGTAATTGGTCAACAGCTTCATAGAATAAATATTTTGGACAGAGGATAAAAAGAGCAGCTTTGATAAGGCAGTCAAGCCAGGCTGTAGACTGTGGTTAATATTCCTTGCTGATTTAATAGTGGTAATTCCCAAGACAGGCATTGCTTCTGATGTAGGACTACCAAAGCACTTGAATTTAAATGTTTCCCTGTAAAATTTAAGCACTTGGTCAAGTGCATAAATCTCTATCAAGAGACTGCATGCACCCTTTCAATATTGAGTACTATTCAGTTAGCCAAAAGACTAAGTGAGATTAAGTCTCTGCCAAAACCGGTTCTTAACCACTCAATTAAGTCTGACATGCTTTAAGAGACAAAAAGTGTTTAATCAGTTGTTACGGATTTTTCTGACAGCTTGAGTGTATGCACTTTACTCTGTTCTTACTCAAGTCAATCCCCAAAACTTCTGCAGTATTACTTCAAGTCCAAGAAAGACAACACAGCATACTTCCCATTTCCAGGCTGGATGCAAAAAAAAAAAGAAGGTTCAGATAAATAGGAAAGACAAGTAAAGTTGGATGGTCATTAGTCCATCAAACCTAGACAGGTTTCCAAACAACTTGATAGTCATATTTCTCAATTTTAACTTAATCAAAAACTAAAGGTAAAATCCCACCAGGAAACAGTTTGTACTAAATAAGTCATTACTGCTAAAATGGGCTGTCCTGCATACCCTCTTCCACATTCACATGTCACAGGTTATGTTTCTCCCCTTCTCCAGATCACTTCCAGCTCACAAATATGATGGCAAAATTAACCTCAAAAGAAAAGTCTGTGGTTTTTTACTGTTTGCTATGATGGATCGAGACAACTCAGAAGTCAGTTATAATTCAGAACTCTGGTAAAATGTAGGACAGGAATCACAGGGCCTAGAGCAGGTAGGTTATGAGCTAGGATAGAATTAAAGAAAGCAAGAAACTAAGCAAGCCTTTGCCTTCCGGTGGCAGGAGACCACTAGATCAACTCAGCTACCCAGCGACTTGACATTTCAAATTCTCAGACATGTTTTCCTTAAATATTAGAAAGCCACAGTATCCATTTCAATTCTTATTAACTGTAAGACTGAAATAACTTTGAAAACAAACAAGCAATATTTTGTTTCCTTCAAGCTTCCCACGTAATTCAGATAATGCATCACATCTGGAAGAGGCTTACTGAGTTTGCGTGACCCACTACCATTTAGTAAACAATTCACATGCAGAACTGCCTCCCTTTGCATCAAACAAACTGTGTTATAATGGAATGAGTGTGATACTTGAAAGAATTGCTAACAATTGCACATACAAGAGAAAAAGATAGCTAAGTCTAAATTAAGATGTTGGCTATGAAGTTTCCAATAGGACCTTGACATGACTGTTGACCTACTCATGACATGATCACACCAGTAAGGATTTGGAATTCTATTAGTATTACCAGAGGAAAAAAGTCAAGGAGTCATCAGGAAAATAAATCTATATCTGCTACTCCATCAGCCAATTACTGTTGTTAAAGTGGAATTAGATGAGTATTGACAATGTGAAGGGGATAAGGATTAAGCAGATGACAGAGCATACAGCTAGCATTGCTCTTCTGGCTTTTTTTTTTCCCCCCTACAGAAAGCCTTAAAAAAACCCCAGATGGGAAAGGAATATAGTATACAGAATCCAGTGTAGTAGCTCTGATCATGTCCTGAAGTAGTAGTTATAAACATCAGCCTTCCAGCCAATCACAAACCAGGCCAAACCCAGTATTGGAGTCCACTAAGGCAAGAGTTTGACATGACATTAACTTGACAGCTCACTTCAACCTCAATTATCTGAATGCCACGTAGTAATGCAATTAAATTATGTTAGAGGTATTTTTCTTAGTTCTTAAGAACTCTTTCAGTGTAATAAATGAAACCATAAAAATTTCTCACTTAAATGAAGCAGTCTTCATGAAGTCAGTGGACTTCTGACATTTAAGAAGTTAACTTCACAGCTGTTTTGTAAATCTTTTTAAATACTCCTAGTAATGGGAGAAAGGGCAGACTTGAAATTCTTACTGAATACTCATTTTGGCTGATACATCTATCAGGCTGCAATTTGGCTTCAGTATTGGCTACAATCCCCATTAATTTCTTTTTAAACACAGACACACATGCAAAGAGTGTACTTTTACATGGAACAAATATTACACAAAAACTTGGCAAAAAATTTCCTCCTGTGGTCCAGGTTGCCCAAACACTCATTTTTTTAAATGTAATATAAAGGACATAAGTCAACCAGTGTGAATGAACAAACGTGTGAAGGGATTACAAATTTTAACTGTTTGCAGTTCTTACTGAGGATGCTAGTAACACTGAAAAATATAGGGGAAAAACCCTCAGATTGTGTCAAATTTTATTTTGAGTAAACACCTTATTATCTCTGAATGTCATTATTTTTAAATAATGAAAAGCATTTATTTCCAGCAAAAGTGTTAAGTTCCTGCAGAATCACACTGCTACAACATAGTTTTCCTTCAGATGCACTCAACCATGAACTCTGCCTCTATGCAAACCAAAGGAAGAAACTTAGCATATTCAAGCAACTTTTTAGCATCTTAATAATTATTTTGCTTTTTTGGTCCAAATAAACATCAGGATTGGCAGTTTACATAGTATAAGGGAAAAAGAAATTGGAAGGAATGAAATCACCAAGCTTCTGAAGATTAAAATTCCAAGTGACGCGTGAACATAGGTAGCATGGAGATGCATGCACAGTATTTATTTTATTAGTTAATAGTGCTCTTGGATGTAAATGTGCTTTATATACAGTACAAATTTAAAGAATCAGTCTGCTGTCATTTCTGTTCGTGCTTCACATGACTAAACCTAGCAGAGACCCAATTCTTATTCTGGGCTACCAGAAAGCAAATGTCTGCTTCCACCTTGACCCATCATTCTTGGAACTCAAAGGACTTACCCTTCCTGAAAATTTGCCAAGAATTTTCTTGACATTATCTTTTATCAGTACCTCAGGGAAATTTAACCTTAGACACTATTAAAACAGGAAAACACAACATTTTTAGAATATTCAGACAAAAGTTAAAGTAAGTCTTAGAGGTCACTACAGTCATAGCTCAAGACATTAAAAAAAAACAAAAGAAAAAAAAAACCAGCAAGGTTTCTGTTCAGAGCAAAGCTTTGAGTTTAATTAACTGAAATATAAATAACATTGTCTAAAATAATTAAGGATAACAGAGGATACTAATTACTAAACATAAATGACCTGGCCAACAAATCAATAAAATCAGTGCTTTTAAGTTTCTATTCTAACTGTCTCTACCTGTTCATGATGCATTCTGAAGGGAGATAAAGCAAACGGGGGGCGGGGGGGGGGAATAAAAATCAAGCAACTCTGCCTGGTTTCTTATAACTTTACACCTGACATTTAAGTGACTTTGAGGGCTAACAAAGGCACAAACACTGATCAAATGTTGAAGCATTTATAAGGTTACTCCCATATGGGTTTCTCTCATGCTAATAACTAAGTTTATGCCAAAAGCCTTTCCTCAGGGGAGTTAATAAATTTAGGTTTGTCACTTAAGCTGGCTACATCTTTTCACAAAACTTGAGGTATTTAGTAATCATTTACATCTGAATGACTGTCACATTTAAGTGGAATGTCAAATTAACTTGGAATTTCCTGAAGGTATTGGAATGAGGCAAGAAGGAAGACAGAAAAGTGATGACAGCTCACATGAGTTCCATAGAAAACCCAGGTAAAAAAAATGCAATAAAAAATTGGCTTTCCACTAGAGAATGACAATGGATAACACACCTCTCTCCCTCTTCTTGACAAAACAGATTTATTACAGTGGATAAAACAGAGGTACCAACTCCACAGAATGTATCATCAACAACAGAGGTTATACAAATCAAGATGTACATTTCAATTATTAGAGAAAATATAGGATAAGATGCCTAGAAGTTCAAAGTAATGTCATTTAGGGAGACAAAGAAAGTTGTTGGGGTTTTTTTTTGTTTCAAAGTTATATTAGCTCTACTGATATACAGCATCTCTGGACAAACATTTTTTTTGCCTCTGTACAGCGCAAGCACTGCAGACCTCACAGCATGGACCTCACATGTTCCACTGCTATGAGGCTCTGCCAATCACTCTCAACTTAGTCCTAAACACAGAAATTACTCACCAAATTTTCCTAAGTGTCTCTACCATGTAGCTGCCCAATGTCACTCAAATCAAGATTTTCGTAACAGTACATGAAAACTTTTCTACAGCTTTCCTTTTCTTCCTTAATCTACCATTTCCACTCCTAAACCATCTGCTATCATAATCCATTCTTTCAACTTGCTGCAAGTATTCAGATTAAAAATCAGTACTGTATTTAAACAGGTATTTACTTCCTGAATTACATGCATGTTTAATACCAATAGATACACACCAACCAGACCACACAGAGAGAATTTTGACCTTTTGTAAGTGAGAAGAAAATTACCTCTGATTTCTTTTTCAGCACCCATCATCCTCAAAAATAATCTCTTAGTGACTTTCTAGAGATCAAGCAACTGGAATGACAGTACTTAAAACAAAAAAAAAACATCACAACAGTTTTTAGGAAACTAGTCAGTTTCCAGATGGATCTACCTGGCATTGGGAAAGATTTTTATGAACTTAAGTGTGACCTCAGTCTACAGGCAAACAGCCAGGCAAATTTACAATGTTTCCTAAATCTGCACCAGACCCATGTTCCCCTAGCAAGCTTATGCCCACTAGATGTTATTGCCCATCTTTACATCTCAGCTGCTTTTCAGATCAGCAATCAGCAGGATAGGCAGAGCAGACAGAAAAATGGACAAAAGTTTTAACAAAGTCAGTCAGAGAATGCTCCTATAGCCTATGAACTACTACACACTTGTTGATTTGCTTACTTAGAACAAATGAATAGTTTCATATTCAGGTGCAAGAGAATTGAGATGAGAGAGCAGCAGCAAGATTGTTTGCATTGGTAACTCGTACACATATTCTAAAAATAAATGACTATTGCACAAGCAGCTGGCTGATGGCTAGAAATGGACAAAAAAGGGGATTACACAGCCTCCTCAAAAATGATACAACTGAAACACTGCACTGAGGAGCACTTACAGTAAAAACAACCATTCTGACAATTCACTACTATTACACCACCATTAAGCTTGAGAACTTTGATCCTGTGTAAGGATCTTTTAGGCATTTTAAAAAACCCAACCTCAGGCAGAACCTTCATATATAAGCACTTGTTAGGAGTTGAAAGCTTAAGAAGGGTCACATTTCAATGACTACAACTTTGTATGAATTCAGAGAGCAACTGGCAGCATCTCTTCTCAGTTAAGGGACATTACAGGTATCTGTAACAGTGATTGAGAATAAAGGGCAAAAGAGCAAGAACACACAAACAAGTAAAATGCAAAAATATAAACTTCTACCAATCCACTAAATGTAACCTGTCTTGGCAGATTTTTTTTTAACTTATTGGAAAAGTTGCTCTACTTAATATTGACAAAGAGATGTGTAAATCAATACATTTGGAACAAGCAATATATTTTAATTTAAAAATGTTCAAACTGCAGCAGTAAATCTATGCACTTAGCACATACAAATCAGAGGGGTTTGCTTGTTGGGTACTTTTGACAAGATAAGACAGGATGCTATGCAAAGCTCAGATGCAAGTAACATCATAAAGATTTTGAAAAATATACTAGCTAAAAGTAGTATATGTTGAACTCTATTACCATTGGCTTGAATTTACCTAATGAAGTCAAGGAAAAGACATCATGGAAAAACTCCCAGTTTTCTGTTTTGCAATATATTCCAACTACTTGTTACTGTCATAAAGTTCAGACTCAGGCAGCTCTCAGCAAAATAAGTATCAGAATGAGAAAAGAAGAAGAGTTATTAAAAAAATCTAGAAGTCTCAAATGTAAATAAAGATACCTTGTTTCTTTCTCGTGGTATAATACTGCCCCCATACATTCTCCTCATGCTACTTCAAAACTGCCTCACCACCTTTACTAAGTACATGTTCTCTTAGATTAAAGTTTAAAAAATTTTAAAATTTACTAAGTTTAAAAAATTTTCAATAAAAATATGCTAATCTAAAACCCATTACTCAGTTTCACATTTTAACATGGACCTAAGTATGCCATATCGTAAAAAAATATCCAGGAATTATTATTATAATTATTACTATTAAAAATATACTACAGAAAATATGAGTTTGCTTTCAAGTCTGCAAAATATACCTTTAGCAAATTTCAAGATAAAAGTTTGGTAGGATATCCTTACTAAAAGGGGAAGAGGTAGGATTCTATTAGCTATGTATTGACAGAGTAATTATTTGAGAAGGAGTAAGCAATCTGGGACAGTCTCAAGTTTCCCAAGTTAAAGAAGTGTTAATTAATTTCTTCCATAATACTTATTTATCATTCTCATTTGATGTTTATCACAATGGAAAGGCAATAGTGATTAAGGATAAAGGCAGACAAACCAGTCTTAAAAAAATGAAAAAACAGTAGATATTATTTCAGAATAGTCTTAAATTTATAAAGGTATAATAGCATATATTAGAATCCATGATGTCACCTTCACTGCATACACTCGGATAGACCAAAAATTTTCTTGGCAGTGGCTACTGCTCTTCTTTGTGTTTGCCCTACTTGCTATGGCCTAGAATATAATCAAAGTTTCAGCTGCTTCTGCAAATGAATTCATCAAGTTGCTAGTAATTTGAAATTGGACTACAAATTTGATCATAACAAATTAGTGCTAATAAGGCCAACTGTTCATTCACCATGGTGATATGCTAGATTTGTGATGAATGGTAAAAGACTGATTATTATTTTACTTGTGACTACAGTCAGAAAAGATTAGAAGCAAGAGACAACACAAATCATTCCAAGTGAATTTCAACAATAAGGATGTTAAAGAGAATGAGAAAATACTTCTCATTTCTCTTCCTTTCCATTTCCTATAAACAGCAACCAGAAATACATTAATGTCTAATAGCTCACCCCTATCAAAAGGTAAAATCTAAATTCATAAATGGCTTCTGGGAAATGGTTGTGGATAACAAAATGAAAAGGTGGTTTTAGGATACCTCTATATTCCACTGGAATATGAGAATTCCCAAATATACTTGTCAAGTAATAGAATTTCACATTGTTATAACTCCCCAGCAAGCCAGTTTGACATCCCTGAGCAAGACAGTGAGAAGAGTATTTAATATATCATGATTGTTCTTTAGAAAGGGTTCTCATGACATTTTAAGTTGAATAGAGGATTAAATAATTCAGAAAGAACATTTATCTTTTTCTTATCACTTGACATGAAAAGTACAAAATATCAGAAGTATATTGGAAATAACTGCACTGTTTTCCTGATTATTTGGGTTCTATCTTCAAAACCACATTCCTCTCTCAGCCTGTATACCTATCCTATAACAAAGTTTTTGAAGTAATTTGAGTAGTAGGGGAAAAAAAATAAATCTGCCTTTTCCTGGAAAACTGCCAAAGATTTTTATCAAAGTATTAAGAATTTTCCCGTTTGAATGAGAGAGGGTTGGTGATTACAATACTCTATCCCCTGCAATCCAAGTAAATTCCTTCTGCTGGGATGACTGCCTTGAATCAGTCTCTGGAAGGCCAGAGTTCATAATGCTCCTAAGCAGCTGTGGTGCTGTATCCAGCACTGATGCACTGCCAAGCAAAGCCTGTTACTGCTTTTCAGTCTCTGCTGTCACCACTCTCCATTGATAATGCAGAAGTAAGCATTAGGCTAGCTGTGACAAAAAAATTTATTTAAAATAACTACCAAAACCAGTACAAACAATGTGGTAAGGAAGGAAATGATAAATAAAAAATACTGTAAAAAGGCCAAAAGAGAAAATGCCATGAAAATGCCAAAGGAAAAAACACAAAGAGAAAATGCCATGAAACATTTCTGAGAAATGAGAGTCCAGGAAACAATATATGACAATACTGCAGGAGGTTTTCCCTGGATCCTCTTCCAGACCTGCCCTTGCAGTGACACTAAGTGCATTCCCAGGCAGGACTGATACAAGAGAGAAGGGAGGTTCTGGTTTATGTTTTGCCTTAAATAAGACAATTATTTAAGGCAAAACATAAACCAGACATATTTAGCTTATATTTGGACAACACAGAACTCTTAACATTCTCATTAAATATATGAAGCTTAATGGTCTGGGGTGATCAATGCATGCAGTGGGTTACAGGACAGGAACTAGACAGAGCACGATGGAGCCAGCAAGCTGCCACTCTGTGCAGCGTCTCTGCCAACACTTGCTTCTACTCACCCCTGTGTCTCCTGAGTCCTAAGGAATACTACACAGATTTCCTGTCGTATCTGGAATTCATACATCTAAGTCAGATAGAGAGAGGCCTAACTGGCCAAGTCTGGCAATTTGGGCAGAATGACAAGGATGGCAAGATTGAGACAGCCACAATACACAGAGAATCACCATAAAATTTCAGAAAGCTATAAGCATCCTCAAACAGAGTAACACCATATTACATCAGAAGGCTTCAGGCATTTGCCCATACAGAGTAACATCACTTCAGAAGGCTTCAAGCATCCACCCCTCTTGTTCTTTAGCCCAGCCTTTTATACCCCTCATGCTGCGTGCCCTCTGTTACCTTTGATGGTTGGTCAGTGCACCTGGGCACTCCAGGTCCCATTACCTTCAATGCTGCTCACCTGCTTCTCACAGCTGTAGGGATGAGGCTTGGCTACAGCCCCCTCCCAATGACCACAAACTGTGCCTACAAGAAATGCATGGCACCTTGCTAGAAGCACAGGGGATACTGACAGCACAGCACAAAGAACCAGACTCCTAGAAATGAGAGTCTCGGGCATAAAGACTTGAAAAGGATCTTTCTCATTGTTTTATAAAACAAATCTTTTACAATTTTAATTTTTAAAATAAATCTACATAGTAGTTATTTAATAAATACATAAGCACAGAGAAACACTTAGCATTTATCTTTGGCAATGAATAATATAATCTGACTAGCACATTGGCAAGAACAACCCTTTCTTTTACCATACCCCCATTTAAAAATTCCTTTATTTAATAAATATGCATCTTTCTGCTACATGCTCTACATCAAAGATCCTTCCTTGTTCTTCTTAAAGACCATGCACTATAAACCCTATTCTGCGCCACCGATTTTAAATTTCATCTATAAAAGTCATTTTACATATACTACAAATAACAATACATGCCCCAGTTTGAATATTAAAGCTGTAATTCAATTTCAAGGTTCTTCTGACAGTATTAGACTTTTTTTTTCCAAGATGCTACTTGAATCCATTTTAGTAAATTCACAAACTATTGCAAATCAAAGCTTAAAATCAGATACATTTAAATAAGAACTTCAACAGAGCTTGTTGCTATCCATGCAAACAGTACTAAGAAGTTGGTCCTATAGTGTCTTACTAGAAATTAACAGATACAGTTGAAATTAACAACAGAAGCTGCATGATTCCATATTTATAATCTATACCCTAATACACATTAATTTCAACTTGCATTGCACATTATTTTCTTCTTGCATTCCTATCAAACAAAAGAGAGGGTGTTACTCGCTATTAGGCCAGATATATGAAAAACTCACATAGAGAGAAATCCAGATTTAATGAGTGTAAACTCACCCTAATCTCTGTTCCTTAGACTTCATTAGCACTAACTACTCAGAGATACCTCACTATTAGACGATACTAGGCTTTGACTGGATGAAAAATATTAGCTTCTATGAATCCTGTTAACAGTGTCAATAGAGTGTAGGTGGTGGTCAGGGACTGGCCCATGCCAGTCACATTTGGTACCAGTTGGCTCTGTGACGGACAAAATCAACTCACTGTTCACAAGAATGGAACCAGGAGTCCCTGCCGCTTCTGTGAAAAGAGTACTTAGGAATGGGAGGCAAAAGCCGAAAGGCGACACACACAAGAGGATGCAGAAAGGAGATGCCAGAAAGGGGACAAATGCTGAACAGAGGAGAATGCAAGAGTGAGACCCACTGGTCTTTAGTACCCCAGATCCTCCTTTCTCCCCTTTTTAAAAACGGCAGCAATGTTTCCCTTTTCCCAGTCACTAGGGACTTTGCCTGACAGCCATGACTTTTCAAATATGATGGAGAGTGCCTTGGCAACAATATCTGTCAGTTCCCCCATCCCTGGGATGTGTGTTATCAGGTCACTTGTGGCTGCTCAGCTTCATCAGTGATCCTGAATCTACTCTTTGCTTAGAGTGGAAGGGATCTTACTCCCTCCACATCCACACAGAATCAGGCACTTGAAGTTGTGTTTTGGGAGACATCAGCACAAACTCAGCCAACTCACATGTGGAGGCTGGAACAATTCATGTCACACACTGCCCCTCTTCAAATAGGCAGTTCAGTTATGATGTTGTATGCAGGTTTAAATAGCTTTGAAAAGACAGCCATGGGTATCATCAAAAACAGAAACAAGACTTGAGTTAGGTAAAAATGGGAAGGGGGAGTAAAAGTTCCTGCAGCTAAAAATTTTGTCAAAAGGCAGCAAAAAAATTCTTAAGAAACGAAAGCTCTTTGAGATGGTAAAGAATAGTTGTATTTGCCAACTGCATTTTGTATATTGCCAACAAGCAAACTTGGCACTCAATTAAATCTTCAACCTGTTGAAAATGTATGTTCAAAGTCTGCCATATGAAATTTGGCACAGTAAACACTCTAACCCACAAAAACAAGCCAGTGCTTCCCAATAGTAACAAAAATACATACAAAATTCAGAGACATCCACAGCCAGGAGAGCACACAATACCTAGCCAGAACATCTCTTGGAAGACAAAGAAACAAACATAACAAGCCAAGGATTGGTATAATCCATAGTTCTTAGGTCAAATTGCTCCACCTGAAAGAGGCTGAACAAATTATAAAGAAGGCACATGGCAAGACACAGGAAAATCTCAAATGCGTTCTCCCCAGTCTCAACTTTTCACAACCTATCATCCTGCTGCACAAGACAAAAACTCATGGCGATGCCTGCCAAAACCCCCTCCTTATCTCACTATTGCTGCACAGCAGATGAAACCCTGCCAAACATCAGGAGACCCTTGATCAGGAATAATCAGAACTGGGAGAATTGATGAGGATTCCTGTTTTAGGTTAATTAATGAGGATTGCTGCTTTGGGTTATCACCTTCATGAGAGAAAACTCAAAGTGCCTGGGGTTAGCCAGCCTTCTCCAAATTGCTCATCAGACAAGTTCTAAAGTGCTGCTGATCAAACAACAAGCAATACAGTTTTCCAGGCCACACAACATCTAGATCACACTAAACAACACTGGACACATGGATGAAGAAGACTGATCTCTATAAAGCATACAACTAAAAAAACTTTAATAAGACCGATACACAAACCTGGACAAGTACCACCAGCTTCCTCAGAATTCTCAGTTAGAAGATGTACGCTAAGAAAAGCACACAAAGCTTTAAAAAGTCTGCTCTGAGAGAATTTGTGCCAGGCATTTTGCCAAAGGACAGATCATTAATGGTTTTGATGATCTCCCCTTGGAGAGGGGGCTGCCAAGACAAATCCTCTTAGTTATACTAGAGAGGTTAAGTGAGGTCAAAAAGTCCCACCTCTCCCCAGCTGTGGGCACTTCACCAGTTTGATAATTTTGATAATGAAATAAATGAATGCTTTAGGTGTTTACATTTAATTAGTCTGATGCCAGCAGAGTTTCTAATAACCAGTATTATACTTGGGTTTGTGTCTGCTCTGATTAACTCTCTTAACGGCCCACCAGCTCTGTCACCCTAGTGGAACAATCTATTTTGCGCAAGTCAAGGCCATTTGAGACCTCTGGGCTATGTGGAGGCTGACAGCACGGCTGGCCACTTCCAGCTCCTCCAGCAAGACAGCAGGAATAAAAGGGACACCAGACGTACCTGAATCTCCAGGCACTTTTCTGTCTCCCTTTAGGTTAAGGTAGACACCAGAGCCTGTTTTATTTTCTTCTGAAGGCGAAAGAAATAGTTGCGCTTGGTAACACATTTTGAAAGCCGCAGTGTACAATACCTCAAGGATATTATTTACCTTCCAAAGCAAGAGTGTCTAAACATTCACCTGTTCCCTAAACACTTCTATGCACAGGAGGCAAGAATTAATCTCCTTTCAAGAATAATACTTGTACAGTTGATCTCCATGGCAACAAAGGTGAAACTTAAAAGCAGTTGGTGTAACAACATTCAGTATCCCATCAAAACAGTTAGCTACCATAAATACTGTTTGTGGCTATTCATTCAAGCACATTCTCTACATTGCGATGTTCCTGTTTCAATTATTTTGAGATTAAGTTTCTTTTCTTTACTGATTTAATGGAAAAACTGTAGAAGACACACATCCAAAAGAAATCCAAATATTTTGAACAGAAAAAACCACACAATAACACTAACTGAAGGGTCACCAATTTCTCTCAAAGAACCAGCAACAAAGAATGTATCAATTGTTAGCAACAATATTGGGTCATTTTACTGAAAGCTCTCCTTGGAAAATATTTTCTATTCCCTCATCACTACATGGTAAACTAGCAGACTATAGATACAATGGATGCAATTGACCAAAATTTGTGAACAGCAGTCTCATATCTATGAACCTAGAATTAAAAGGTCACCAAATAATTAAGGAACTTCTTCCCCGAGGTCCCACAACCACTCAATACATCACTACAACTAGACACAGGTAGTCATAATGAAATTTTCCATGCTTATGACAGATTTTGGGCCTGCTGCCCTCTAAGACTGCTGAAGAGCTCTGATCATACCACCTCCAGCAGTAACTCCCCTGAAATAAGCAGAGAGGTACAAACCTCCCTCCACAGAAAAATAATAAAAAACCCCAAAAATAATCCCCCGGACCAAAATCTTGAAAGTACACCCAAGCAGACTGCTTTTCAGAAAGTACCTTTCCCCATCCCATAACATCTAAAAGGAAGAGAAGATTGTCATTGAACATCTGGACAACCAGTGGAGTTTGCTACTAATGGGTTATTATTGATACTGCTTATATTTTGTTATTTTGTGTTGCTTTACAGTACACACATATGAATACTTTTTTATGTTTTAGAAGTTGTGCTCACTGTTCTAATCCAAAAGAAAACACATTTCTTCTGAAAGGACATGACAATTCTCTTCCATGCAACATACACACTTTCTGAAATAACTAAAGTGTCCTGGCAACTATAAACCCTGAGAAATGACAGTACAAATGTAGTTCAAAGAAAATCATATTTTAAAGCTTAAAAGAGTTTACACAAAGTTAAAATGATCACATGATTCTAATTTTACAATTGTTACATATCAGAGTTAGTTTACAGCCTTGCATCAGCATACATTATTAAATATTCATTCTACCAGTTACACTTACTGATGCTTGTTTGCTCATGTGCTTCTTCCAAACACAGAAAAATATGGCACAAGAAGAATTATTGTAATAGATCATGCATCTTCAGCTGCAAATGTTCCTTTCGAAGACCATGTCTTTCTGGATCTTGCCAATTATTAGCACTAGTTAAGTAATTTCCACTTCCCCAAGGCAGTGACAAATACACATTTAAAGCAATTTAAACAGACAACATTTATAGTGATTGGCTAAAGCGCAAAACAAGCACACATAAACCCTCTGTTGTTTCTCTAATTCTGTGGCAGCTGTCTTTGCCTTTCTCTTGTAGGCTGTAGTCCTACCCAGTACATAGCTCAGAATAAAAAGTCCTAAGGGGAGGTCACAGAGATTTATATCACTGCTGGAAACTGCTCTGTTGCAAATGTTTTTGACTCTTTCTATAACACATTATTACAATTAGAAATAGAGTAGTACTAGGTGGTTCTGATTTTGACAATTTTAAAGGGGCATTTTTCACCTAACTTACTCTTGAAGAAGGTTAATAGATGATTATGACATATGTATCCCTCAATAAGTACTCTAAGTATCAGATTTGTATTTGTACATAATTAGAGTAAGGCTTAAAATGGGCAAAAAAATCATATTTCCATATAAAAATAAGAAACTAACTTTGAGAGACATGAACATATTGACACTATTTTTAGATAAGCAGGTAAGACCTGTAATTAAAGCCTGATCTTTGCCTAAGAAAACATCTGTTTTCTTCACTGTGTAATTAGTAAAATTAATGAATTCCAATCCATCCGCACAAATGATTTTTTTTATTTTGAAATCAATCACTTTAAAGCCTAAGATGCCTTCAGCTACACAAATTGGCCAAAACGTGATACTGTAGATCAAGTTTAAATTACAACTGTAATTTTCTTATTGTTATGTTTCAAACATTTTCTAGCCTTCTTCCTCTATTCTGCCATTGTTCACATTTCTATTATAAACAAAACATATTTGTTCCTTTAAGAGATTTGAGATGACTACATACTCAATTAACCTTCTCATATATAATTCTTGTCAGAAATCTGATTAAGATCACATTTTTTAACTGGATCATAACAGGAAATATGCTTATTGGGAGATTTGTAAAAAAATAAGACTATCCCACTCTGACATATTTTATTATATACAGAGCAGGAAACTGCTGAACAGTGAACACAATTTCACAGATTTTTAGAATATCAAACATTAGAGAAATTTCTTTTAAAATATGTTCTTAAGAAAAGTGTTACTTCTACAAACATTACACAGCAGGTGACCACACTTGAAGAGGCTAGTTGGATAATTACAGACACCCCAAATGATGGTGCACAGAGCATGCTTTAGCAATCACCACTTTTGCCATTGCATTGCTGCCATAAAGGGACAACAAAAGGAAGCTTCTATCACACCATCTTTGGGCTCTCAATCGCAAGGACAATTCTGACTGCTCATATTAAAAACCTTTGACCAAAACCTATGTATGTATCTGTTCATCTGCTATAATTGTTTCAATTTTCATTTTTCACTCAGAGATATGTGCAGGAAAAACCCAGCTAACAATCCCATAAGTACTTGCTTTACGAATCTGGCCCTCAGTCAAGAAGTTGCCGTGAAAAGTCTTTTAATCACCTTCTGATCAGAATTTACTGGATTGGATCTAAGTTCAAGGGTATTAAAATGTGCAAAGGAGACTATGAAAAAATGGCTGGGTTATAGATTTTAACTTCTTAACTAGAAAATTGACTCAAAATAGATTTTCTAATTTACAATGAATCAAAAGAAAAAACATTAGACCATAGCAAAAGTGGCACAAATGTATCAAAAAGCAAATGAATAAACATTTGAAAAGATTTATTATTAGAAATCGTAATAAATTTTGGAAAGATGAATCGATTTTAGTTAAAAGGTATAACTGACAATTTATTGGGCGGGAAGATGCATTATTTTCCAATTGTTATCCACCTACAGTAAAACTGATTTGTGTCCTATTGTATTTTATGGAAAAGGAGAGAGCAACTTTCAGTGATTTAGATTAAATGTATTAATCATAACCAGACACTGTGAACTATATATCTACTATTAAAGAAGATTTTTGACATTTAATTCTGTAGCAATATTTTGGCTCTGTACCACTCTTCCTAAATCCAATTCCTGCTACAGTTGGCAGATTTCTCCGTTTTAATTTTATGGGGCTTAAAGTAGCATTTAACCATCCATGCGGTAAATAATGCAGGATTAGAAATATTTAGTGTTTTGTTTCCCTTTGAAGAGAACCAATCCATCAACCTCCAAATATTTAAAAAATATTTTCCACATTCTAGTAATATTTAATATAAGATTCAGTAAAACATCCTATATAAATGAAGTTGTTTTCCTGAAACAAAAAATACCCCACAATAAATGCTAAAGAAAATATGCATCTGCATCACTGATATAGGGGAAGAAATCTTATAATGATACTGCTTTGGGTACAAAGAAAACTTTAATAAAACCTTCAGAGTTTTTAAGCTTAACAGTCACATAATATCTAATACTTACCGTCAATCAGAAAAAATACAGTTAAACGTTCCCCTGAACAAGGCATAACAATATATTTTATAATATTTATGCCCAACTTAACTCTGAAATGGTAGCTTCTATTTAAACAAACTCCCTCCCTCCCTTTTTTTTATGGAGTCATTGCCTACGTTTTGCTTTAATGTTATATTTTGCTGCATGGAAAAGTGAGTTTAGAATAACTTTTCAGAACCAATATTCTTAGAATTCTTTTAGATAGTACAAATAGTCTTAAAATGCCTTATAGCTATACTAAAATGTAGATCCTAGGTTTAAAAAAAACCACAAGAGGTGCAGTATGCCAACAAAACCTCAATTGTGACATGTACAATGCTTTCTTTCCCATAGCATAACAGTGACAGAAAACCGGAAAAAGGGTTTTCTCCAGTTTGACCATATTCTTCAGGGAATAAAAATGCAGCCTACTGTGAACATACTGTATGTATCTGTTTAGGTCTTTGTAAAAAAAGGCTTTTAGAAGCTTTGTCCAAAGCAAACAGGTCAGGGCAAAGGGAAAACGGGGCACATTTTCTCTAAAAAGCTCTTTAAAGTGAACTACATGAGTGTTTAAAGAAATACACATCTAAAGCAAGACAGTTGAAACAGAGTTTGCCCATCAGCTAACAGTAAGGAAAGATGACTCCCTAAATAAACAACTTTCAGATCTCTGAATTGAGAAGTTTCTTCCTTGACCTTTAAAACCAAGATCTGCAGGAATACTAAGTCAGAGCTGAGAAACAACAGAATGAGAAAGTTAGTCTCCTACTTGTAAATGCAGTTGTTTAAAACCACCTGTCAAATTACCTATCCCAAGTCAGTAATGAGAAAAACTATCCACAGCAAAAATCAGATCAGGAGTAAGTATAAAAGTTTTCTGAGTCTAATTGCAAGGGCTGAGTGGGACAGATTTGGAGCTGTTACCAAAACTGTTGGACTGAAGTGCTCACTTGATCAGCTACAAGCATTTACACTTGACTTCCAAAAGAAGTGCTAAAAAAGCACTGCTATGTTGCAGCTGAAGGGACAGTAATTAACATGCAAGGACTAATACACTCTTGGACCACTCCAGCTGCAAGTGCTAATGATAATGAACCTTTTCTTTTTGTCTTCTTTATTCCTAGATACTCTATGTAAATCAGCAACTGGACAAATGGTGTAAGTACACAAAAAACAATAATTATTATGTTTTTGAAAACATCATACCAGTGTTTTATGTAGGGCTTTGCCACATGAATAACCCATGAAACTTTTTTAAGTACTGATTATCTAGGGGGAATAACCTTCCCAATCTAGGATTGCTTACCACCATTTTATTTAGTTAGCACTGCTGTCTCTGATTCTGGATAAACATGTTTTATAAAGTGCCCACATCCAACAGGTTTTCAAATTCAACATGTTGCAGAAACATAAACAAAGCCTACATTTCTGTAAAGAAAAGGTTCTGCATTCAGTTATATACTTACTTGCTGTAAATACCATGCGGTAATGGTCGGAAGAGTTTTGAGTAGTTTTGAGTAATTTTTGCCCTCTCAAAACTGCACTCTAAGTATGGACATTTGATTGTCTTATTTCATGAAACCAAACAGTAGCAAGCACTTTTCCAGCTGACTCAGAAGTAAGGTAGGTACAACAACTGTGGTTTGCTCCTGTCCTTTCTGGTTGTGTTTAACATGTTACAGAACACTGTCTTTACATCCAGCTGAAGTCAGAGCAATCAAAGAGAATGGCAGAAGAGGAGCTCTCCATTCCTGTATAATCTCTCACATCAGAAAAGAAGCCAAGTAATTTTCTTGGTCGACTCAACTTCAATACAATACATCATGTATGTTTCCTACTTGATTTTCTGTCCTGTATTTTGAAGTAATTTGATATATGCACTGCCATGATGAATTCCTGGAGAGAATACTACAGATCCAGTTTAATTCACTCTTTTTGCAGTACTTCTTACTCTGGGTACAAGACATATGAACTCAAACTGAACATATAACCTCCCCCCTCACTCCGCGTCCCCACAGTTTAAATTAGGGTTTGTGGTTTTGCTTTTATTAAAAATCAAACAACATTAAAATATTCTCATCCTTGCCTTACAGTAATGATTAGAAAGATAAGCCATTAATGCTATCCATCACTTCACACAAGATTTTTAGAATATGAATTACATAAACTAATTCTAACAGAACCAGTGAACAAAACAAATGAGTACATCTGAATAGAACCTGCTTATCTTAGAACAAATCTAGGTGGTCACTTAATAGGCTTAATCTGGATATCTGATGGAAATACTCTGCTTACCTCTAGACATGTAAAGCGGCTGCATTCATTACAGATGACCACCATATGAAGAGCAACATAAAAATGTATTTTCAAGTTGTTCCACCCATCAGCAGCCGTGATGGAAAAACCTATTCATGTGAATGAGTTACTATGGGTTGAATAAGAAGAAACTTCCAAGTGTTTAGGAACTGTACTTGTTTTCAGTTTAAAAATGTTAAAAAACATGTTAGCTGAAATCACTGGCATGATTTTCATTATTTATTTAATGTTTATGATGTTATTACAACATAAATGAGATGTTGCTTATCAGGTAAACCATAGTATCTGTGCAGGTGTTCCTTGCCTATTACACATGTTTTACTATCTCTTCTCAGCATTAAAGGATCAACTCCCCCCAGCAAGTTCAGTACAAGGAAATCCAGCTCAGGATTTCAAGTTAGATTTAGGAAATCTAACTTGACTCTGGATACAGCATGTTGTTCTACCATTAATTATTTGAAATGCTGCTCTTGAGACATTAAGAAGTTTCTAAAAGAGATCCAACAGTGAGATTCTTGCAGGGAAGATACTAAGTGTAATAACAATTAAAGGATTTATTTTTTCCATTAGAATTGCACAAAAACATGAAACATCAAAGAACCCATAGGCACTTGGGAAGTCAAAATAAGCAAACTCCAAATGTCTAGAGAAGAAACATTTTATGCAGTCACACACCAGACAGTGGGGTTTCTTTTAAAGCTGCAGAAAACAAGAGGAATAATCATGTTGCTTCGTATTTTGAGGTCAGAGGTTTTAAAAATCATTATTATCTGTAAAGACTGCTGTAAAACTGTATTAAATGCGTTTTCAAGACAGACACTAACTGAAGAATGAAAGGGATATCATAACGCTATTTGTCCTCTTTGAAAATAAACTTAAGTGAAATTGTAGATGACAATCACTGGAGTGGTTGGGATGAGGTGAATTACAAGAAATACTGCTTAGCCTAACAGTTCATAGCACTTGTCACCATGAATAAACCACAGAACGCATCTAAAAAACTAAGCAGCACATTTGGCATTTCTGAGACTAAGGCTGGAGGGCAACTGCTTTGCTGAAGTGGGATGCTGGTTTTGACACTATACTTGAGAGTCCAAGAAGAGACTAAGTCACCACAGTCACTTCAGCTAGACAGAAGTTAATCTTTGATAGTCTAAGGGTATGCTTTGATTGTCACTGTAGGTCAACTATACCAATAAAAAAACCATTGTGAGCTTTGTGACACATAGTATCTCTTTTCCTGATTATACCTAAAAGATACTTACATTTTGTCGACAAAGTACAATTGTTATCTCCAAAAGCTATTAATTGGCTGATGCATCTAAACTATTTTTTTTTCTTGATAGTCACAGATTTTGTAAGAATCAAGGCAGGACACAACTCAAGACTCTACACTCTGATTTACAAGGTAAGCGGTACAGAAGAATGAATAAAAGACACATGTCTCACCTTCACCAGTAACTTTTTTCTGGCTAATAAAGTGCAGCTTCAAGTGAGACAAATGCTGTGGTATTATTTGTGTCTCTTTACTGATTTGATGACACCATGATAATTGAAGATTTTCATTAGACAATTTCAGGTCACACAAAAATCACTGTCACTTAATGCAAACACCTTGTGAGGCAGACTTTATTTAACCACAAATCTCAAAAGTGATAGGTAGAAATCACAACCCTTCATAACAGTGATATCAACACTGACAAACTTGACCTATTAATTGCAGTGCTCTGCCTTGAACAATCACATACAAACCAACTGTGCCTTACATACGGATACCACTGCTGGTGCTATTAGTGATGAGAACCACTTTGAGAACTGACCTACCGTGAAAAATGATGCAGGTGTAATTAGGATCCTTTCAATGAGGAAGTACACTAACCCATTATGAAAGCCACTAAGCAGCTTTAGTCCTCCATCAGGTACTTCCCATAGCAGATGGAAGTTACATTAGGCTTGCACTGGTGTAAGTGAAAGCTTTAGAAAAAATGCTGGAAAATTAATTTGTAGAAAAAAGAAGCTCTTGCGATGTGGAATACATGGTGAGGATTAAAAGGTGTAATAACAGTGAGCAGTTCCTCCAAAAATGCATAGATACACGAAGTTAGAAACATCACAGGTACCTCAGCATTTTCCAGAATATTTACATTGTTACAGGGCTTGCAAGGGTCTTTCAGGGTGAAGAGGGAGATGAGAATGTTGACCTCATGTTCAGAAGGCTTGGTTTATTATTTTATGATATATATTACATTATGACAATACTAAAAGGAATAGAGAGAAAAGTTCTCAGAATGCTAGCAAGCTAAGAATAGAAAAGGAAAGAATCACAAAGTTCTGTGTCCAGGCAGAAAGCAAGAACAGCTCTGCCGTGAGTGGTCAGTAAATCCAAACATTCACCCAAGACCAATCACGGACACACCTGTTGCATTCCACAGCAGCAGATAACCATGGTTTACATTTTGTTGCTGAGGCCACAGCTTCTCAGAAAGGGGAAAAATCCTAAAGAAAGGATTTTTCACAAAAGCTGTCTGTGACATTTACATTTCATTCTGAAACCTACATTGTTTATGATGAGGTTTTGACATTTGACTGATTCTTTTTTTCCCTTTGGTTCATAGATTTGTGTTGGAAGCCAAAAATCATCAGTCCAACCCCCCTGCCATGGGAAGAGACATCTTCTGCTAAATGTGAAACTATTGCTTTCTCATAAAATAATGCTATTTCAATGTGACTACTTTTTGAAGTCTAGAAGTGTGTCACTTGACTCATTCCTCAGGAAAACTGTAGTATTTTTGCAGATAGTTACTGAACACTAGAAGAATCCAAGGTGGGGCTTACACCAACATCCCAGCAGCATCTCCTCTCCTAACAATCTGAATTTTTCTACCTGGAAAAACATATCTGCAAGAAGCACATAGGTGCAGGAAACTATCCACTCCTTAAGGAAGTTTTATCCCTCTACACTGTAAAACTAAGGTATTGAGTAAAAGACAGGATTAAAAGAGCATGACATTGACTGGATTTTTGCATAAATAGGTATCAATTTAAGGTAATTACGAGTAAAAAAAAGGGAAAAGCATACTAAGAAAGGCTTTCAATAGCTCAGAGTATTTGTGATGACAGGAAATCTTAATAAAACCATTACAAAACAAAAAAAGCCCTACTCTCCTACTTGTTTAAAGGTAAATTCATTTGCAGTTTTAGCAGCATAAGGTTTCAAAATGCTACCCTCAGGCAGAGGCTTAATATTCCTCATCATGAATGAATCAAAGTGTGAAATTCAACAAGAGTTTAGTTTTGTTATAATCTAATACCATCACATTTCCACAGAATTTGATATAGAGACTATCGCTCCGAATGACAGAAAATCATTAACTGAAGAAAATAATTAATACACCACAGATAAATTCTTTTGTGCACCTTGCTGATACTATATTTTACTATATTATCTGACTATACCACTCATCCAACATAAACAAATTCTCCATACCACCAAATACACTTCAACTTGAGAAGCAGTGTTCTTCCAAATGTTGCAGAGTATCCACAAAGAGGCTTATGACCAATATTGTAAAAACAGTGCCCAAATTATTCTTTAAGGAAATATTCTTTGGATCTACAGCAAGGTTTCTTTCCTAGTAATATTTCACTTTGTTTCCAAAATATTTTGACAAGAAAAAAGCTCCTGAAAACACCTGGCTGTTTCTTCAGCTAAAAAAAACTTAGATGCAGAAATGTTTGATTTGACTTTACATTTTGAAAGCTGTTCAAAACAGCACGAGTGCTCAAAGCATCTTTTCTCCTAATGTCAATAGACTGTTCATCTGTCAACAATTTTTTTGAGAAAAGCTTTTATCTTTGAACTTTTAAAATAAAAGTCACAGGATTTGACAGAAATACCCAGACATCCTCAGATAACGGGTCCTGGAAATGTAGCTTTCATCCTTTAAACACATTTTGAATAATTACAACTGTGTATAGTCAAGCTCAGTAGCACAGCTGTGCAAAAAAATAAATCAATCCAGGAGTGCAAGACTTAATACAAGCTGTCTTTAATATAATGAAACCAATCCCCATGACACAAAGGTGATGGATGGAAAAACTGGCAGAGTCAAAGAAAGCATCTTTTTTTATTGGTCATGTTTTTTGCACTTTAGCTCAGTGAAATCACTTACCAGCTTCCAGCCCAGACAGGGAATACAGGCAGGAAGAGGCGACACAGAAGAGTTCTTGAACAAAACCTTGCAATGTTTCTCTCTGTCTCAGGGAAGAAACAGTGCCTAGAACCACACAAGGAGTAGCTAAAACAGCAGCACTCATTTTCCAAACTTATTAAAATTTCCACATTTGTATGGAGGAGTTGCGAATGAAAGTCAAAATTTTCAGTTGAATACTAAGTTGGGCAAAACAATTTGAAGAAAATGAGAAAATAGTCATGCTTTGTTTTTGCTATCTATAATTAACTCTTATTTTCTTAAAAAGGGGTTTTATGCTCTCCCCAGGAATCTATCTGTGAAAAAAATGACAACCTCAATCATTTTAGGTAGAGGTAAGTTAGTATTCTATATCATAGAAACAAACCTTTACACTTCCAACACATCTAAAGGGTTAGATTTCAGATTTTATTCTACGAAATACCAAAGCTTCACCTGCAATTTGCTAGAATCAACACAGATACAGTACTAGAAAAGTAACATGTATATAAATCATATGTCACTAGATGAGTGCCAAGTCTACAAACATACATAAAGACCAGAAGAAAAAAGCATTCCTTCTAGAAATCAGTGTTTCATTCATGGAACAGTACCTCTAAATGTCAGGATTTCTGCATTTTCCTAACACAAAGCAATGTGAGGCTTGGGACTACTTCATCAGGTCATCTGTAACTTCAGAATCAACCAATTCAACTCAACCACAATAAGATTTGGTGCAATATACACCTTATTAAAAGAATACATTAAACATGAAAGCAAATGCATAATTGTCCTAATTTTAACTACAAAGCTACTACTATCAACTTTGCATGGTATTAGAGAAACCATGTACTTTTCTATTTCTTTTCATGTATAGCTACAGTCGATGCTATCACAAAGTCAAGCAATGAAGACATAAAAGCCACCATTATAGCTGCAACCCAAAATATATACATTACAAACTACTTAATTACAGATCCCAGTAAAAACTTGTCTATCTATGAACTGGACAATTGAAAGGCTGCCAGTTGCATTGAATATTTCCTTTTTTTTTTATTTTCTTGCTCAGCCTTTTCAGTTGTCATCTGCTGTATAACTCATTCAACCTGGACATTGGAGTAAGTAAGGGTTTTCAAAGTACATGCATGCTAGGTATTCTATTTCTCTCTTTCTTGTCCAGTGTTGTGTGATTATAAAAAAAGTGTTTTGACTCAAAGGCAGTACACGTGATAAAAGAAAGACCCATGAGTTTGCTCAAATTAAGCAACTCATCCATGAAACAAAGGAAGAGCTTCTGGAGAGACTCTAAGTGCTAGCTGTGGCTACCTCAAGTTTGCTGCCTGGTCCATGAAGAGCAGCATTGGTGCTCTGATCCTCAGCTCCCACCGGGCTGTGAACGTGTGAGCAGGCAGTTTCCTTGGTCTGCAGCAAGAAATACTCCCACTCTTAGCCTGTTATTCTTCTTACAAGAAAACACCCAAATAGTTGGGCATTAAACACTTTCTGAGAGAGGATGAGGGTATATCCAGCCATTATCATAGCTCCTCTCTCTGCCTTCCCCAAACCTGTGATCTCACCCAGGCTTTGCTGGCTGCTATAATTGTGAACCTTCAACCAAGCTTTTCAAAAAAACCTTAAGCCTTGACTGCAGGCAAAAAGCCAACTGCATGCTCACATTCTGTGGATACAAATTACAAACCCTAAGACTGAACAGAAGATATAATGTGTATCTTTTACGTACTGTATCTATTATTTTTTAACATTGTCTCCCTTTCAGGTCTGTGTAAAAGCAGTGATACAGACATCAGACTCCTTCCTGCTAGAAGAGAATTCATTCACACCACAATTCTGCTCAATAACTCGAGTCTGCAGTGTTCTTTCCTCAGGATATTAATCTTTCTTACAGCATTCTTGCTCTTCTTCACTGTTACTATCTAATAGCAGTAATTACTTCTTGTTCTGTGTTATCAGATGTCACAGGTATTAAATGACGTTTTTGTCATTGAATTTAAGTATCTAAAGAAGATTTTGTTTAAGAAGCAATCACTGACAAAAGGAAGCACATGAGCTCTGGTTTATATTGCAAAGACAGATGCAGCAGATGTGACCACAAACATAAACAGTCATTAAGGAGGTCAGAAAGCTGCAGCTGCAGAGCTAACAGCACATCCCCTCAATTTGTGACTCCTGCCTAAACATAGTGACTCAGAAGCTACATTCACATGCCAACCTTCTTCCACAACACCATGCAAATGACATATTTAATAACTGGAGGTAACTGAATTATCAGTCTTTAGTAGATTGGCTTGGATTTTTGTTATAAAGGGAACTATAATACCATCATTATATATGGGATACCATGAGTGGAAGACAAAATGGACTCCTAAGGACAATCCAGCAGAAAATAAACATTAGGATTTTTTATTATATATATGCATTCACAGTATATCTTCATCAATTGAAATTTAATCACCTTTTTACAATTTAGAGGAAAAGGAAGATTTTAGGGTAGTTAAGCCATGTATCATCAGTACCATGAAGCTAACCTATCAGTTATAATAGCTCCTATAAAATACCAGAGTGAAATTGCAATAAGCCTAGAAAATGGGCTACAAATCCCAGATATGCTCAAGCAAGCACTGAACCAAAAATAAAAATAGGTAGATAGGAAACCAAGAACTAGATAGCATTCATCTAATTCACGACCACTAACAGCAGAGATCGCAGGCCAAGGTTTTAAAGCATCTTATTCAGCTCCAAAGGGCAATTATTGGACAGTAACTTCAATTACAAAAAACTTGCCTCTTCAAAATGAATTAAATTTCTAGCAGGTCCTTTCTATTCTCTCCACATATAATAACTCTGACATTTCTCAGAAGCAACTTATGTTGTTTAGGCAACTTAAATCTGAAAACATTTAATGTTGTCAAACAACAAAGAATATCCATGTTGCAGTATTTATTGTCCTGGCCTATGTTTATTACACCTGATAAAGGATCTCAAACATGCCCTTCCAAACATTTTTCTTATAAGAAAGAAATAGACTGGGATATAATTAATACATTTTAGCATTTAAATTTAAAAAGTCAAATTTCTCTTCTCATTATGCCCTTCTCCAAGGAAAAATTGAAAAAAAAATTATTAGAAACTTATTTTAGACAAAAGCTGTAGGAAAATCCAGGTATTAGATTGCACAGAAATGCAAAGACAGGTGAATTTTTTCCTCCACTTATAAACACTGCTCCTAGGGCTGTAGGTACTAAAAAACCCCAAACAACCCATTTGTAGTGCCAGCTTTGAACAGGCTCAGTACAAAGAAATGCATGATGTCTATGGCAGGCACTTGGATAATCTGTTTTAATTTTCTTTTGTATACACCCTTTTCGCCTGACCACACAGGTGTAAACCAAACAAAAGAAAACAGGGACATATTTTTCAAAACAGATTTTTGGGAAAAAATATGACCTGAATTGCACTACAATGCATCCAGAAAGCTTTTTTATTATCAGAAAAGAAATTTATTTGATTTTCATCATAAATGTTTTCATATAGACATAAGACATATACTGAAAATAGTAACTTATACACAATATATACACACAACCGCACTGAAAACTTTTTCCTTTGCTTAGTTCAAAACAAGTACTGAGAAACAGTATCAGATTCTTTCTTCTGCAGTGGAATGTCAGAATATTTAAAAAGAGTAAACATACACTCAGGGAGCAGTGGTAGCAAGTCTTCCAGTTCCATTATCCATCCATAATGTCAGGGAACAAGCATAAGAACAATATGCTTTTCTAGAAACCCCTGAGAACAGTGCACGAGCTTACAAAAATGAGAACACCTACCAGTGCATTCTGGTTTCCTGAAGCCTTTTTTATGTTTCTTGCTGGCATTCCATGAAGATGACTACATCTACTCTGGAAACCTACAAAAAAATACAAGTTTGTTTAAGAATATTTTCTCGACCATAGAACCAATAAAATTCACCAATACACACCAATCTATCAATATGAACTCTGTTAAACAAAACCATTTTATTGGCAAACATTTTACTGGTGGAAACAGAGCACAGAATGGGAAAAGTAAGGGAAAGAATAAATTATCAAGAAAATTTAAAATTCTGCAGCTATTCTTACTGCCATCCTGGATCGATGCACCATTGGCAGCACAAGCAGAGCATAGCAGAACTATAGTAGAAGGTGATTTTTGCATCACTTACAACTTCCTTATCACTAGGAAACATTAAATCTGGCCAATCTGCAGAGGCTAAGTCCTTCAAAGCAATCCAAGTGTCTAGAGAATAATCCTCACAGAAGGATTCAATACATTCAGTGTAGTAGTTTAAAAGTGATTTGACCACTGCTCAGATTTGTATTTGAATGGGAAAGAAGATCCTTGTGGCAGAGGAAGGTACAACAAAATTCTTTGGCAGCAAGCTGAGGTTTGACAGCTTCAATCTGTGGACAAGAGCGTGTTCCTAGCTGTAAATGCAGTCCAACACTGGTAGAGTTTACCATTGGTAACACTGGATCCACAGTGGTGGGAAGTACTTTAGAAATAAAGAAAAAGGGTATTTTCCAAGTTACACTCTCAATCCATGCTCCAGAAGTACCCTTCCCTCTTCTGTACAAACAACATGGCCATAAAGCAAGGCTAATGGTCACATTAGTCTTTCCAGCCTTTAAATTAATGAACTTCTATAGTATTCTATACATTACAGCAAAGGCCAGGAGCAAAATGGAACATCAAGTTTCACTTGAAATAATGTTGAAAAATTCTCAATGCAAACATTGAGAGAAATAAAAACAGCAGGTCATCAAAATGAGCCATTTTGCATCTTCTGACTTTCCTAATAATTGACTTTGAGTTATTTCTCTCTAACGTTATCTTAAAAATTTAACAGTTCAAGGAAACAAACAGGTAACTCCAAGACTTGTACACATTTTACATATTTATTATAATCCACAGATATCCTTCTACTGTACCCAAGTCATTCTACAGCTTGCATTTGCTTGATTTGCTACTTACCTCTCCTCCCCGAGCGGGACATAAGAGGGAAAGTACCAGTTAAGATACTTTCAAAGACTGGGTCAGGCAATTCTCTGTCCAGTTCTGTGGAGTCTTCTTGTTCCCACCATGGAATGACCCCTGTAATTCCACATGCTCCACCTGATTCGTTTTCATGAAACCAATCACTCTGCTCATCATCACCTGTGTGAGGGCAGGGTCCCCCAAACCCCCAAAAAAGAAGGAGGAGCAGAGAAAATAAAAATCAGATGTTACCATCAATAAATACTCTGACAGGATTATTATTTCTTTCACTTTATAGTTGTATAACAATTACTCCTATATAGCAGTTTTGTTTGGAAAATGTTTCTCAATAGCATGACAAACATTGCCATCAATGAAACATCATAAAATGTAATGCTTTAAAACCAATTTACAATAGTGAAAACAATAATAAACTAGTTAATCCTTTTGGCAATAACTGTGGGAAAATCCATTTAAGTTACTGCACTTTACATATTAACAAAAAAACAAGCCTTAATCTCCTGCAGGGAATTAAAAGGTATAAAACTGAAACTGGTTCTTTGCAGCTGATAATGGTATATAATTAGCTTAATTTCATGATTTGTATGGCTAGTAAAAAGGGAAAACAATCATGAACAGATGTGACTAAATGAAGTTAATCTGATTAAGTTCATTTAGAAATAAGTTTTGAAAAAGTTGATTTTAAATGAAAACTGACAGTACCACATGATTGAGAATTATACTGCATTATAATACAAAGTTGGTAATTTTTACTGACAATATTTATCTATGTAGAATTTAAATACCTGGATTTAAATTAAGAAATAAGTCAGGACTGAAAATACAAGACTGAAAATTTGATCTTAAAATTAGCTCATAACCACACTGGCAACTAAAAAGAAATGTTTATGTTTGTTTTAAAACATGTTATTTCATACACACCATCTAGTTTCAGAAGAACAGAAAACTGCTTCAAAGGACATGGGAAATTTTCTTTCCTCTACCCAAAACTTAGATTAGGTATGTGCTATACATTTTATTCTACTTCAAACTATCCAACCATGTTTCATTATTTCTGCACATAAATTATTTGTTTGACATTTCCATTTTATTTGGAAATAAATTAAGCAAGATACAAATGTAACATTTGTGAGACACAGATTTCAAGAATAAAAATGCACTTGTGCAAAGTTTCACTGTCACTCAATGCCATAGTGGGGAAATACAAATGATGAAAACCAAAGCCAAAATTTCATGAAAAATAAAATCCAACACACTTTCTCCAAACAAACTGTTACAATGTAAATAATATTTGAAATCAAGCACAACTGAAAATGTCTGTAAACATTCAATCAGAACAAGTACTTCTAGAAAATATAGAATAATTAAAGGCCTTCACTGGTCACTTGCAGGTGAAATGGGATCCTTACACCTTAAATGATGACTACTAAAAGCAAAATTAGCAGAGGCTACAGAACAGGAACTTTTAGATGGAAGAAGGTGAAAACAAAGGTGAGAAGAGATACATAGGTCAAAAAAAGATATAAATTTCTTTGCATTCCTGAAGCATTTCTACCTGCTCTCCCTATTCACTCTAATCCTCATTTATAGCTATGACATTTCACAGAGGCATTCACCATTAATTCCATCGTCATTTTATTACAGCCAGGTATGGGCTTTTTGGAGGAACTCTAAGAATACTTAATAGGGACACTGGTGGTGGTGGAAGGAGAACCACACCTTTTAATTAGATTGGTCTGTGGTTCAGAACCAAGGTTGAAATCCTTTGTTTTGATTTTCCAAACCTTTATGTTTGGAAACACTTTCCAAACTTTTGTTTGTTAAACTTCCTCTCTATATTTGTCATGAGAGCTCCAGATGCCTTCATTAACAAGAAATACTATCAGGAGCTCAAAAGTTGTCCTCTTACTCATAATTCATCCATGGAGATAAGCACAGAATTCTGAAATGGGGGTCCATGATGAGTTCAGGGACAGAAGCTGTAAGAGGCAGGGAGTGCAGCCTTGGGAGAAAGCTACAATTTCAGACTGGGGTGGTGGAATGTGCAATAAGACTAACAGCAGCTATGGAAGGAAACAGATATCTTTGCTATATACCCAATAGCAGTTCTTGGGGGAAAAAAAAAAGAAATTACTTTTCCTTTTTGTGCAACAGGAATATTAGTATGTCAAACAATCTTCTGTTAAGTTACCTTAATTTTTATACTATTACATACTTCCCTAAGCACTTCTGTTGCTTACAGCCAAAGGCAGACTTTAGATCTGAACCTCTTAGTCTTTTTCCACATGACAGCAGCATCCAGATATACTTGGTTTTTAGCTTCCTTGTCTGTGAAATTAAACAACTCTGAATCCTCTGAATATTTTAAATCATATTATCACCTTGAGGCAAGTATAAGCCTATTACTACTATTCTTATCCAGGTGATACCACTCACAAGTCTTTTACTTACCAGTTGTTTCACCTTGAAGGGATGCCACTTTCAGAGCCAGGGAAGACCACTGCATTTAATTCATTCCCTACCTCATACATAGAGGCAATAAAACACAGAGGCCTCCCCATTCAAAGAGTTTGGTAACCAAACATCTGGATTTTATCCTACTTTAATTTGCAGCTCTCAAAAGGCAGCACAGTATTCATAGCAAATGTGATCTTAGGCATACTAAAAGCTGAAAACAATATTTTTGCCTTCCAAAGATTCACTACACTGTCCTTTCCTCCTAGGATGCTGATTCAGCACAGGACTACAGCAAATTATGATATTTTTCCAAGGTACAGGAGAGGTAGAAAAATCACCAGATATTCAAAAATAGAGCCCATGCATCCTCCTAAACACATTTTAAAAATATATCAAACTTGTTTATGTGTAAGGTTAATGCTTCAATGAATTACTTCAAAGTAATTTACATTGAATTAGAACTGCACTGAACAGTACAATAAAGTCAATTTGAGGCTCAGAAATGTCAACTTCAATCCTAAAATTTTCAGGCCAGTTTCTGGCTTAACACACTTTTTTTAGTTATTTTTAGGCCATCCCCTCCCTCCAATTACTGCTTCCCTAAAGTTCACTCCGTATTATGATGTCTATATATTTATGTAACTACTGCTCCCATGTTAAATTCCTTGCCTTCTTCTTTAAGAAGTTTAGAAAATTATTTTATATGAGCTTATGGTGGTTTTCCTATGGATGAAGACCCCTTCTGCATCACTATCACTTTCATGTTCAGAAAAACTATACCTGAATCATACTTTAGCTAAAGCAGTGCAGTTTTACAACAAAATTTCCACCACACATTAAGAGAGAGTCCTACCTCCCTTTCTGTTTTATTACAAAATGGCCAGATCAGGCTCACCAGCAGCCATTATATGTGCTTGCCTAGAACAATCACAACACACTTTGAGAGGTTACTGTGAAAAGTTTGGCATCAATGTCCTACAAACCCCACGTGATGCTGTGCTGCTCTGTTATCCACCAACCCACACACAGAGAACAAGAGCACAGGGTCTGTGAATACCCTGGGATTTCAGTGTCATTTCCAGGACCAGTGTATCTCTTCTAGGTAAAAAAAACCCCACTGCTAAGCTGTAATAATCATTTGGAAATATCAGGATATTCACTGTAACACATCCCAGGAGTTTCAGGAAAACAGAAACTGAAGTTACCCCTTCACAGAGGAACACTGCATCTTGCTCTTTGTGCTTTACAGAACTACCCTGACAGAAGATATACACATAAAAGGTACACTATAGAAATATTTAGGATTTCAACCACTCAGGTCATGTGCAACAGCTTCATCTTATTTCTTTTCCATCTGTGAAGACTATAAACTTATTTTCCACACCAGTTCAAACCTGGTGTGATTTCACTTTCCATTGCACACTCTAATTCTCTTCTATATGAAGAAACACACCCTGTCACCTGCAGCTACATGCAGTACAAGGTGCAAATTAGTTCCTCACTAGAATTCTTCTACTGAATCAGTACTGGGTCATCTTCATAAAGGACACAGTAATTAATATATGTTTAATGGTAAAATAATGAACAGCTATCTTTAAACACTTAGCCATATCCACAGTGGAACTCTGACATTCTCTGACCTTCTCCAATTTTAACTGTTTAACACTTTATTAACATAATATTCCTTCCTACTTGCTTAAATATTACAGGACATTTCAAGTGTTGCATGCCATGATTTAAGAAGTCTTAAGTCAACTCTGAATTTCCCCAAATGTACAAGTATAGATGAACCAGGAACACACATTATGTTTTCTTTGCTATACCCAAGCTATAAAGCTCATTAAAGAACATCCTTGCAATTTAACTATTTCTTCACCCAAAACAGGGTATCATCTAGCGTCTGAATAACAATAGTTTTGTTAACATTGTGTTGAAAGCTTAACTTGTGAAGTGTCTTTGACCTGTGCAGTGCCTTGAAACTGCAGGAGATGCTACTAGTTAGGCCTATCACAGATTTGCTATTTTATGCTGCAATGCATAACTAGACATTTTGGCTCAAGATTCTCTTAAAATTTTCCTACACCAGACATGACCCTGCTTATTGTTAAAGTTTTTAATAAATGCAAAACAGCCAAGAAAATACAACCTGGAACAAAAGGAAAAAAGAGGAAAAAAAAGGGAAGTCATGAGGATTTCTCATACATAAGCTTCAGGTGCTGCTTAGGTCTTTCAATTACTTTGTTGGCAGATTCTTCTACCTCCATACTTAGGAGCTTGATAGAAAAAATACTGTGATTCTATCTGTTAAATCTTACCCCTAAAATGCCCCATTTGAAAACCTTTGAAGAAAATACAACCCACAAAAAGTCACTTGAGGTTTGTTAACAGTTCAGCAGCTACCTTCATCCCTGACAGTACCATCACAAACCATTATCTTTAAGCTTTTGCTGACTAACTCTTCAGGGTTTGCAATGTTTCACAGAATAAAAACATTTGCCACACTGGGCCTGCCAAAACTGAGCAACAATTACTTCTGCCAGAAGGAATTACCACAGTGGACAGAGCACAACAAGAGAGCTGCTTGTGCCCTCTCACATGACTTAATGTAAGCACTTGGGTAACTTGGAAAAGGAGGGCAAACAAGGCTGGGCTCAGATAAGGACTCCATGGGAACCAAACAAATCAAACAAAGCTGGAAGACTGGAACAGAGAAAGGAAAAGAGTACAGAAGTCTTAAAAAAATGTTAGATGGTACAGCACATATTAGGAGTTGAAGAGAGGATTTTCAAGTCTCAACAATTTCTCTTATCATATCTCATAATTGATGAGAATTAAAATGTATCTAGAACTATCCCAATTAAAGCTACAGCTGATTTTCTTGAATCAAATTATCAAAATTGAAACTCTTCTAAGATTCTGTCCACAGAAAATTAGATACTGTAACAAAATTTATCTCCATATTCTTTCTGAAAAATTTTGGAAAACATTAAAGGTCACTAGATCAGGCACTCCAAAGTTCATAATTAAATACTCAACTATTTATTTAACTGGTCAAATGCTCCAAGAAATTGCTGCTTTAGTCACTTTCCTAGAATGTGCCCCAAAGGATGATTTTGGGAATTAAATAAAGTTTTATAGATATTATTTGTCTGCAATAAATGAGATGTGGTTCTTGATCTCAGAAACACAAAACAAACAAATGTTGCCCAGAAGAAAAGGAACCTCTTGTCCTTTGCTACCCAAACTTGCAAGTGATGGCAGGGACATAATTTAAACCAAGTATTTCACCAGGCAACATTAATCAATCTCTGGTTCTCCACTTGACTTAGCAGAAACCTGAAGTCAGAAGTGCAGAAAATTTGAACTACAAATGAGGTCAAGATGCTGATGCTCTGAACATAGATATATAGAGATGTTAAAGATTAGATATAGATATAAGATATAGATATCCTGGAGGAGGGACAGTGGTTAGACAGAAATTAAGAGTCTAGCTTTAAAACTACAAAATAAAACCAGCAATCTCTTCCCTTAATACATTTACATCCTGTCCTCTTCCAGCTTTGTTTATCACACCTAGGCCTTTCCTTTGCTTCTATCAGACTGACTTTCTTCTTCCTTCATTCTTGTCAATTCAGTATGTGTCTCAGTTCAGCTACAAATTAACTCAGAGATAAAATAACCTCACCTCAATTAAGGAGAGTACAAATTACTAGTATTTACTATTGGGGGGAATAAACATTATTAGAAAATCAACAATTTTGGTTTTGAAGTAGGATCTCTGATAGTACTTTCATAGAAAAGTCTCACAAAACCAAAGGTATAATGCAGATGTGTCTGAGTTCCACTGTGAAGCTAACAGTCTTCTGATCATACCCACAAAATTATTAGTTCAAAGGAGAGATTGAAAAAATGTTTTGTCATGACAATATCCTTTTAAGGTTTATTTTTATTTGTGTTTGAGAATACATTTTCAGGTCTAATGCTTTCTGCTTGAAAATTGAAAACTGAAACAAGATTCAAATACCAGACAAAATTAAGGACTACAGCTTTAATGAATCAACGCTAAAAAGGTAACACCATACCACTGAGAAAACACAGTTGGTCACTGATCCCTCCTGTTTTCTCTTCCCACAAAATATATATGAAAACCAGAAACCAATATGTTTTCAGTCATATTATTCAAAGGTTTAAATAATATAGTTCAGGATTTAAGGATAAAAATATTTATAGAAATATATCAGAAAGGTACTGGAAAAACATGTGCAATTGGGAAGTGTGATAGGTCACCTTACATATAAATGTAGAGAAGAAATGCTTTAAAAATTCCAAGTCAGAGGAGAAATTCAAATAGGGAAGTAAAAGCAAATCTGTTTGACTCATACTTAAAGACTTAATGCATTGTGGCACTAAACATAAATCAACCTAAACCAATCTAAATTTTCAAAGAGAACCTAAACTCTTAAAAAAACATGAGTTAGCACAACCAAAATCAGATACTCAGGCTGGGAGGTACAGTTTGTGTAGCACAAGTTATCATTGAACAAGTAAGGTAACACTTCTGTTTTAAGTAGGAAAAATCCTCTCCCTACTGAAGATAACCCAACCCCCCAAAAAACAGATGGAATGAGAAATTAAAAAAAAAGAAAAAGCCCCAAATGTTCCTTTAACCTAGGTTTGTGGAATGGGTCAGGATTTTATTCCTTGCACACACTCAACTAGTCCTTGGCAAACTAATACCTCTGTTACCACTAACCTAAAATTTCCAAGAGAAAAGCAAGTCTTAAATACTTGAGAGACTACTTTCTGTCTCATTTTTGTATCCTGTCAAAGATAGCAAGTTTCTACTCCAATATAGCATAATACAGGTAAATTTGTTGCAATACAGACTAAAGCTGATAAAAAACCCGAACTTTTACTTCCATCCTCAACAGTTTTATCACAGAAAAACATGTGAAAGCATTACATGTACTAAAACAAAAGTTTTAATCTTCACCGCATTTCAGATTAAAGAAATTTAGTTTTTTTTAGAGGGAAGATGTTAAACAGCTCAAATCTCAGTCTTAGACTGCAGAAACAGCAGTTTGTTTGAAATTACTTTGAAATTACTTTTCAAACAAATTAGTGAATGAAAAAGAACTATTAAAAAACTCTACCAGTTTGGAGGAAAAGAAAGAAAAAAAGCCATCTCAAAAGAATAGTATGAGAAGTAGTACTATAATCAGAGTCCTGTCAGGAAATTGGAGGAACTAAGCAATTAATATAGAGGATTTTTAGGAGATGTTCAAGTTTTTAGTAACTTTATCATATTACAGGGGCTGTTTCTCAACATAGCATTTGACTAAGTCATGTAGTCAAGACACCCTCTGTTAACATTGAAAAAAAAAAAACAAAACAGAAAGCAAGCTATACTTCCACTCAGTAAAACAGTAATAGAAACTGAAATACAATAATTAACCTATGAAATAACTTGTAACGCTTACAGAATTTCAACTGATGTGGTTTGAGGGGTGGAGAAGGGAAAGATTGTTTCAATACCTTGTCTTCCCTCATCATTGGTAAACAAACCAGCATCACTGCTGCTCAGACTGCTGGATTCACTGTAATAAGAGAAAGAGAGAAACAGATCAAAAGAACAATTGATCTTTCAGTCGTAAAATTTTAAGGAGACAAGGCTGTGCTCAGATTGAACTTAAGCCCAACAGAGATCGGAGAGAAAATAGGATGATTTTTTTTAATCAAACTGCAAATATCCCAGTTCCATTAACTACAAAGCGTATTATTTTTGGCACATAAAACCATAGGAATCTGATGGTACCCTGACAGTAAGCCAGATGTGACTGCAACGAGGTGCTGACACAATTGATGCATTTTATTATCTCCTTCCATCAAATGCTCACTGCTCCCTTCTTATACTGAGCAATTCAGCTTGATCCTGGAACACCACTGCTCAATAAAATAGGAAAAGTCTCAATCAAAAGCAGCCTAAGCCTTCCTTCAGCACATGAAATATAAGAGTCTGAAAATCAAATTACCTTTCTGAACATCATTTGCAAATATTCTGGAAAAGATACTGCTTAAGATTTCATGATGTTCCACTCAGGGAGAACAGAAAAAGTTTCTAATAAAGGTAACCAATTAAATCAAAACAAAGGTCACCCTGAAGAAAGTAAGTATGATTCAGGATCATCAACAACAACAAAAAAAACAAGGCACAGTTTATTTGCTATGACTTCCAGCATGGCCTTAAAATTAGAATGTGTGTATACAACATGCACACACATCTCTAAATGAAAAGACATGAGCAGGTATTTAGTTCTTTGCTGTATGCACACTGTTACATACAATAACCCATGTGTCCCTAAACAGTAGAATCAGACTGGTCTTTTAATAACACAAATAGGACTTGGCTGAGTTTCACATGAAAGGACTTTTCTGTAAACCCTTTATTTCACTTTTTATCAAGAGAGTAGCTATGTTATGGAGGTAATATTCTCACCAAAATTTTTATCACGTTTTACTTAGTTTGAGATGTAGAACAACTTGAGAAAAAAACTCAAACACTTCAGCACAAAAATTCAAGTACATTTTATAAATACTACAGCTACTCTTGATGTGCCCATACAAGTCACTCACAAGAACTTCATGTCTGTTTTACCTTTGTATACTCATTCATATTACAATTTGCATGCTGTCCTATACTTGAAAAAACTATTTCCAAATATTTTTAAATTTTAATACTAAATTATTTTTATCTGTACATCAAATAACTAGTACACTTGAGGAAATTATTTCCTTTTAAATTCTAATTTCTTACAAAAGCAAGTCTCGAGTTTTTTAATATATTAGTTATTCATATAAATATATGAACTATATAAAATTAATCTAATTCATATTTAATTATAAGCATATATATTTGTTTTTAGTATCTTCCTTTGGGACGCATCCCAACAAGATTTGAAACACAATATGGTAGCAGATGACACAAAGTAGTGTTTGGGTTTTTAAAGCATATATGTATAGAGAGAGACATAGCTCTGTGTTTGAAGATCAAGTTGCCTTAATCTTTGCTGTATCTTATGTATCTTAGGCTTATCCAAATTCTTGATGCATAAGCAACACTTACACTATATCTTACACATAATAAAATCAGAACAGACTTCAGCACTTGCACAACTGCCCTAAGCAGAAGTAAAGCAATATGCATGCAAGGAGAATAGAACCATCTTTTGTGAGGGACACCAAGACTTGAACTTTCTAATACTGCAAGTCCTAGTAATTGCCTTTTAGCAAACATCACATCCTCACTTTATTTATAACACAGATGGCTTTACTGTCCCTAGATTTCTTTGTGCATAATTTTACATCATCCATTTAAAAGGAAACAACATCCCTTCCTCATAGATTCTTTTTGTGCACTTATTGTTTAATTGCATGTTTTAAAATAAAGACAGGAAATCCTTTCAACCCTGATATTTCAGCCAATTTCCCAACCAAAAATTCCAATTTGGGGAACAGGCTCGATCTCCTTTTTAAGATATTTAAATTGTGAAAAAATTCTCACTGAAGGACTAGTCAGCACATAAAAACATAACCACTTGAAATTTTTGAAAAACTTCTAAAAAAATTTAAGAATTCAAACTAACACTGGCTTGTCCATGGCAGCCACAGTGCTCACTCTCCTCAGACCACAGTCACATTGGGCAGGGATTACAGCTGAGATAATTGCTAGATGGCAGTCATTTCACTGAATAAATTCAAAACCTCTGGAATTAATACATTAATAGATAAGTACATGAAACTGAAATTATGATGGAATATATTTCCAGTTTTAATATAATTTTGCAGAGTATACTGCTTATTCCTTTGCTTTATAATGAGAATTCCACTCCCAGTAAGACTTCAATGAAAACAGAAAAATCCAGAGACTCTTTTTAGTCCTATAAAATAGTGTGTGCAAGCAAAAATTTGGAAGAATAGCTAAGCTATCCAAAAAGCTTTCACATCCTTCTTTCTGTATTTCTGGAAATAAAGAAGAAATACTTGTAATTTGCAGTTCCTATGACTAACGAGCTGCCTGGTGCCTTGGTTTTATGAGACATGGGAGCTTTGTGCTGTCCCCAGGACCTGACCAGCTCCTGTTTTCCCCCCAGACACAGTGGGTGGTGCCTCCGAGCTTCACTGCTGCTTCTCTTTCAAAACAGGCAATTGAGATTTCACCTCTCTTTGGTCACTTCAAACACAAACAAGAGCCAAAGCCTGTGGGAATTAAATAGCACCCAGAACATCACACACTGCTGAATTTGGCTGAAACTGACCAAAAGCTGTACACTGAGGCTAAGGATGGATAAGCTCTGATCACAAAAATCTCATTTCCAGTGCTTAAAACAATCCTCCCAGGAATTCATCTTTGGGATCATTTAGATGCTGACATTTCAAGAGTTTGAAGACTCCTCTTTCAACTTCAGAATCATGCACTTAAAATCTGGTTTTTGGTGTTTGAACACACACATGCAGAGATGAAAGACTGCCAAAGAACGGCCATTTAACATTTTTAATGTGCACTTCCAAAACGTGTTATTTTCTAATAATGTCATGTATACTCTGAAAACATTTGACTGGTTTTAGAGCCAATCAATTTAACTCCCATTAAAAATTATCAGCTTGGTTTTGTCTCTAAAAAACAAACTTCTAAAAAATTAGTCCTATTTTTAAGAATTACTGAACTATTGCACTGAATACTACTGCACACATTACTGCATACAAAACAAAAGCAACTTTGTATACTTTTTATTCTTCCTCTTCCAGCAAGCCCTGCTGAAGTGCAAGTGTTATCCAAGATGCTTTGTTAGCTCTCTGCATCTTGCACAATCCCATCTTCCCTTTTAAAATCTAAGCTTTCACTTTCAGAACAGACTTTTCTTAAGAGTTTGTTGGTTCTTTGAAATTCTTCTAGTTAAATGATCTCTAATAAAGGCACCGTGGCATCTAAGTAAAGTTAGATTAAAACAAAATTATGCACATACGAAATATTCTGATACTGTATCACCTGAGAGCTTTCTAGGCAGATTTCTAGCCACACTATGAAATGCAAGTTTTCTAATTCAGTGATTTCAAAGCTTTCTATTCAGTAGAATGACAGACCATCTCAACTGTGTGCATAAGCAGAAAACCCTATGAAGATGAGAACGGTTTTAAAGACTATTTACTGGGGCCATATACAACAAGCATTTGGAATATGACTTGAACAAAAGCAGCATTTGGGGTAACAAAACATCAAGTATTTTGAAGAGGAAGATCAGCTTTTAAAACAATAATGTTTCTTTTGAGAAAGAAGATTCAGACTGACCTGATTAGTTTGGTTCTTGGAGTCTAAAAGAGAATATCCTTATAGAACACTCTTCTCTCCATCCAAAAATTAGCTATAGAACTTTTGAGTTGAAGAATTGTTAACCTTATAGCATAACAGAAAGTCTTTCATAAATGAGAAATGCAACAAGAATATGGACATATGAAAAGCTATGCAATGGTTCCTAGTGCGAGGGAAATTTTTAAACATCTGTCCCAGACATGGAGGAACACACTCCAAGTATTGTCAAAGAAAAGACAAGTTTTCTAAAGGCTTTCTAACAGCACAGACTCCAACTTGCATGTCAAAGGGAGATGTCTACACTGGCTACCCTGAAGGATGAGTTCTGCTCTAGTAATTAACATGTAAGGAAAAATGTTTAAGGTTTGGGATTTATTCAGCTCTTCCAGCTCCTTCTTGTTCACAGGTGAGGGACAGAGCTAGTACATAACAGAAAGACTTAGGACTTTTCTGACCATAACTGGAGTTAGTCACTTACCAATGCTGCTGTTATTACAGTAACCAATCTGACTGCTCTGGTCAAAACCACTCTCTGCACCTCAATTCTATCTGTCCAGTAAGGAAAAGGCTTAACAGTTTATAGGTAAATTCCTACAAAGACAACAGGGACAACAGTGCCATCAAGGAACTGATCAAAATAATATCTTTGAAGACGTGTCTGTCTTGCTGACACTTCTGCATTCAGAACCTGGCATGTGGAACAAACAAAACCAGCCTTACTAGGCCCTGCAGTTAACATCCCCTGTGTACAGTAGAAAAATGACTTATACCTTACTGTGTTGTCAAAATAGTACTTTGGAAACAATTACCACTGTAGTATGACTGTGGTCTGGAATGGATGGATGAGGTGTACTGCCAAAGGGTCATCATTCCTCCATTTTTCTAATGGTAAGCTCAGGTGTTTCTGAACTGTAAATTGGTTTTTGCATTTCGTAAATGATGTATATCCTTGGCAACCTGCAGACTTTTTATGCCCATGACACACCAGAACATACTGTCTAAATGGTGAATCTAAACACTGACAACCCTTCTGACAAATAGAGATAACAATCAAAGTACCAATGTCTAGAAATTGGAAAAACACTAAATTCTTATCTGACAACTGTTACCAGTTGAAATATCCAGAAAAACCTGTGTCATTCATATGTGTATTTTGTCACTCTTGATCTTGAAACAATTAGAATGCATTATTTCTCTAAACTGTTTTCTTGGTTATTCCTCTGCTACGTCACTATTTTATGCAGAATTCCTTAACTTGATCAACTAATACATAAAAAATAGTAGATGTAAAAAAAGTAAGAGTAACTTGTTAAAACAGGTACTATTGATGCAAGAATTTAAACTCTGGAATCAACAAAAAAATCTTAAGATTTTCAATACAAGGAACAATAATAAATGCAAACAAATATTATCCAAAGTTTCTGTAAAAAGAAAAAGGAAGAATAACCTGTCACTCATGTTCTCATCTGAGCCTTTTTGCTCCTCATATTCCATTTTGTCCTTATTTGCTTGACTCACTTCTTCATTTTCTATAACTACTCCTTCATCCAAGATTTCTGGACCTTGTCGAGCTGCAGATACTTTTCTTTTCTTCACTTTGCTCTTGGAAAACTCCTGGTGCTGGTATGATTTATTGTTATTGTCCATTTCTTGATCTCTGCTGTTATCCTGCTGTTGCGTTATTGTCAGTGCATTAGAGACTTCTGACGGCAGATCTATCGCCATGCGTTTTACCTTCCTCCTCCTGCGCAAAGTTCTGTTTCCCAAACTGTCCACAGCCAAATCTGGTTCGTGCCACAGAGGCCTTTTGCCTCTAATGTTATTCAAGTTTGAGGAGGGCCTACGTTTAGCAACCAACAGCTGGTCATCAGAATCGCTGTGGTCTTTCTTGGTGGCATGATTGTCTCTGTAGTCTTTGTTTGATTCCTCCAAACTGGAATCAGAGCCCTCACTCAGGCAGTGCCCAGTCTCCCAGGGGTGATGGGTGGTAAATGAACGTCTTTTCCGTCCCCTCCTTTTCCTTGCTTGCCTCTTTAGAAGACAAGACACACTTCGAGAATGATCTCCAGTATCAGCAAAACCTCCTCTGGCTTGCTCTGAACTTTCTTCCAGTGCTGAGACCAGATCATGAACCAGCTCCTCCATAGTCCTACTGAAATGCCTATAGATTTCAAAGGGAAAAAAAGCACACAAGAAAACAACAAATTAATTAAAAGTGCTAAGCATAAACTACAACAACCTCATAGGACAAAATAATTTTAGACACCTTAGGCAAAGCAGAATAATCTTTATAGGATGGCCACTGACTCTTTCTGCCAAGAGACAAAACCTTGCCAACCAGTCCTACAGAATCTGAAGCACACCAGCATGTGTTCCTTTTAAAAGGTATCTTCCCAAACTTCTGTCTTGGAAAGAAAAGGCAGCCAGGGGCTTCCTCCCATTGGTTTGTGGCCTCACTGTTGTTGTTTGGTTTTAACTAATTTCATCACACTTATAAGACTGCCAGGAATCCCACATGGCAAGAGCATCAACAGTGAGCATTCACTCTAACTGCAGGTAAGGGACACATCTTAAATTTAAGAATGGGAAATGAAATACATAATATTCTCCTTGTATCTATGTATAACAATGACTTCTGCTTAAGACTTTCATTATGAGAAAATATTTTTAAGGATGATTATCTCCTAATGTTTCCTAAATGCTAAAATTAAGTTAAGACAGCAATTCTTGGATAATATGACTTTTTTCCTACTAGCAAATAAGTCTGTCTTTCCAAATGGCTAACATCTGTTTGATTTTAAAAAAATAGCAATTCAATGAAGTTATATTGGGTTGAGAGAATACCCAACTACAGGTAATTCTAGAGTATTGAATGTAAAAGTTTCCTACCACATGTAGGCACTTGCATCCATAGAATCCCATGCTCGCATAAGGAAAACAATTCCTAAAGACACAGTGTCAATTTAAGGCCTTAATGTTTTGCTTCTTCCTCTTCAAATTTCACTAGCATTTAGCACATCTTTAACTCAGTATGCTTCAGTAAGTTCACCCATGCATTACATGAATGTAATTACAAAAACATTAAATTATTTCTGCTGAACTCTAATCCCTCTCTGAAGGCTGAGAACCTTCTCCGTATACACAGCTATCAGACTTTCATATCAAAACATCAGAAGACCCCTTTCCTTGAGGTAAAGCAAAGAATAATTTTCATGCTTGCTACTACATTGCACAAAATTATATATGTGGAACACATTGTACATTCAGTAAATTATGCAGAGGACATTTAAAAGCAAGACCCTTCACTTCATTTTACAATATAAATGGCTGGAGGAACCTATAATAACAAGTTTTCTACACATACTCAGTGGTGCTGTGGAGAAAACCTAGACAGATCACAGACAGCTTCCCTCTGCCACTTAGCACAAACTCCACCATCAAAGGTACTAATGGTGATGGGCAGTCTTAAATACTAATGGAGGAAATGAAGAACACGTTTAAGAAGAAATCCAAATGCTCATGAAATATCTTACCTAAAGAAGTTATATATTCTCCTTTTAAACCATTTTCAGAAATACTTACTTTAAAGATTTCAATTGCAGGAACAATAAAAGCACAGAAAGTGGTAGAAATACAAGTTTATTTTGAATTCTCGAAACAGCTGTGTCACTTGCATTATTTCCCATACCTCTTTTCCTGTCCTCATGTAACCTCTAGTCATATTACTCCCTCTTAATGTTTTCTTCGGCTCTCGGTACAGCAGAATTATACTGTCTTGTAAATGGTGAGACAGCTCTGGAAAAGTGTGACACTTTCTCCTTAATCCATTTGGTTCGCAAGATGCTTAACCAGAGGCACTAGCCCATGTTTCCCCATGGCTGTGGCTGCAGTGGGAGGCACTCACCCCTTCAGCCCTCCTGTTAGATCCCCATGAGGACAGGCAATCCCCAGAGACGCTGTATCAGAAGTGACATGCCCTAGAGACGTAAGGGGCTTTTCTGCACTCATTTTACAGAAACCGTAACACCTCAACGAACAAATGGCAGCACATTTGGGTTAACTTGAGACACCAATTCCCTCAAACACCTGCCCAACCCTTCCTGCAAAAGCCACACACTTTTGCATCTATGGCAAACTGATAGAAGTGGAGGTGCACTAAAACATGAACTTGTAGGCTTAAACCCAGATTTAGCTCACCAAATGAACAGATCTCTGCTAACCTGCCAGAATATGAACTAGCTTATATAAATCTCTTGCTGCCCATTCTCTTAGTCATCTTGCAGCACAAAGCAAAAGGGAAAGAGAAGACAGGGACACTAATGCCTTGCACCATAATTTATGATTAATTCCTTCAATTCAGTATCCCTAATCTGTATGGATAACTATGTCACTAAAATCAATGTAGCTCCTAGAGTGGACATACCAATTTACTCCAGATAATGGCACGAGTATGGTGGTTAAAATTGCCTCAGTTCCAAAATACTTCAAGATCAAACACAATATATGCAGTTCTGAGTTTTATACCTGAATGAAACTTGCCCTGTATTCTTCCCAAAATACTGCAATATAGATGGTTTCAGATCAAAAGACAAAACTCAAGAAAAGTGAACATCCTCAAGTGTTTTGAAGTTAAGGGATAACAAGATTCTTAAATGACTCTGAACAGTAAAGGGACTTCACTTCCAGCAGACTATGACTTTGAATATTATGCATTCCTGCCATTAATCTCTTCTACTGAATACCAAGTCTCTTAATTGAAACTCCTGAATTAAGGTTTGTACAGTGACCTTCTTTGCCCTAAAAACTGCAGCCATGGTCCAATGTATAATATAAATGTATCATAACTGCATCACCTCCTACACAGATCAGACAAATTAATAGTTTAATTATTTCAACATGCTTCCTTAGGATGATTACAAAATTACTTGATCAATTTGGGACAGTGCAAGCTTCTTTGCAATAGATTGAGAATGCAAATACAAACCACTTCAGGTTTCCATTCACATTCCACTTTCAACATGCCAGCGGTCCACATTAAAACTCCTCCTCCTGAAAACCCAAAGAAATCTCTTTTGCTTAATTTTTTTGGTGCCCTCATTTCTCCTGCTATAATTGAAGGAAAAAAAAAAAACCCCACAGGTAGCAGCAGCCAGATAGATTTCAGATTAACTGTTCTATCTCCAAAAATTCAGGAGCACATTTTTATTATAGCATTATTTATCAGACAAACTCAGTTTTGAAACCAGCTGTCAAGCCTATGAAGCAATTTTAATCATTGCTGCAGATGGGACTGTAACAAAAATATTTGCATTTGAAACAAGTTGAAAAATAACTACAAAAAGTATTGAGGACAAGACCAGTGAGTATCAGCAGTGTTCAGTAAGATAAGAAATTTCAAAGGTTGTAACAATGAATGTAGAACAACATATTGAGGTACATAAAATATTAAGATGAGCCACAGTTTAGCACGACTCACATAAGGCTATAAAAATGCTGTTACAGCAACAGCCCACAGCTAGCAATAAACTGTAATGTCCTCACTTGGAGAGGATCCTACTTTACTACAAGAAAATCTAGTTTGCCTACAGTGACCTTTACATTTATCTGAAGCAATTTTAATGTAGTTCACCAAAGGCTGACCCATTTCCTCTCTAACCCTTACCAGAATAGACCATGTAAATTCTGTTTGCAGGGAACAGCATGACTGCTTTCAGCTGCTCCAAAACAGATCACACAGCTTCTGTTCAGTGTAATACTCAAACCGAAAATCCTAATGGAAATAATGGGCACTCACTTCTTCAGTGAAACTTAAGAATCATTTGTGTTCACCTCACACCTAAAGCACATAACAATTGAGCTCTGATTGCTTACAAAATATTTAACAAACACACACTGATGGAAAAGTTAATTTAGTTGCACAACTCTTAAGAGGCATTACATCTTGCCAAACCCACAGATGAATTTACATTTACTTTCTAGTTCTACACCTTTTCCTGTTAAACAGGACTGGGGCTTCTTGCAGCTAAATTCATGCTGCATCTGTGCTTCATCAATTCCAAGAAGAACCATGAGTTTTGCTTCGTTCACAAACCACCTTGATCACAAGCTAAAAGCACAAGAGAAATCAAATAGTTCCTTCAACCTTGGGATTAAAAAACCTGACTCCCAATAATCTTTTCCCATACAGACTCTCTGATGTCTCAGCTGTACCCACAGAGTACCTTTATCTTCACATAGGCACTAATTTAAATCCCATTTCTCCACCTCAGAAGTTATTTTCACAAAGCCCTAGCTAGAAGCACTGATTTTGAGAGCTCTGCTTTATTAATGAGTGTGACTGAAATTTGGATTGAAGAGGTGAAAGTATTTGGAAGAGAGTAGCACATGACAAATCTCACTGCTTTACTTGAAGAATTTACATATTCAAAAAAGAGACTTATCATGGTTCTTGGGACACACAAAGGAGGAAGCAAAACAAAGCAACACAATTAAGTAAAAATTATTAAAAACTTGGCAAGAGACTATGGTAGATTATGAAGTCACTGATAAACCTCTGTTACACAGAAGTTTATGTTTCCCTCATTCCTAGGTAACAAGATGAGGAAATTGCCTCAAGCTGCACCAGGGGAAGTTTAGAAAAATTTTATATTAGGAAAAATTTCTTCATTACAAAGAAAAAAATTAGGAAAGAATGGTCAGGTATTGAACCAAACTGCCCAGAGAAGTGGTCGAAGCACTGGTGAAAGTGTTCAAAAACCATGTGGATGTGGCACCTGAGGACAGGGTTTAGTGGTGAATGTGGCAGTGCTGCAGTAACAGACTCTGCCTCAGAGGTCTTTCCAAACTTAACCATTCTATGAGCAGAAAATGAAGCTGTGCCTAGACTATTTAAACTCCCTGTCATTAAAAAGCCATCACTAAGAGGAGGACAAAGCATCCAGTTCCACATCCACACCTAGTTATGTCCTTTGGCACTATCTGCTGGACCACCAGGCATGCAAAGCCATCCTTGCCATCCTATATCAACCAGCACTGCAGGGCATAAGAGCTACCTGTATTTACTTGCCACACCTGATGCAGAAACAAGACATGGAAAAGTTGGGAGGGTGTGTTTCAAATGTTCCTGGTTGTTAGAAAGGGTTAAGGTAATAATAACTAGAGTTTGTGAAGACAAACTGAGAAATAAGAAGAGGAGAGATTGAGAGGAAAGTTACTGTCTTTACAAACAATTCTATGGGTGAAGGTGTGGACGCTAACATCTTTGAAAAGGGGCTCAATGTCTCTGCTAACTGTGGGCAGCAGGTTCCTTGCAGAGCCCTGACAGCTCAGCTACTGAACCAAACAAGTGGGGTCTGCACAAGCCTGAGTTTCTGAACTTTGGGGTAAAATAGTAGGTTCAAGGGGGGAATATGTGGTCGGCAGTTTGGGAAGGCTGTACCTTCCTAGTGCCTCAGACAATGGGGAAAGGAAGGGGGCAAGGGAGTTGAGGATGTAAGGAGGCTGCACCCTCCAAAACCTCTAGAAAAAGCCATGGGTGTGTGCCCTGGTGGACACATTTTTTTTCTCTCTCTCTTTATTCGAATGAAGTTGCAGGACTCCTCTGTCTCCTTTGTGGACATAAGCCTCTGGCATTTGTGGATTTTCCTGACACAAAGAAGAACCTCCTTACTGCGCAGGGCACCGAGCACTGGAACAGTCTGACAGAGAGTGTGGAGTCTCCCTCACCAGGGATATTGAAGAACCATCTGGATGCAATCCTATGCCCTGTGCTCTGGATGACCCAGCTTGAGCAGGGAGGTTGGACCAGATGACCACGTCTGTAATTCTGTCCTATACAATACAAAGTATTTCAGGAATGATGGAATTTTATCACCTATTATACTGCTGATCCCCCTAAAAATTAAGACCAGGCTAACTTGCAGTAATGACATCTGACTCTTCTGAAACTGCTGCTGATCTCAGAAGGCACAACATAAAAATACTATCAGTCTACCCATATTAAACAGTGAAAAAGTGTTCAGTACAGAGCAATAGCATACAGTCAGAAAGATGCTGACATGAACTACATTTAACAAGGCTCTAACACAAATGAATTGGTCAGCCAGAAATGAGATTTGGAGCAATTTATCATGAGAGGGAGCAATTCTTGCAATCCCATTGCTGCCATTTACTGATATGCTTGCCCTTTTCAGAAGTATGACTTCATTAATTAATTGCCAAGGTGCCAAACCACATGACCTGTCAAATCATGGTAATACACTAAAGCACCACAGTCATTATCAAAAGAATCAGAGTGCCCAGCAACTATCAAACTGCAAACTATTCTTAAATTGCCACGTGAACTCACAATTAAAAAAAAAAACCATTCTGCTTTGAAGGAGCTTTACCACCCAAAGTGAAAAATTTTACTCTGGGGCTGTTCTGAAACTACTCACCTCTTTAGGATCTTAAGTTTCTAGAAAGCACAAGTTCTTAATTTTCTACATCAAATATTAGACACTGTAAAAAGTATTTTCCTGCATCCCACTCAAACAGGTGTCCTTTAACAGACAGCTTCTGAAATAACTTGTGTAGAAAAATAAGAGAGCAGCTCTGAGGAGTGGTCAGATTTTTAATGGACAAAATTTCAATATTTTCCTCTGTAGTGAATTCCTCTGAGCAGTGTACTAGCATAAGTAATATCATTACTGTATGATGACAATTACAGAAAAATATGCCTACACCTCATGCTGCTGAGGGCTACTCTAGAAGCCTCTGGAACTAAATTACTTTATGTAGACACAAAATATTAAAATTTGAAGACAAATGACAGGTCAAATAAATAGTGAAGACTTTGACAGAACACAGATATGTGTTTGGAATATCTTGGGCAATGTTTCCACTGTATGCAGCATTAATACTCAAAAAAAAATACTTGTGCCACTGGAGTATACCTCGTTCTCTGAAACATTCTGAATTGCACCAACAGAAGTTGTTATATTTACACCAGGCAAATTTGGATGCTTAGCAACACCAGAAAACTTGTTCTAGCAAACAATTAGCAGCTGGGCAAATAAAACCTCTCTTTGAAAGTTTTCTCACTTAGAAAAACATAGAAAAAATACCCACAGGGAAAAAAAAGGTGGTATCAGCAAAAGATGAGGAGAAATGAAGCACTAAACCTTTCCCTCCCCCCATCCTCCCCATCCCCAGAAAAGCACAAAGAAAAAGATGAAAGGAAATCTATTTCAAGTCTATTTCAGCTGGGAAATCTACCAGCAGGTATCTGTGCAGGTAACATAGCCTCTAAAAGATGTTATCAGCCTTTGGAAAAAACCCCCAAACAAAACCCCATCACAATCCTCCTTGCTCCCATTAATAAGTGAAACAAGAGAGAAGCTACATACACCAGTCCATACCAAATATATCACAAGATACCAAAGATTTCAGGAAAAAAAATGAACTGTTTCCAGCTGGTTGCTTGGAACATCTTGCTTCCATCAAGTCTCTCCACTACCAGACTTTATATCTGCACAGCCTAACAGAATGGAGCTTTTCTATTTTGTTACTCAGCCTTCCCTCTTTACAGTGCTACAATAAAAAAAAAAAAAAGGTTTTTGGGGTCGCTATGCTAGCATAAGGAATTACATAAAACAGTAAATCTAGGAACTTCTTTTGCAGGAGAACTACCCATAGTTTCCCTGCTCGATGGCTACAGCAGCACTTGTTGATTCCTGGTTTGCAGCAGGAAAGCTTTAGAGGAGGAAACACACACGGCCCTGGATGCTCAGCTGCACACGCTGCGAGGGCTTTGGGCCTTAGAGAGTCTACCACTACTGGAAAAGCACAAACAGACAGGAAAACCTAACTAAGCTTGGGACAAAAGTTTTGATTCATCTTTCCCCCACTCTCCCTTTCTCAACAAGGCGTTGAGAAACAAGGAAACAAGGAAATTTCTTCCTGCAGCCCGCTGCTCGGTCACAAACACGTCCAGCCGCCGCGACACGGCAGCGGCACTCCTCGGAGCCCCAGCGCCTGGTCCCCGGGGCTCGGGGCGGGCTCCATCACCTTTCCCCGGCCAAAGGGCCGCACGGGGAGGGGAGGGGAGGGAGGCCCGGCCGGAGCGGGGCCCCCCCTCGGCCCCACGGCCCGCCCGAGGCGCGGAGGCGGTGTCGGGACCCCGTCCGGCAGATGGCGGCCCCGCGGCGGGGCAGGGGCGGCGGGCACGTCTGTTCCCCCCAGGGCTTACCAGCTCTTCCTCGCCGCCTGAGCTCGGGTCGGGGTAGGTTCAGCGACCCGGAACATGAACCCGGCGCCTCCCCCGGCCGCTCCCCGAGGAGGCTGGCGCCGCTTCGCAGAGACTGGGCGAGGGGAGGCGGGCGGGGGCCGAGGGCGGGAGGGCTCGGGCCGGGCGGGGAGGGCGCGGGCGGCCGGCGCTGCTCCTCAGTCCCCCATGATGAGAGTCCGGAAGCAGCCGCAACACCGGAGGAAGCCGGACGCGACCACCTCGCCTCTTCCCTTCCCTGGCCCGGCCGCTGCCCAGGGGCGCCGCGCTCCCTCCAGCACCCTCGGCTCGGATCGGGTGCAGCCCCGCGGAGCGTCCGCTGCCCCCGGAGCCCTGCCCGTGCCGCGTCGCGGGGCCGCCGGCAGCAGCGACACCCCCGCGCTCGAGCGCACTGGGACGGTCCCGTTGCCATGGCGGCAGCGTCTTGCGGGCGGGAGGAGCGAGCCAGCATGGCCGCGCTGGCCCGGCTTCAGGAGAGGCTGGCGGGACTCCGAGAGGAGTATTTCCTTACGAACAGGTACTCGGTCCGTGCCGGTGGTGGGGCGGGATGCACCGCCTTATGCCGGGCTGGGGCGGACGGGCCCCGCTCTCCGCCGGCAACGCGATGGAGGCCGCCCCCCTGGAAACTGTCCGGTTCTGGGCTCCTGAGTACGAGGGAGACGCGGAGCTCCTGCAGAAGGTCCAGTGGAAGGCTATGAAGATGATTAAGGAACTGGAGCACCCCTCTTACGGGGAAAAGCTGAGGGAGCTGGGCCTGTTGAGCCTTGAAAAAAGACGAGTGAAAGAGAACCTCGTCAGTGTCTCTAAGTATGTGAGGGGAAAGCGTGACGACGATGAACCAGGCTCTTCTCGGCGGTGCCAAGCAATAGGACAAATGGCAATGGGTAGAGACTGGATATACTGCAAGTTGAATCTAAATATGAGTAACAACTTTATTGTGCAGGTGACCAAGCACTGGGACAGGTTGACCACAGAGAGTGTGGAGTCTTCCTCACTGGAAATACTGAAGAACGGTCTGGACACAATCCTGTGCCCTGTGCCCTGGGGTGACCCTGTTTGAGCAGGGGGTTTGGACCAGATGACCCACTGTGGTCCCTCCCAGCCTGACCCTCTCTGTGATTATAAGATTCTGTGAAACTATTTCGCTTTAAAATCCCTCCCGAGAGCACCAACCCATCGCCTTTTCCCCAATATTTCCACAGCGATCTGATGAGACCTGGTGGCCGCAGCGCAGCTTCTTTAAGGTGGCCCGTTTATACACAGAAAACACTGAGTGTCCCACTCTTCCCCGCCCCACGATAATTTTGAAGGAAAAGGAGCCTCTGTAAAATCCTGAAACCCGCCGAGCCTCGCAAGTTCTGCCCTCTCCCTCCTCGGGAGGCGAGCTCCTTTCCCCGGTCCCGCCTCTGGAGCCTCCCGCCTCTGTCCCGCCCTAGAGGTGCTGCTGTTCCCTGAGCATCCCTGGAGATGCGGGCCCAGCGCTGAGTCCCTGCTCTCTTGGCTCACATCTGTGACTGCGCCTGGACGTTTGTCCTCTTGCAAAGACACTACTTATTTTTTAATATTTAAATATATATATAAAATTTTTTTTTAAGTTAATAGAAAGAGATCAGATCAGATCTGTTACCCTTGTCCTCACCAACCGGGATGGTTTCTGCCGAGTTTTCTGACTCCCAGAATGGTGGTGGCCAACTTTTCCCAGACCAGGTTTTTGGAAATTGAAAGTTGTAAGACTTACTTAAATATTGCAGAGATTTGTCCCATAAATCCTTTTATTCAGCTGCACTGTTCCTGTATGTGTAATGAAAAAGCTCAAACATAAAAAACCACCAAACAGGTTTAGCACAGTTCTGTTTTTTTTCTTCACTAATTAATGAATCATTTATTTTTGAATCTAATTAAAACATCATTAGCATGAATAACAAAGCTCCTGAACATCACTGAAAGTTACAGAGATCAAGTCCTGCCTGCATGTACAGTGTTGTGTTTTTCTGCTCTTTGCCTGAACTTTCACTCATAGTCTTGTGGCTGTACACACAGCAGTTCACTAAACAAATGTCAGTTGCAGGAGGCTATGCTTGTTTTTCACATGTTTCAGGTTAGAAAGAGCAGTCTGAGCCAGACTTGGAAATCCATTGGAGGGCAGCATGCTTGTTGTTTGGGGATTTCTTTTTTGGCAGAGCTCTCCAAAAATGAATTGTTTCCCTTTTAAGAATGGGCTATGATCTGTTAGTTTCAGAAAATTCAGATTTGCAACTGGGAATGCAAATGAGAGCATTCAAAGAGTCCAGCAGAGCAACAAGTCTTAGTAATGTTTTTCTGATTTTAATAACATTCCTGTTGTGCTTTATGCACAACTCTGTTTATGTGAGATGTATAAGGTGTCCTAAGCTGGCTATTTAGGGAAAGCACCTTTCTAGGGAAGAACTTCCCCAATGATGCCACAGTGCAAGAGCACCATGAGCCTGCATTTTGAGAAATACCCTTAGCATAACGATAAGATTATACAAGTTCCATTAATTCATTCTTTTAAGTGTTACACAATTTTATAACTCTACTCATTCAAGAACCTACTTTTATTTACTGTAGTATCTGTATGTCAGGTGCTTGAGTAGGCCTTTTAAACTTTCAGTACAGCCTTTGTGAAGTATCTGTGACTCTCAAGAGCTTAATTCAAGCAGTATGACAACTGGGCAATCTGATCAAAAGGGCAGATAGCTGCTTGAGAAACTTCCACCTCAAAACACTTCTGCTGGCAAGGCAGCTGGGAGTGTTTGTGGAACTATCCTGTGAGAAAAACAACTCTGTTGTTGGTTTGCTTCAATAAACTTTACAAGGACGTCTCTCTCGTCCTGGCCAGGCAAGACTGAATGGCAACTAGGAAAAATCTATCAGGGAGTAAGAGAGGAGAAGGCTTCTGCTCTTTCAGAAGACTCTTGTCACTGCCAAGTGGGTAGGACTGGGTTTGGAGCTGGCACCTCTGACGTGGCCAGTCCCATATCCCCCTCATTTCCAAGCTGTAATTGTGGCTGCCTGTCCAGGCCCAAATCGCTCATAGCCTTTTGATCAAAATAATTTTCCTCTAAGGAAAAGTATTCTGCAGGTGTCTGCTTCTTGTTGAAGACTAGGAAGCTGCACAGGAAAGGAACAAGAAAACTCTCTTAGTTTTGAAAACTATTCATTTTTAGGTAAAGAAGCTTGTTTCCCAGAGTTTTCAGGCACTGAGAATGTCTGAAGCAGATCAGACAGTGAAAATTTGTGCCCATTTAATGTGATTGAGAGCCCATGCTGCACTAGATGATATAAAATGAGTGGAGCTAATGTTTCTTGATCTCTGGTAGTAAATCTGCAATTCATTTCATTTTCTGACATATAATGAGGATAATCCTAATTTATCAGATAAGCAAAAATCTTGTTGGATTTACTGAGGCAATTAATGTTGACATGAAACTTTGTTAGGAGAGCTAATTAAGAAAACTAACTAATAGTAACCTAAACATTATTTTTTGTCAGGTAACAAATTAAAGAATTTGGTGACTATGTTCCTAATAAAAATGGGAAAGAATAAAAATCAATGAAAATTAAAATTTAATTTTAAGTTCAAAGACTTGTCAGACTGACATTTTGAAACAAACTAAAGAAGAATAAAAGCTAGAGGCAATCTCATAGCTGAGTTCTACCCCTCAGCATTGAAACTCATAATGGTAACAATTTCTTTCTGAACTCTCTGAAAAGTCTCCTCCAGACTGACAATACGTTTCTTTAATCTCTTTTAGTTTCATAGTCTTCCTTACATGACTTTTAGCTTTGTCACAAACACTGTAGATTCACAATTTTATACAATTATGTGATTTTTATTGTAACTCAGGCCTAATTGTCATTAAAGCATTATCCACACATATCACCTACAATGGAAGAAGTCCATGTTACATGCTGACATGTATTTAAGTATTGTATGGGAATAAGAAATGCCCATTCCCAAAACTTACATCCTCTACAAGCTGCAATATTCTTTGTTACCTGCATACTATGCAACTAATGTAAATTAAATTTTTCTGCACTAGCAAAGATGTAGAATTAAAAGTGAAAAACCTGGTGAAAATGATCCCAAGCTGCAACAATAAAATATATTTAGAATAATATTTTTGCTTTGGTTCTACATTTCCATGCTGAGAAATATTACTACTTTTATATTTTTTCAGAGCTATAGATGAAGACAGAATAATAAAGTACAAAGCTGCTGTCAGGATCCAGCGCTGGTTTCGAGCATGCCGTGTCCGAGCCTATCTGAGGTAGTATATCAAGCCTATTGTAATCCATGTTTCAGCACTGAATTTTTCCTCAAAATTTCTCATGGTATTACTTGATTTTAATAAAATTGGAGCATTTTGGAAAAGAAAAAAAGCAATAACTGTTACCCAGTTTTTCAACAGAACTAAATATATGCTGTGTCATTGTAAGAAATAACAATTTTTTGGCTTTTAGAACTGTATACAATTAAAAAGTCATGATGCTAGAAAGCACGGAAATTATCTTCAGAATAGATACACAGAATTGTTTAAGAAATCTTGTTATAAGTGGGAGAAAAAGACGTAACTAGATGTCCCCTGGATATGCTGTTTCAGAGACATTTCATGTAGAAACATGGAATATCCTGAGTTGCAATGGCCCACAAGTGTCTTCAAAGTCCAACTCACGGCCCTGCACAGGACAGTCCCAAGAGTCATACCATGTGCATGAGAACAGTGTCCAAATGCTTTTTGAACTCCGGCAGAATTGGGCTGTGACTGCTTCTCTGGGAAGCCTTTCCAGTGCCCAACCACCATCTGAGTGAAAAACTTTTTCTAATATCCAACATAAATCTTCCCAACGCAGCTTCAGGCCACTCCCTCCTTGTCACTGGTCACCTGAGAGAATCAGTGCCTGCCTCTCTGCTTCCCCTTGTTGGGAAGGTGTGAACTGCACTGGTCTCTCCTCAGTCTCCTTCAGGCTGAACAGAAGTGACCTTCAAGGCCCTTCACCAGCATTGTTCTGGGAAATGCTGTATCAACACTGGACTTGATCTTGGAGGTAGTTTCCAACCTTAGTGATTCCATGATTTTATAACATTGTTAGAAATTTCCTGGAAATTGTGGTTGGTCCATTCTCCCAGAAAGCCTTCTTCCTTTTTTATGTTATAAGCCAAGCTGGCCAAACTCATCTGCTCAAACTTCTGTATTTTCATAAAACAGGGCGGTTGAGGGAGAGGGATTGTTACACCTTCTAGTGTGACCTCTTGCCTGTTGGAATTAATTGTACATCATCCAGACCTACTGTATGAAACCTAAAGAATTATTAGCTTAAATAACATTTGCTACTTAATGGTCAATATTTCCCCCATAGGAACATAGGCTGCAGTCATTATGTACACTTAGAAGAAATGTACTTAAGCTGCATCAGAGGAGGTTCAGATGAGATATTAGAAAAAAAATTCAATAAAAGAATTATTAGGCATTGGAATGAGTTGCATGGGAAGATGGCGGAGTCACCATCTCCTGAAGTTCAAGATGTATCTGTATGTGGCACTTGGGAATATGATTTAGGACTGATTATGGTGCTGTTGGGTGGACAATTGGACGAGATCATGTTGAAGGTTTCTTCCAACCTTGATTGATTCTATAATTCTTTGATTGTCTCTGGCTTACTTAGGACCACAGGCTCAATGTTGCCAATTCTCAGTGTTCTGAATTATCCAAAGACCGCCTTCACTGAGTGCAGTGCAGGATTATAAGTTTGATGTCCATAGTTAGGTGGTATGAATGATCCCTTGTACAGCTTTTTCCATTTCCCAAAGTAATGATTCAATAATTTTCTGCAAAAGTTTATGCGACATCAATTATGAACTTTTTAGTTGCAACATATATGTCCATATAAAAATTAATTCATTAAGGACAAAGTAAACATTCACAATTAAGCTAGGCGTAATTTTATAAATCATAAAGGTGTCTAAAAGTGAAAAAGTATCTAAAAATTCAAGTGTCAGTAGGTTTTGTCAAATAGTTAAAAATGGTATATGGTATAATGAAATAGTATAATGGTATAATGGTATGTGAAAATGTTGCGTGTGACAGAAAAAATTCCGAACTGGTCAGATTTGTTGGTTAAAACCATGAAAATGAAACAATTTATTATGCAAATTAAATTTGTAAGGCTTTTTCATTGATCTTTTCTAATAGTATACAGGTAAGTTTACAGTAACCCATGTTTTCCAAAAACAAAAGTATGTGTGTATGAATAAATATATGTATATAACGGTCTGTGTGTGTCTGTGTGTGTGTGCAAATGTATATATGTATATGTATATATATACATGTATATGCATAAAGTATGCTTGTAGTGGTCATTTGTATGATGCATAATACACTTTATGTTATTTTTATTATCATGAAATTTTAATGGGTCTTAAGTCTGAAAAACTAATTACTTTGTTAATATGTTTCATTTTAGATATCTGAGCAAAATGGCGACTTTGATACAGAAGTGGTGGAGAGGTTATCTAAGAAGAAAAAGCTTCAAAGAAGTAGTGGAGGTAGAAAAGTACTTTTTAAAATTTTGTTTGGTTTTTTGTAGAATAAATATGAATAATTCATTTGCTCATCGTGAAATTAAAAAGCTGAAACTCCATCTTTTATACACACAGACACACTCTTAACTGTACTGCAATGAAAAGCATCATTAATTTCAGCAAGCCTACACTTAAAAATCAAGATAAGTCAGTGTTTAAGTGTTTGCAGCCCTGGAGTGTTGGTCCCCAAACCAGCAATGAGATCTGCTCATGCAGAAGTCTGCCCACATGATACTAATTGCAGGATTGGAGATTTACAAGATGCTGCTTCTGTTTTTTTTTCTTCTTTTTCCTTTTTTTTTTTTTCTTTTTTTTTCTGGCAGAACTTTTAATTTTGAAAATAAAATAAGCCAATGTGTCTACACATTGCTATTTTATGTTTTGGTGGTTTAAATTTCTTACTTAATGAACCTAGAAGTATTTGAGGTCTTGCCTTAAGGCACAAAGCAGATTGTAGTTGGTCTAATTCCTGTGATGGGCCTGAAGAGAGTGAATGTGTGTGATAGCACACAATCTAAAACCTCTGCTATAAGGTTTAGGGGACTAAGAAGAAAATAATTTAACATAAAGTATGTGATTTACTTCACTAATTTATCAATTTATTCTAATGTTTTACAATACTGTTAAACTTGTTAGTCATTTATTCTTGATTAATTTTGTTAAATTGCTGCTTTTAAGTCAAAACAGATGATTAAAGAAGTAAAAAAAGAGCTAAAATAAACCATATATTTCCAACCAAAGTTCATACACCCTACTAAATTATGTTTTCAAGTATCAGGATGCGCTTACCTGAAAGTTCATTTATTTTTTCCCCTAGTCTATCAATAATCTATGTAAAAATTTTCTCTCTTTCAACTTACTAGCTGGCTTAACTGATAAATGATGAGCCATCCTTTCAGTCTGTGGTTTTCACTCATCTTCTAAAAGTAATTCTTGAATACAGAGCAGGTAGCTGCATGGTTGCATTGGGTTCTGTTTTGAAAAAAGTAGGACTTCAGCTGAATATTATTCCTGAGTACAAGGAAGGTTTGTTTAATCTAGGAAAGTTTCTGTAGAAGAGAGACATGATAATCTATATTAAAATTTGTTAATGAAAAGAAAGGATCTGTGCAGTCACTGGGACAAGGGAAGGAAGAAATCAACATGATCAGACAATTTGCCTGTAATTCACAGACCTGAGAGAGCTAACATCATAAAGCTCTCCTCAGCTTTCTGTTCTTGAATATAATTCTGAAAAGTAAAATTGTCTTTAATCAATAAAGACTTATGAATATTTAGTTCTTCAAAAAGACATAACTGAAATTCTTGTCAAATCTGAAGTCTATGGAACAATGTAGGACAAAAAATTCTGCAACTTAATACACACATTCTAAATCAGATGATGAATTCATCCAGTTTCTGGATTCCAGTACTTATCCAGTGCTAGCTAGGGCTCTAGAGGAAGAGAATCTCATTAGAAAGCTTACAAATTTTACAGCAATCAGCACAGGAAATGATCTTTTCCTCTTAAACACTACATTTTGTTTTGTTTTGCCATCACTTTGATTGGAGAAGACTAAATAGAACAGCTTAATTGGAAGCCAACCTGAGAACCACACAAGTATGAGATAATTCTACTCCCTTTGGACTGCTGTATTCCGTGTGTTTTGGGGCGGACTTAAATATAAAGTGTGAGTTAATACCTTATATTTGTTATTTTGCTATCTTTATTCAATTAACGGAATATGTAAAAAGCAAAATCTCAGCAGCTTAATATAATTTTCAAGTTAAAAGATCAGGCAATGTTTGCAATGAACTCTTGCTAGTAACTGTTGAAATGACTCCTGACTATGAAAGACAATGATGCCTTTGGCATGACAGTTCCTTAAATACAATGGTCACTTTAAAATTTGTCTGCTGATAATGATTGGATTGGTTTCTGCTGCCAGCAAACAAGGCAAAGCATATGCACAAAATACCCATGATTGCTTGATAATAAATCATTTTAATGATTATATTCAAAATTGTGAAATGTGAATGGTACTGGTGCGGAAAATAACAAAGGCTGAGGTTCATCAGATTGGCTGTCCATATGTGCATCACCACTAGTATTTCATTTGCTTCTCCTCCAGAGCCTCTTCCTTTGATTGCTAAGAGAAATATTTGGTAAAAAACCTAAAAAATCATGCAGGTATTGATGGCATTTATATGATTAAAGTTATGTGCCTTTCTATTCTAAATAAAAGTGATTTGATATAAAGCTTTGTTTCCTAATTAATCTCAAGCTAAAATTAAGAAATGCTCTCCTACAGTTTTCTTAACAACTTGGTTACATTGATTGTGTTGAATTCTGAAAGTTTGCATGACCTGCAGGAAGGTATGAATTTTAGAACCAGGCAAACACCAGAACATGAAACACACTATGCATCATTGTTTCTTTATTACTGTTTTCTCAATGCCAAGGAATTATTTGCTAAAGCAAGGGGAATTGTAATATTTCATTATTATATGAAGCTGGAATGCATGATGGCCGTATTTTCAGTTTACTTTGGAAGGAGATGCAGTTGAGAAAAGTGAATATTTTATGTTATGTAGTTTGGCACCACCCTAAGTGATTTACCTTCAAGTCAATAACCAGTTTTAAATAGTTCCAGTCCAATAGGAATTAGGCAAATACCTATTTGCTCTACAACCCCTCCAAAATACACCATGATCACATTCACAATTTAGACCATGTGTTGCTTCCTTCTCTCAACCTCGATCTCATTCTCAAACTCAATCAGATCCCTGGTTCCTCAAGTTCTTTGAATTTGTCATTTTGTATTAACTCTTTAAAGAAGACACCATCATTTGTAGATGATCCCCAAGCATGTTTTTAAATACACTATGAGAAAGTATACAAAAGTTTGTGCATCCAAGGCTTCAAATATGTTTTGAAAACCTACACTTAAGGTAAGCTGGTAGGAAGGCCTGTATACTAATGTCAGAATTCACGACAAAGACATCCTGGCTCAGAAGTAGAGATGGTACATGGATGATTTGGGAAAGTAATTATTTCCAGAGAGTCAACGAGGCAGTGTCACGTTTGAATTGGCACTTAGTGAAAAATGAGGGGCAATCCATAGGGCATGGGCTGAACTGCATGAAATTCCACTTAAAAATAAGAAAAGTGTCTTCTGGACAAGCAGGCCCCAGTTCTGGAAAGAATCTTCTGCTTATTAGGAGAGCACATAAATGTAGACTTGTGTTGAAGCACTAAATTATGACACTAAATTATGACACATTGTTTTTGTGAATAGCAATGAACACCTTCTCTATCATTTGTAATAGTAGAACTTTCCAATCAGGATTAGAAAACAAAGGGCAAATACATTTGCAAAAGAACCTAGATGTTGACACAGCCTTTGACTTTTGGTGCAAGAATAAAGTTGAAGGACAGTTGCATGAGCAGTTCTGCATTGGAAAGACTTGTGATTTAGAGCAAGAGTTGAGTAAAAGCAGGAATGTGTAACTTCCTTCTTGTTTTGGGTGACCCTCTTAAGTGGTGGTAGGGTAAGGCCTGGATTCCTCACACCTTAGTGTGAGGAATTTGGGGTGTGCAAGATCAAACCTTGGTTGCCCCTGACTGTTTTTGTAAGTAGTAGGGGGAGTTCTTCAATACTTGGCCAAGCTCAGAGTCAAAGTGGTCCCACATTGTCTCTCAGTATGAATGATATAAAGAGCATTAATGATGTAAGGTGTCCAATTTATTTATTATGTTCTTCAGTGAAATGGTATGCATTCAGACCTAAGTGCTCGCAGCTTTCAAATATGAGAAGAATAAACAAAAAGGTGTAAAATTGTTTCTTTTAATCACTGATGGACAGAAATCTGATGAATGTTTTTAAGCTTGGGAACATTTTAAGCTTCCATTAAAATGTATTTTATCTATTTGGTAGTGTGGTAACTCTTACGTTCCCTTCCAAAGAAAGAAAAGATGAGCTGCAACCCAAAATTGCATCAATTTAATCAAGCAGTTTAGGGGTATACTTAAGTCAGGCAAGCATTATTTCAGTCCATTATTAGCTATCTACAGTTAGTATCACTCAGTAAATACCTATGGAGAATAAAGGGGAGAGAGACAGTCCATTATTTATTCTAATTTGTACATTTGGGGTAGATTTTCCTTTGAATACATACATATATATATATATGGATATATTTATGTGTATATATGCACATCCACATGCACATGTGAAACTTCTTTGAACTTTAACAATTCTGCAATTTTCTTTCATATAAGAAATATCTTTTGTACTGTTTCCATTATTAGTAGATTGGTATGATATTAAAGTGAGCATTTAAAATGCACCTTAATTAAACTGCAGGAATTATGCCTTGCTTAATGTAATGAAGAAAGAGAATTTAAAATGAAGTAGCATCATTGTGTTCATTTGTAAATAACATATTGCAGCCAACTGTTTCTTAATTGCCCAGACTGTTGATAAATAATCCAGTCCTGCTGCTCTCCACAGACAATTTGCTTTGGATCAGACTAGGCAATTCAAATAACACTAATTACAGTGAAACCCTTTTATAGTGAATTCCTGTTTGCCATGGGGGAGAAAATCACTATATCAGGGGAAAGCACTTTTGCCTTTGATTTGTGTCTAAAACATGAGAAACACATAAAAGCTGCATGTTGTGCTAAATAAAGGACATACTCTTGCATTCAAAGTACTTATATTTTACTTTTTATGATACAATTGTGAATTATGTTCATTTTGCATTTGTAATTAGAGGGCGGAACAGATGTGAAAGCTTAGTTTAAAGTGATGTATCCATTAAAATAACCTATGCTGCCAAGTGATTGCTTAGTATAATAGGGGATTCGTTCACTATGAGAGGAATTCTACTTTATTGGAAGGAAACCAGGACTTCAGGAATTGTTTTCTATATCAGGGGATTCACTGTAACATGGTATCATTGTATTTATGATTTTATGATGTTGAAATGCATATTAAATGAAACAAAATTCCTAACGATTACTCGGGAGGCAGCTAAGTACATAACATTTAGTACAGATGGTTGGAAAGCACAATTTTGCTCCATCACTGCATCCGTATCCTTGAACGATTTCGACTGAAGACAGCATTTCTCTGAATTTTTCATTAAACCAGACATCTTGAAATATGAATTCCTTTTATGTTTCTGTGAGTTTTGGCTAAAAGAACCCCAGTGAATAAATCATACAATACTACATGTCACCAGCACTTGTGAATATTTCTGCTTTGTTATTCTACTCTCAGTAGAGCACCATTGATTATCAAACTCAGCGGAGAGCATTTTATGATCATATATCTCCATTAGCTCCTAGTTTGACTACCATAGATTTTTCTGGTTAAGCCTGCATTATGTATTAGGAAGCCTATCTCTTCAATACAAAGTTTTATTTTATTCTCTCTTAGCCTAGAACTCTTATTATGTATTATGTATAAAGATTCTTATCTTTTATATGTAAAAATAGCAGGACTGTCTTTGTGTAACTGAAATATGTGCCATCTTTTTTTTTTTTTTTTATTCACAGAGAGCATATTTTATTAAGAAGGAGAAATTCTACAATGAAATGGCTGTCAGGGTAAATATTTCTTCACTTGTTAAACAAATGAAAAGTCAATTGTGCTCCGAATTTGCTTTTAATAAAATGAGCAAAGCAGAATGATATACACTTGATTGATATGCTGATGGCAACAGCAGGAAATAGTACATAGTTAAAAATTAAAGTTTCACTGAGTCGTCCGGGTTGTATTTGAAAACTGTAGCTGAATTTGAGGTACATCAGTGTGTCTTTGCCCCATTTAAATGCCCATTGGACCTTATCATGTATGATACCAATAAAACCCTCCAACATTCTATCTGCCAGTGTTCTTACAAATGTAAGAACATTTGTTCTGCAAAAGTAGATATGTATTTGCAATTCTGAAAAACTACAGGGCTTTTAAGCTTGTTGATGTGGCTGTGCTTTTTCTCTTGTTAGTGTATGGCATTTGCTGTATTGGATCTCAAGAGTTAGAGAGCACAGGACAATTTTATTGCTTAAACACCGAGGTGGAACTGAACTCATTGATGATATTAAGAGTGAATTTTGCTAGATGAAGAAGTGTATAAACAGACCTTGAACTTCAATGAATCTACAGCAAATTATGTTTGTTGTGGGCAGAACTGCAAAACATATTTAACTAGAAACAAGCTTTTTTTCCTGAACTTTGAAACTGCGCTTGAACAAATATGTAAAATAAATATTGGGAAAACATAAAATAATTTTTGTGATTAAGTCTTTTTATGTTGCTTCTTTTTTTCATTTTGTGATATACAAGTGCTTTACTTCAGAAGCCTGTATCTTTTTAAGCCAGGCACCTTACCTTTTGAATTCTACCAAATGCAGGAATATGATGACAATGGAGATTAACCCAGGGATTAACACAGGGAAACTCGTGTAGAGTAAGAAGATTCTTGGGATGGATTTTAATTTTGTGGCCTCTCTGAGTCCAGAATGACTCATAGTTAAGAGACCTGTACTCATCAGGTGTTTTACTTAGTTCTAGTTCTCTCAAATGCACAAAGTAGAATCTTACATTTGGTACATGTTAAAGAACTGAAGGTATTTAACAGCAGTTTAATACCTCACAAATGTACCTTTTTGTTGTTGTTATAGTTCATTCCTTACTTAGCTAGTTTGAAAGTATTCCTCAGTGGATAAGTGCTATTTACTCATGCAGCTGAGATGAGTGAGAAAATGTAAGATGTAAGCCAGCTCTTAAAAGTTGCCTCTGTACTTCCAGAAGATATTTGAAGACCAAATTTCAGAGCTAATTATGTATTCTAGTCAAACGGAGTTTTGCATTTGGTCTTTCATTTTTAAAAGAAATTGAATGTGTTCCCATTCATTTGTAATGGAAATATAATGTTGAATCATTAGGTGATATAAATCTTCAAAGTACCATTTTTTCAGTCGTGTCCTTTTCTTTAATGGAAATTTAAATCAATAGAAAACAATAGAACAGATCTTTATTTAGTTGCAAATGTCAGAATCTGATTTTCCTCTATCTAAATCTAGTGCAGCCATTTCTGCAGAGGAAACATTAAATGGTACCAGTCTGAAACACTGAATGCTTTTGTGTTTTTTTCTGTCCTGTGTTTCTTGAAGAGCTAATCAAGGTCCAATAGGAAATCAGGCCTGTTGTATTTCTGCACAGATCATGTGTGCTCAAACTTCAGGCTTCCTAAGCCAACAGTTCCTTATGTTCACTCATCATGAGCTTGATTCATGATTAATATAACTCAGTGTTCTAAAAATATAACTGCGCATGTTTTTCTATTTAAGCACTTTGTTTTGTCTCATGGTGTTATTGATATTTATTTCAGTTTATAGTCACTCTTTAGAAAGGCAGTTTCAATTTTGGTATTTGAAGTATCGAGGGCATACACATGCTCATAGTTTTGAAGCCTGTCTACATGTCTTGTCTTTCTGGGTTGCATTTGGTTGTAATCAGAGCTATCAGTTTAACCTTTTAAAATTAAATCAGAGATCTTGTTTAAATTGGTTTCAGTTTCAAGGCAAAATATGATTCTCTCTGTTAGAAGATTTAAGGTTCCTGTAAATTTTCAGCAACAAAAGTAATCCTACGGCAAAAAAAAAATTCCACGAGCAGATGGCTTTTGATATATCAAGGTTTTGCCATTTGTTTTAGTGCTTAAAATAAACATTATTTATAAGACCACTTACATTTTGATGTTACTTAATGAGGAATATGCATCATTGATTTGACTAGCTTAAGAGGTCATTTAGAACTTGCCCGTTAACAAGCTGTAATCTGCTGAGCACACAATGACTTTGTTTAAAATTATCTGTTCAGTGCTGATCAATGACAATAATTGTTTTGTACCAATCACTGTTGAAACTTGCTAATTACTTTGAAGGGCATACACACACTTGTCTCTTCTTTTTCAAGAATTTTTTAAACGTTCACTTTGGAATTAAAAAGAAATGCCGTCATAACATTATACTTCTTTATAAAAGCAAACATTTAGAACTTTCAAATTGAAAATATGAGCGTCATCAGAAGGTTTTTTAAAAATGGTCTTTTCTAAAAAGATTAATCTTCAGTTTTGGGATTACTGACAAACAGTATTAGGGAAACAGAAATCAGGCATAAAATAATCTGATACACAATGTAGTTTTTCTTACTTAGGTTTCATTCAGTTGAAATCAGTGAGTTCATTCCAAACAGAGAGTGGTGTAAATAAAGGTAGAGTGCAGCATTTAATTGGTACACTGAGCCCATTGGAGGTAATTATAGCTTTATACTATTTGAGCCTTTTGTCTTTCAGTTTGAGTTTTGATCCTTTAACCCAGAAATATCCAATTTTGCATTTATAACTGTGAGGTGAAGACTGTCAGAAAGAGTTTCAAAGGGACCATAATCCTGCATTAATGAGCACATGGCTATAAGGGAGCCAAGTTGCTCTTGTTGAGAAATTTTGAAGCCAAACAGAAAAATAAAGCTAAGATCCTTATTCACATGCAAAGGATTTTGCTTAATCCCAGATCTCTGAAGGCATACTCATTCTCTGCTCTTTCTCTATTCCTTTTTAACCCAATATGCTTGTGTATGAGAAAGTAGTGTTGCAAAGAATATGAAATTTACTATCACCTAGTGCAAAGCAGCATGTCCAGAACCTTTCTTGTTCCCAGAACTCTTATTTGTTCATATTATAACAATATGAACATGTTATAATACGTGTTCACATTATAACATGTTATAATAACATCTTATAATATGAACAATATGTTCATATTATAGCAATATGAATATATAACAATAGAGGTCCAAACCCCTTTCACTTAAAAAAAAAAAATCCCAAAAAAGCCCAAAAACCAAAACTATAAAAACCCAAAACCAAACCAAACCAAAACAAAAAAACAAAACCAAAAAAACCAGAAAACCCCAGAAACAAAATGAAACAGAACAACAAAAAACCTCCAAACCAAACAAAGCCAATCATTAACAAATAACAACACATAGTTAAAAAAAACCCCAACTTTTGGAATTGCTTTTAAGTCTTATTTGGGAAGGGAGGAAATTCCATGCTGATGCACAAAGGGGAAATAGAAGAACATTTTAACACTGGAAGTTAATATTTTGTTATTCTTAATAACTAACATATAAAGAATTACTGAGAGCTTTTCTGTAATTCTTTTTCTCTTGTTAAATCTCGCATAAAAGGATAATTATAACTGTACCCCAAGGTGCCATCAATTGAGGCCAAATGTTGGTTTTTACTTTGAAGAATAGTGTTTGGGGGTTTGAGAATGCAAAATGGTGCCAAAGTATGAAATTTTCAGCCCTGCCATTTTAGATGGCTTTGGTAAAAGTCTGGAGGTGGAAAAATTGCATGCTTTTGTCAGTTGTCACAGTGGTACAGGATTGGACTGTGCTGGAACTGGTAGGAGCAGAGAGAGTTTTGCCTGTTACTGAAGAGCACTCCCAAGACTTGATGATAAATATTCTGAAATTACTGAGTGCAATGGTTACTGATAATCTGGGCAATTGGCAGCTTTTTTTAATTTGCCTTCTTCCTGAATCAAACACAAAACCCATGACATTGTTTTCCTTCCCCTTTTTATTTTTTTTAAAAAGGCGCATATTTAGAAAGAGGTAGGCTAAGAAAAAAAGCAAAATAGCAAAAACATGGGTTTCACTCCACTTAAAAAGTCGTCCCTTGGTTCTGGAAAGAGAAAGGTTGATGTAAAAAAAACTGTTCCTTATAGATACAACGAATTGTATAATTTCTTGAAAAGTCTGGTAGCTAGGGGCTCACAGGAAAAGGAGAGCTTAGTACATTGCAACATTTTACTTTTCTATGCATTTAAATAAGGGGATGCAGATGATACTTGCTTCTGGATAGTAAAACCTCCAACGTCTTGCTTTTTAAATGTAGATTCTGCCTTTCAGCTGCTATGTCTTTTAAGATTTCAAAGCTATAAAGGTCAAAGAGATGGATATTGTGGCAAATGAATCTACTGCAGACTAGAAGATAGAAATTGAGATATTAAAGTAGAAAAATATTGAGAAAAAAGGAGACAAAATGCAATGAAGTAAAGAATATTTTGCCGGAAAATAAATAATAAACTCAAGGATGGATTTAAATATGGAGGAGCTAGACCCTGAGAAGAGAGGAAAAGATGGTTAGTCTGTTTTTCAGATGTAGACATCCAGAGTACACTGACCTCTTATGGCGAGGAGAATCAGGAGCAAGAGCAACCCTCAGCATGGCTGAATAGAGCAAGTTACATCTTTCAGCTCTGCATGTCGTGGCACAGAGATAAATATAACTCAACAAATGGCAGTCCTGCTAGCTTTTTATCTAATTACAGAATAACAGAATCATTTAGGTTGTGAAAGGCCTCTAAAGTCATTGAGTCCAACCCTTTGACTGATCACCACCTTGTCAGCTATACCATGGCACTAAGTGCCACATTCATTTTTTTCTCAAACGCTTTCAGGGATGGTGGCTCCACCACCTCCCTGGGCAGCCCATTCCAATGCTTAATTGTCTATTCTGAATGCTCACTTTGCCATGCCAAAAAGCAGATAGCTGTTAAACAGGTAATGATTTCAGAAGCATCATGATTAGAATTTTCAAGTATCAGAAGTTTTAAAAACATTTAAACCTTCAGTTTAAATCTGTTCTTGGGGAAAGTTGGGTAGACTTAGTATTTTTTTTCTCCTCTTTTATTTTTTCTTTGTCTTTTTTTTTTTTTCAAATGATGCTTTTCAAAATGCACCAAAATATTAACCCTTTTTGTTGGAGGATGTTGCCTAATTTCTATTCATAATGCAACTTTATAACTAGCTACAGATAAAGAGCTTTTTTTCTCCAGGTTAGGCTTTCTCTAGGTTAGGCTTTTTCTGTTATGCAAGAGAATAGTATTTCTTGAGAAGAATGAAACTAATGTGGAACAAATAGAAAGGAATAATTTTACATTGGAGATGAAAGAACTGCAATTTATAAATGAACTTTCCAGAAAGTCTGATTCATTGAGTTCCTGGGAAGGCTTTTATACTGTTTCGACCTTTGTAGAGCACAAACGTGAAGTGTAGCAGTAGATGTTGGTAAAGGGGTGACTCAGTGCTACAATATGTTACAACCTACACTAATTTCTTCATTGAAATTTATCGGTGTTTCTACCTGGTATCACTTTTAAGGAAAGAGGTACTTGGGATCTAGTACATATATCTGATATGCATGCAAAATTTTGATTTGAAGTATACTAAGAAAGTATTTATTTCCTCCAGATCCAGAAAACATGGCGAGGCTATTACGTTCGGAAGTATATCCATAATTTTTATGCACTGAAGAAATACCTGGATGCTGTTTCTGTGAATAACGAGCTTGTCAGGTAAAGATAAAAGCTCCATGTGGTAAAGCATTCATTTACTATTCTTTTATTTGCAGAAAGTTTGTGGCACTAAATAAACTATTTCTTTAAGTGTAGGTTCCCCTCCATTATCAAATATATTTATCAATTATCATTCTCTTTATCCTATGCCTATTCATGTTGCACCACATTCTGTTCTCATTTACACTGTTATGAATTCAGAATAATTTATTTGAATTCATTAGGTGTGTTCTGGGTTTATTCTAGTTTAAGAAAAATAGATTTGGCTCTTCATCTATGCTCAGAACTTGTAGGTTATTACACCTTAAATAGGGTTTGTTGAACTAGATGTTTTTCCCCCCAGTATACATGAGCTAACCAAAATTTTCTTTTTATACTTTGTTTTGAATATGGATTATTGACAATGAATGCAAGGGAAAATTTGGATTTCAGTTTCATGCGCAAGCCATGCTAAGAATATTAATTGGGAAAGATACTGGTGTGGATACAATAAAGCAGATCTTTTTCATAGTTACAGAAGAGAACCAATAGCTTGTCAGGTTTCTGTCTAGAACTTTTCTTACTCTGTGTTCTTACTCTATTTCTTCTATACATCTGTTGTCTTTCCCTTTACTTAATCTGAAACCTCTCTAAAACAGAGGTAATTATTTCCCTCTAGTGAATTTGATATCCTGATCCATGACCATTACTCAGGTAACAGTGGAAACAAACAGATGAAATGCTGGGTGACCAAGATCATTACTCTCTCAGTGTAAATGAAAGCTGTTGGACAAAATCCATGCAGGGTTTGCCATTCAGAACATCTCAGACAAATCTTTGCTTTCTCAAGCACAGAAATATAAGGGAGTCTAGTAAACGAGTATTTCTAGAAATCTTGTCTAATCACATGGCAAAGACTGCTACATAGAGCAGCATATGCAAGTTATACATGAAAAAAACCAGGATTGCCAAGCTTCTTTTATGGTGTTTAATAAGTATATTATTCTTCCAAAGTACAGCTGGTACTACATCCTCTTTTTCATAACATTATTTCTTGTGCATTACATTGTCACCTATAATGAACCATACTGATAGTCACCAACCTCTAATCTCTCATTATTATTCCTTTAAGTGTATTCTGTGCAGAAAGTTAGGTCACAACTCAGCAAAGCCAGACTTAAACATTCTATAATATCTTCAATGGTGTCTTGATCTGAAATCCTTGAAATATTTGCTCTTCTTGAAAAGGTAGAATCCTAGGAAGACTAGACTAAATCTTGGAAAATAAGTGAAGCCATAGCTTCTCTGGTTTAAAATCCGTATCACTGGATGAACTGCAAAAACAGAATCTGCTTCTCTGTTCATAATCCTTCTATCACTCTTCATTCCCTGCCTAAACCTAAACCATGGCTCATAACTTGTTATTTAGATGGACCTTTGATGTGTGCCAACAAAACAAGATAGCAAGTGGTATTCCTGCTTCACTGTGAACATGGACTGGTTGGAGCTTTGTATTTTTTTTCCCCACACCCACTATAGATGTCTTCTGGGTATACCTTACTTTGGAAGACTACAAAAATATTTGGTTTTCAGTACTTTGGCATGTTGATCAAATTCCCTAGTATTTAGTTTAGGTTAAAAACCATCGAAAACCATAAAGCTTACGCACTGCGTAGATATTTTAACCAAGAAATACTTTTGTGCTCTTTAACAGGTAAGATGAGCAGTATGACTTCAGGTACATCAAAATATGTCAAAGTTGGTCTGTGTGAGCTCTTATCTGGCAACTGATATATTGATATTTTGCTAATTTGAGCCCTATACTCCAGAGTTCACAGAAATATGTGTCTTTCAGGTGAAAAAAAATCCATCTTTTCAGTTTAAAAAAGTTAAAAATTAATTGTTGAGCTAATTTGGACAAATGGATCTTATTATTGTTTCAATTTTTAAAACACATGAGTTGCCAAGTGCAATCAAGAATCGCTGCAGTAATCCCTTTACTGGGGTACATTTGAAAACTAACATGTATATCACCTTCAACATTCTTCTTATGAAACCTAACAGATGTTTAGTGAGGATTAGGTGTAGGCCCTCAGCCAAACAGATTTTTCCTGTCATTGGGCTAAGTTGCTGCCAACTACTTTGGCCCCAAGGTGGCCCACTGTGTTTCTTATGTGGAATGTCGAGCCAAGTGGAGGAAAGATTCTCCTCATATTTTCATTAGCCATCACATTGTGTGTGGACAAGTATAACCTCACTGTTCATAAACATTTTTGCAGATAAAAATTATTAGAACTGTGCATTGTAAAAAACACAAAGAATTGTCAAAAATAGAAGGAATGTATTTATGAAATTACTGGGTTTTATTAAAACATCAACATTATGGAAATTTACTTGTTGATGGACAGAGAGATTGATACACTTGTGCACTCAGATTAGACTGCCTTTGAGTGTTTCACATCTCCAGAACTCCATAAAGCAGCACAATGTGGAACATGACATAATGCCCATGAATACATGAAACTGGCCCCTGTCTCTCACACAAAGAAAGCATATTTTTAATTTCAAAAATTTGTTTACAATTTGTTCTTTCCAGAATTATAATGTAATTTTTAGTTGAACTACACTGTACAGTTCTCTGTCTTATCTATTCTAGAGTAACACTGGCAGAATTTTTATATGTCAACACCTATCTAAAATCATATTGCAAGTCCTTCCAACTTTTGGACTCCAGAGCCAGGATTTGTACCTAATTTTCTCCTTTTTCATTAAGGAGGAGCCTATATCAAATCAGCCCTCACTCATTTCTAAGAGAAACTTTGGAGGAAGTTCTCATGAAACTATGGACATTCTGTTAAGTTTCTTGTGAGAATAAGAGTTATTGACCAAAGTTTGTTTTCTTCTCATTCCTTCTTTACGCTATTTTTTATTAAATAAAGGACACTTGTTGTACTAAGTGGTTTTCTCAACCAGTAGCCACATCTTTACCATTCAGCCTTAATACAAACTGTCCTTATTTAATAGCTGCCCTCATTTAGTAGCCAGACCTTTTTCATTTGTCTTTAGCGTGAAAACCCAGGAGAAAGTAAACTTAATAGAAGCTGCCCCAGTTTAAAGCCATAGAGGAATGTAATTAAGTTTAACAGAAATTGATTTAACAGAAATTGACCTAAAATATAATTAAATAATAATAGTCATATTATGCGTGAGTTTCCACTCACTTAACAGACTGGTTATGGCACTGTTAGACTTAACAGACTTAAGGAAATGCCTTTGTACAAACTGAAGGTAACTCTAGGCTTTAGCTCCCAGATTGGCTAAATTCCTCCAGCATTCCTATTACTTCCCACTGCTACAGAACCACTAGGTCTGATGGATGCTGTGTCCCCAGTAAAGTCCCTAAGAGTTATGTTGAGAAGTGCTTGAAAGAATCCCTTCAGAGATGAAAAAGAACCAATTTGAACCCTAAACTCTGTCTACATAAGGACATACTCAGACTCTAACATTTGTATGGTTTAAGTTCGGTGTAGTGATGAAATTAGTCCTGAGTTGTCTTTTGCCTAAAAGATATAGGAAGCTCTTAATGAAGCAAGTAAGAACCTTGCTCTTAAATATTTATTTGACTATATTTTGTTATTTAGATTTTAGTAATAAATCCTCATCTGTAGCATCCATTTGTATTTAAGTACCAATATATACTGTATTCTATCTCAATATAGATTAGTTGGATGGTTTAATTTATAAATATATGCGTGAAAGTAAATTTCATTACTTCTCAGGACAATTAGTGTTTTTATCTTTAAGGAAAAATACTTTCTTTTGAAACATTCTTAAAGCTGCATTTGCCATCTCCAAGAGCTGGCTAAATGGTTACAAGGGAAAATATGCCAGAAGCAATTAGCATAGGCTATAACTCCATATGATGCATTAGAATTTTGTTTTATGTGAAACAGTTTCCAGTCTATGATAAGCAAATGGACATCAGTTCACATAAATTAGCATGCTGGTGCCATTATATCTGAAGAATTTATGGATGATGTCAGTCGCCCAACTGTGTGATTAACTTGCAGTTCTTTGCCTGAGGTTATCTACACACTGGCCTTTACAAACTATAGTACAGGAACTTTGCTACATGTCAGGTGTGCAAGTAGAGATAAGATTTTGGGATGTATTGGTCCATTTACTGATGAATGGCACCACTTAAATTTTTTCCCTAGGCACAGAACTGGGTAAAGAAAGCAGTATCAGAAAACTAACAAAGCAGTGGCAAAGTACTGGCATTGGGGTTCTTATGTAATCAAGGCAGGTAGTTCAGCTTTTTTGGCTATTGAATAAATACTGACTTAAAGGCCTGTGTCTAACTTCAATAAGCATCATGGTTTACGGAAACATTGTTGAGTTTATAAATCAGGAATTTCACACACTTGCAGGATCAACACCAAATTATTCTTTCCATTGTTGGCATTTGCAGTGAGTGGCCCTGCAGAGTATGGCTTTGATCCAAGTTTGACTAGCTATTCTATCAGCAGATCTAGTTTCACAGCCATCATTAAAACCTCCAGGTCTTCAAGACACGTCAGGAAATAGATAATACAAAGCAATAAAAATCACTTCTTTGGCAATATGTGTATTCATGAATCATTTGTGCAGCTTGATTTTTTATAACCCTAATGAAGAGTGAAATGAAAGAGTACTTCCATGTTGCTGGTGATCTATTCCAATGTTTACCTATTCTGTAAATATGCCTGAGGATGCAGTATGAAAAAAAAGTAATATTATCTATCTTGTTCTAGATTACAGTACCATTTTTGAAGTGTATTTTGTAACATGGCAAGTACTTGGCTTCTTAAAACTTTTGAGGTATTTTCCATGGAGTGGGCTTGAAATAAATTGTTCTTTGTCACAGTAATATGAGGAGAACTGTCTCAGCCTCCACCTGTCAGTTCCTTTCAATCAAAAAGGAAGTGACAAGTCCAGGAGCTGGCCATTTTCTCAAGCGTCAAAGTGTTTTTAAGAATGTATATATTGTCTTATAATTCAATTAAAGTGTTCCTCATCATTGACTGCAGAAGCAATTGATTCTGTAGTCTATTTTCAATTAGTGCCAAAGCCTTTCAGAGAGCTCCTTAGAATTCTTGCAAAAATAGAACCCTCATTTTTGTAATGTTGTCTTTCACTTGATGTTTAATCAGCCACGTTATCTTCAACCCATCTTTTTTTACTTGTCTTCAAAGATATGGAGAGGAAATACATTATGCTTTTTCACTTTCTTACCTGTAATTTGAATTTTCTGGAGGTAAGGTTACCCTGTCAGCTTTCTCTGTGTGCCTCAGAAAGAGAGACAAGTGCCAAATATGCTTTCTCATGTTTAAATATTCATTTGGATTGGTAGGTCACATAATTTAGGACATCCATGCCTTTTCCAGAAGATTTTAGGCATAACTGCTAGATTTCTAGGAATCTTAAAACTGCAATTTATTGAGGATCCTGGAGTACTTCTGTAGACAAAAACCTGTTGCTGTTAGGATAGGTAAGATATAAAAAATGAGCTTTTGGAGTTGATAATGAAATGGAAATGAGGTGTCTAAAGTTATAGAGCAGTCAATGGCCTGTTTTAACTTTCTGAATACTGAGAGGTTAAGGTAGGAACCATTATGTTTACACAGGAAGCTGAATTTCCAACACAAATTCAGCTCACATCCCTCATGAGATTTATTCTGTCCATGTCTATTTTGAGCAAGGACTGGAAGCAGCCTTTACCATATTTTTAGCTAGTTCTGTATAAATAGTTGAAGTTTTGCAGTAAACATGAACACTGTAAGTAACATAAATTGCTGCTTAAATGGAAGTCTTCAATGACATGAAGGCAGAATTTTCTCTGAATTTTTATATAGCACTAAATACACCATTAGGATCAACAGATTTGTTTCATTTGTATCCAAAGAAATTTGGGTTTTGAATCTGAATATGTAGAAGGAAATCTGAGATCACTTTGTGCACTCATTGGACCAAATAGTCTGTGGTGTAGGTTATTAGTTTTGATGAATAAAACAGGTGTGACAACACAGTATTGTAGGATAACAATAGTTCTGTACCTGTGAGCCTTGAAGGTGCTGTAGATATCTTATTTTGTAAGAGATCTGTTAGAGTTACTGACAGCTCATAAAAAATTTTCTGTGGACAAAGACTGACTAATCATGGCCTTTTAAACTGTCTCACAGAGACAGACTTCACAGTCTTCTGTTTTGTCTGAAGAATCTTCACTGTAAAATAAGTAGAAAAGGGGAAGAGGTACAGTTTCATTAAGCTCTAACATATCATTGACTGTCAGGTAGGTCTTGTTATGCTGTCCATCCTCATTTAACTATCCCACAAGATCTCTTAATGAAGTTAAGCCCCAAGTTCACTCCAGTAATTCTGTGGCAAGAGTTTGTGCAATGTAACAATTCATCACTTGTCAGGAAGGCACTTTTAGTTTATACATTTAATAAGGGCATCCTCTAGCTTGGTTAATTAGAAATGAACAGTTTGCATATTTACTAAATGCGGAGTGTCATTGCCACCACGGCCTATTGCCTACATGAATTATTTCTCTATCTGCAATAAACAGCTGGGTAATTATTACTGCCATAATCAGATAAATTCCCTCTGTAAGGCTTTTCTTACATGGCAATTCTTTGAACTCATCCAAAGCTGAACAAAATTTATGAACTCCAGCAGCTAGACCACTTTTTCATAGTGTAGTGTCCCTGTTCCCTATTTCAAGGACATGTAGACTATCATAAATATTGTGTAAATTAGGAGGATAAATATGATTACCTAAAGATTACATATTAATAAACTTGATTTTCAAAATATAATTTTCAGGTTGTAACTGATTACATTATAGCAGTTCTGGTTTATCTAATTGTAGAGACATGACAGGGCATCTATATACAGGCTATACGAGGTTATCAGGCAAGGGCTCTACCACTTGAAGACTAAAGACTCCTGAAGAAGTATATAAATATTTTTCATGTGCCATAGTCACTTCAGCTGTTTAGGTCATTAGAAGTATGAGAAATATTATGTGCCATTAACTCAACTCACTTAAGCAGTTCTATTGTTATTAAAATGAGGTGATGGTTCTTTTTGTTGTGCTATTTTCAGTTTAATAATGAAGCATAAAATTTAAATGCATTCATTTAGGTGTTACATAAGAAAACTGGATCTTTAATTTATTTGTAGAAGCACTTTATATACAATTATATAACTAAGTTTGCTCTATGCTATCCAAGTATTCCAGCTCATATGTGAGTTTATCTGTAAGTACATCACTGAGTACTTAATTTACACATTTGTATTTTCCAGAGCATGCTATAATGTAGCTTATTTTTGAGGCCTCCAAAGAAACAAAAACCAAACCAAAACAAAACAAAAGGAAAAAAAAACCACAAAAAAACAAAAAAACCAAAACCAAAATCAAAATCAAAAGACAGGAATGTCTTTTTCCTTAGTTGGCACACAACAGCCTATTTGATCTAACATCATTATTTTGTTTTTTAATCATAATGTACAATCCTGTGTCTGAGCGCTGCTAGAAAGTTGCCAGTTACTGTTCTCATACTTCATAACTCTTTATCAAATAAGTAGCTTTACTCACAATTCAGCAAAATGCTCCGAGACATCAGAATGTTAAGGAAGGCCAAACAAAATAAAGTGTTCTCTGGCACTGCTGTAGGCAGTGAAAGGCTTTTGAGATTAGACTCCCTTTATCATTTCCCATTTATGTTAGAGAGATAGAAACTACAGCAGTGAAGACCTTTAAAATGAGCCACATCTCAGTGGTTTTTGTTATTGGAAGTGTGGTGACTATACACTGCTTTTTTTCCAAGTTCATGGTTTAGTTTTTGTCTGAGGATGTGAAAGCTTGTTGATCTTTCTTTGGCATTTCAGTTTTTTTTTTTACAGTGGAAAATTACATTCCTTTGCTTTATATTGGCGTATCCTATAATGTCCCATGAGATATCATAGAATTGCATGAGATAAAAAGCAATATACAGTATCTTATGAGCACATTTTTGTTTTGTTTTAAAGAAAAAGTGTCCAAAATGGGGGGAAAAAGGGCATAAAAAACTGTCTTAGTAGCTTTTTGATTCTCTAAATCATTATAGACTTTTCTGTTATCTAAGGAGAGTTAACTCTCTGAAGTGGTCACTCAGAGAAGAAAACAGAAAGACTATTTGTATTCTGTTTTTACAGTCTAGTACAGTAGTTAGTAATTACAAAAAAGTGGGGGGTTTTTTCCTAGTAATAATGAAAACAATGTTATTTGGAATCAGATGATCTTGTCTGACTTCAGATCTATCACCAATATGATATCTTTCAATATCCAGTTTATACCAGTATCTATAAAAAGTCCATTAAGCTTTGACTGAACAATCTAGTCTTGATTTAGAACATCAAAATATATCAAAATTTAGTAAGTGCCCTTTTAATTCTAATCTAGGAGTTAATTACCCTTGGTGTTCAATGTATGTCCCATAGTTCCCCACTGAAACAGTTTCATTTTATCTTTGAACCATTACTTCTTGTTATATTCAGCTCTACTAGACTGAAAAGTGTGCTAGACATCAACAACAGAGATCAGTAAAAGCTGTTGACTCCGCTTAAAATAATTTTTATCACCATTTTGCACAGACCTTCAAAAGTCCTTTAAAGTATTAAGCATCAGAACTCAGTTATGATGACTAGGAAATAAAAAAAAAATCTTTTCTTCTGTCAGTTTATGCATTCATTTGTATGAATGCTTTCTATCACGTGAAAGAGCTTCTTCATATATATGACTCCTGATTTAAAAGCCATATTTCTTCACATTGTGAGCATGACTTTCCTTAAACTGTGAGAAAATTTTACTTATTATTATACCCCTTTCAAATTCCTTAGACTCTTCACCTTGTAGGGATAATTGCAGGAGTCCATTAACTGGTTTATCCTTGACTCTGAAGCTAAGTCCCAATGTTTTACCTTGAACTTCACAATTCCCGCTACCTTCAAACCAAATCAAGAAACAAAGTATTGCAAGAAAACAGTATTTTCCACCTCTTTTCTCCAAGTAGGCTATTCTATTCTTGTCCAATTAATGAACTGCTTACTATCAAAGCAATTTGTTCTTTCAGTTTGCATGGCACCCAAATGCATGCAGCACTCATTTGCCTACTTGTACTTGGTGGGGAGGCCTCACAAGCATCTACAGCATTGTGTTTGGCCCCTCAGGAAAGATTTAGTACTCTCACCAGAAGTTTATGTGCTTGAGTGTAGGCTACAGAATATATTGGATGTACTCTTTAGACATGTATAATTGGAAGTTGAAATCTATAATTAAGTGTAGTCTCATTTTATTAGGTAGAACCAAAATTTCAGAGAACAGACTTCAATTCCAAGTGTAATTTCTTGCACAGCATACTAAAAATGCTTGATTTTTTTTTCTGGTGTTGATTAATTTGAAGTTTTCAAGACAGTAAGAGATAAGATTTCCTAACACTTCTGCAAATTGGGATCTCGTTGATATTTTCAGTTTGGCAATAAGCCATTGTTGTGAAATCACATACTAACAAGCAGTACTGCTGTATTAAAAAAAATGTGTCATATCTCTCCCAAAACAATTACAATTGCTATGTAATAAAACTATTAATTTACTGTGTCTGTCATAATGTTTTATGCTTCAGTAAAAATGACATCATAGATGTTTAAGTGGTAACACCATTCCATGAATATGAAATAAGAAAACCATGAGGTACCACAAAAATCACTGTGAAGTTGCGAGTCTTGGCATTGCTGCTCTGCCATACGTAATAGGTCATTACATAAAAGCTCTCCATGTCTTGCTGTTGTAAAACCTTTTTAATATAGACAAAGTGTACCATTTTATTTATCAATGTATGCAGACTTTTATGTGAAAGTAAGTGAGGGATGTGAGTTAGTGAGTAGACCTCAGTCAAATTGTTTCATAATACTCTGAGAAGGAAAATCAACTTAGCTGATGACCTTTAGAAGCTATAACGTCATGTTTGCTTTCTAAATCACATAATGTTGAATATTGTAAATGTTGCCAAGTACCATATATTAAAGTAAAAGAAGTACAGATATGTCTACATTGTACTGCACTGCAGCAGAGAGATAACAGTTAGCTTAAATGAGTTCATTCCAGTACTGGGAACAGCTTAACTGTAGCAAAACATAGCAGTGAGCTTTCCTCTAGTTATTACTGTGCAGATGGTAGCATATATAGTCTTGTGGGAATTGCAGTGCCAAAAGATAACAGATACTTTCACATGACATTCACTAGAAAACTACCAATGGTATTTGGCTGTGGTTAGACATCCTCTTTTATATGTTGCAGGAAAAATTAGGAGCATGACTGCTCTCTTAGCAGCTTAGCACTGACGCTGTGCAGGAAATGACCACTGCTGCTAAACTGCTGTCAGAATAAATTGTGTTGGGGCTTTGTTATCCATTCTGGCCCAGATCGGCTTTGTTACCCTCAAATACTAATTTCACTGTTTAAGCTAATCACCAAATACTAATTTCACTATTAAAACTAATCAATCAGGCTGATTTTTCACTAGGAGGTCAATAGCAAACAGACATTGAGTGAAAACATTTTTCCTGTTAGGTTTTTCAGTACAGACCTGGGCATAAATAAAGTTGAACCAGCATACTTGGATCTGGTTCCTCTGCCAACAGAAGCTTTGGTGATTAGTTACTTTTATGCCACATCCATAACAGGTGGGGTTTGCAGTTTAATTAAATCGAAATAATTAAGCTGAAAAATCTTTGTTTAGAGTGGACCTTTTACAAAAATTTTTTTAACTTCACAGCATTTTCTGCTGCCAATGAGGGTAAAGTAAATTTGCCTTAAGGATATATATACACAAGGGAAAAGCATTTAAACCAAGAAGTTTGCACATTTTGGGGAAATAGGATAATCTTAAGAGACTTTATATGAAACAATTTAGGTTTTTAGTACAGGTGAGGAAGAAACTCTGTAGTTATTGAAATCTTAATTAGAAGACTCTGCATAGTGGGTTAGGAAAACAGTCTGGTTTTAGTTGTAAGCTGCCTGTGCAATCAGTGGCTTGAAAGGCTGTTGCACTCTCTTGAGTAACTGTGCAGCCGTGGAAATTGGAGGGATAAGAAGGATGCATCCGTCTGTTCCCTATCGCCTGGTACATGCTGTGCCCTGATCTCCTGATCTGCACAAGGCATTCATTCACTCTGTGCCCTTCACCACCACGTTCATCACATTTCCGACATTGTGTATTGACCACTGTGGACCTTGACAGTGGAACTGGTGTGTCACTTAATCCTTTGGCACTGTACGCTATGTGACTAGGGGAGATGGACAGATGATGTGCTACTATGCACTAATTATAATGGCATTTTAAGGTGTTATGAATTTCTTTCTGTAAAATTAATATTAATAGGAGATACAGGATGTTTTCATATGTCTACACATTGGCTTTATTTATTTTAATTTTTTCATATTAAGGAGTCATAGTCCCTGCACTGCAGGAACATCCACTGCAGAGCAATAATATTCATCCAGAGCTTGAAAAGAGTGTCAGGAATAATTTGTTGAATAAATTCATGTAAACATTCAGATTTAAAATTAGTAAGAATTTTGGACATCTATTTGTGGTAGATCTCATAGGCAGTAAGATACCTTGTACCACTAATAATTGACTGCTGCTCTGAGCATCTATCAAACTGCAACTTGAGATCAAATATTTTGGTCAAGGAGTTCTGTCAGGATACACACAGGACTATACATCATGGTAGAGAGGACAAGAGAGTTACCTGTTTTGCTTGCTAAATCTAAGGGGTTCATTTAAAACATGAGAAAAATGTTGAGGATGAGCAAGCTGACTGATGGTACCTAGCTAACGTAAGTGTGTAGTATGTCTATTCTGTTAAAATTTTGCCTTCAAGGTACAGAGCTCTCTAAACTATTTTTACATCCTAGGCTGGTCTGTAGATATATTTCATTGTTTTCCTAAATTTAATTGATTAAGTCAAACAATATTATCATGGCAGGTTATATTCCATTCTCACCTACACCAATATGACGTTAAATCCAATGGCATGCAGTGGCATACTAAAAATTATTGTCTCACTAATTTTATTTTACCTTCCATATTCTGTATTTGAGCAGGGAGAATGATATATAGTCAGGAAGATTAAATACATTTAGGTTATCTCCTTGTATGCTAAGGTTGCCTACTGCTTCTGTTGCAGGAATTTTATGATTTGGTGTCTGAACTGTTTAAAATCACAATAACTTAATACTTTTTCTGGATACTCTAGGCAACTATACTGATTATTAGTTTTTATGGGATGCCCTTTCCTTTAGTTAATATAATAATTTTGTAATATTATTTGGCCAAAGGACTACAGAATGCCAATGGAAATGCAAACAGAATGCAATAAACTTAATAAATATAGGTCAATGTGAATTTCTAAACTGATGAAGTTCCATGCAGAATTATTAAAATCTGTATACTACTGAAATCATCACTTGAAGACCTTTCCAAAAGTGCCAGGAACAATATTATATGTGTATTCTTAACCTTTATACAGACAGCAGGAGCACTGTCAACTGAATTTGCATCTCATAGCAGGAACCAACACCATTGCCTACTGCATAATGAAGAGTCAGAATAACAATAAGTTACCTTGTCAGATGATTTTTTTTTTATTTTCGAACTATATAGAGCAAGTAATTTTATCATTAACAATTCAGTAGGTACTTAACAGATTTGTTACACAAGATCATTTTTAATTTTGTATTTTGAGCACATGTGTTGATAATCCTATCCCTATTTTCAAAAGCATGAAACATTCCCTATGACAAGGACAGTACACTTTGTGTTAGCCACTATATTCATGTTTTTGGTAAAAAAATGCATCCTCAATTTGCTGTAGTAAACATTGATATTCTTCTGATTTCTTTAATAATTTTCGGACCATGATAAAACATTACATTTGTTAAAATATCCACGTAATTCTCCTACAAAGCTGTTCCATAAAAATATGTGTGGAAAAAAGCCTGATTGGACTAAACTTAAATGGAAAGCCAGGTTTGTAGGAAGATGCAATAGTTGCTGTAAATATATTGAGACAGGCTTTAAGATAAAGAGAAGATTATGTGCTAAAATAATTACCCACTTTTTGAGTTTTTTAATAAGCAGCACTTTTCCAGTACTTCTGTAAAAGTATGCAATTATGAACTATGCAACAAACAGATTGCTTGCAAAAATAGAACAAGATGATCAAATACCCTAAAACATGTTTTGCAGTTACAGAACTCTTTTTCTCCTACAAAATTTATTGAAGCTTTAAAAAAGCAGGTCAAACAATTTGCCTTTTCCCACTTCACCATGAACCAAGAAAGGTTCATCCTTATGCAAAATTGGTCCAGAATCCACAGTGTCATGCATAACAGCTAGTATTCATGTCACAGAGATGATACCCCTATATCCCAATAAAATATTGCTCAATGAACCCATCATATTTGCAAACAAAGAGAAGACTGGCAGGAAATGTGCTGATTTAATCCAAAAATCATTTAATTTCCAATGATTTCCTATTGACTTTAATAGAACTTGGATTTATTTTCTCTGGGGAGGCATATGTGTAGAAGAGCCCAAGCATGAAACTTCCCAATGAACACATTTCCGTGTAAGCTATGTGGAACTCTAGCTGTATTTGGAAGGTTAAGTTTACATTAGAATTACTTCTACACATTTTCTGTATGGCAACAGTGAAACCCCTGCACAGTGCATGACATGTTAGTATTAATCTGCTAATGTGTGAAATAGTATATTCATATCTAACTGCTTTAGATTCTTTGCTTTTGTTGCTCCTTTTCAAATGCTTGAAAGTATGGTAAAAGAATTGAAAGTTTCAGGTTCAAATGGCTTGAAACTATATTTATGCTAAAATATCTATGTTTCTAGTCAGGCAATGTTTGAACTGCTACATACCACTTATTTTGTACTGCCTCTCAGGAGGGAATCATCCTGGGAGCTATTATCCCTGTGACAGAATCGTCTGCATGTTCTGTACAACTGTACAGGGCAGTATAGTGCCTGATAGAGATATTTTAGAACAACTGACAAAATGTGTCTGCTGCAAAAGTATGCTGAAAATTATTTGTAACTGCTTAAAAAATCTCAGACTTTTACATGGATTATGGTACAAATATTACTGAGGATATGTGATATTCAGGAATGATCATCGTGAAAGCGCTGTCTAAAAAGATCATGAATTACATGGAACTTCAACAGGTATTTTAGACTTCATTTAATTAGAGCAAGTAATGATTATTAATAATTCATTCAAAGCAATCTGATAAATTCCCACTGATGACAACGGGAAACATTTTGCATCCCATTATCATTATTTCTGCAATACAAATCTATATCTTTGACATTATTTGTGGGTTTTTATCACCAGTTGTGTTCTAAATCAAAAAGCTTCCATATTCACTGTTAGGAAGAAGTACCTCAGTATATAAGAACGTTGATTATTATTTCACTAGTTGTAGATAGGGGTACTAAAGCTGAATAGAAGGCTCTTTAATCAAAAAGGAATAGTATTAAATATGTAAACCACAGATCATACACTCTGACATTGAAGGTAAAGAGGCATAAAATAAAAGAACAAAGTTGAGACCATATGTATTGTCTATTTATTCATTTGTTTGTGATTGATGGATATAGAACAAAGAGTTTCCTAGTAAAAAATGCTTATGTACCTACATGTAGTGACTCTGAAATCTGTACCTCGAGGACAAAGAAAGGTCGCCAATCTCTCCAACTCCTAGTTCTTTGTCAAAAATGGACACAGTTAATGAGGTTTGTTTGGTACAGCACAAATTCTCAGACACAGATAGAGATCCTTTCAATGGAAACAAATTTGTTTGGCTTTACCAGGTTACTTAGCGATTAATAATAGCCTTGAGATGCAGGTCAGAAAGGTCATCGTCCCTGCTTGCCAACACAATCTAAAATGTGCAGCTACTCCGGCTCTGCAGGCTTTGAGGCCCCAGAACGCTATGCATAAAGTAAAACAGGCTATTTTCCAACTTCTTTTTTCATATTAATAAGCAATTTTCAAGAGAAGGGTGGCAAAATGGGGGCCATGCCACTCTAAGTAATTCATTTATTTTGCAATTTAATCTTATGTTGGAAAAAAATTACACTGCTGCAAAAGCATAGCATGGTGATTTTTAAACGTCAGTGTGCTTCATAAGTAACCTTGTATGAAATATTGTATTAGCAGCCTTTAACAGTAAACTGCTACAAAAAATATTTTCAGAGATTCAAAAATACCTGTGCATCTTTTCTGATCTGTATTTCCTTTTAATTCTATTTTTCTTTTACAATTGAAATAAAATGTTTAATTACTTAATATTTTACTTATTTTAATTGATAAAATCCTGAAAGATAGCATGAAACAAATATAATTTCTACACTGCAACTTGTATTTGAGAATGTGATTTCAAAGTGTTCATATTTGTAAACCAATTATTGCTCTTTCATATATTTTGATGAACTAATTTAAAGATAACTAAAATACTAAAAGTAAGTCTGAGTAACAATCTTTAAAAAAGACTTTTGGGTGCAATATTAGTTTTACATGGGAACATTCATATCAGCAAACTTGCCCATGTGCATATTTTGACATGATTTGACCCATATCCTCCCAGTATCTTATTTGGTACTCATTGAAACAACTGAGACTATTAATGTGGACTTCTAAATAATTTGTTTTGCTGGAATATTTTAATTATGAATATTTAGTTATGTGAATAATGTTTTTTTATTTTATTGTATATACACACACTAGAAAACATAGAGACTAGAATTTACTCACCTAATTAAACCTTTTAGCAATCTAAATGCTTGACTAAATATGCTTGGTTTCTTTGGCACACAGGTTAATTTGAACTAGCCATTTTGTAATAACAAAATCAACAAATGTTAATCAAACTAACCCTTTTTAACTGGGTCACAAAATGCTATACACGTGCACTGTGCACAATAGCACAGAATTTTGTTTCTTATAGAACATTAATTCACTCTGCTGTTTGCATAATTTATGGCAAGCCTGGCTCTGTGAAAAAAAAACAAAAAAAAACCACCATCGATTTGGAAATCTATGCCCATTCTCTGGTCAAGTTTTCCTGTAAACATTCAGTTGAAATAATGAATTTTCTCCATTCTTTGAAACCTGGTGTTGGGTATAGTTCCATATTTCTTTTATGTTGAGTGGGTTTTCTGCACAGACTCACACATTTAGACGGCTCTGTGTGTTTGCACACCTCTGTTGTGAAGGGCTTCATGAAGCAGTTCAGTTCCTGGCTCTTGCGGTGGCCTCTACAGCTCCCATCAAACCAGAGCAGAAATTACCTGTGCAAGGAGCCCAATGCCATGGAAACTCCTCCTAAGGACATTGAGTGCATGAAAGGTTCCCATCCCATTTTCCTCTGTGCCATTTTTTCTCAGCCTTACTCAAGGATCCAGGAGTGAATATCATCTCCTATCCCATGTCTGCTATCCTCTCCCATTCCATAAAATCTCCCCTGTCTGCAGATCAGGAGGTGTTGCAAGGCACTAGTTGAAACGTAAGTGAACAACCCATATTCATATTATAATAGCTTCCACTTAGAGAAATTCAAAGTAAGATGACACTTAAAGGCAAATAAAGGACTTACATGAATACTATTTCATCAAGCTGTAAGCAATGTGAACTTATATACTGCTCCTAATTTTGATCCTTTTAATCCTGTTTCTTCTTAGTTGTATCCATGTAATATCCTACTGCCGTGGAACTGAAAGAACAGTAATTTTACATTCCAGTGGTGTCAGTATACTGCCAATATATAAGAACAAAACACTGTGAAGCTATGAAAGGGTTAAAGTAAAATAAAAGACTAGCATGTCTTTTGTTGTTATAATATAGTTAGCAGACTTATTGTATTACAGGTATGAACTTCAAGAATTTGCAGATATGAAAGAAAATGAAGAGAAAATGAAAGACCTGGAAAAGAAAGAAAAGGAAAAGAAATACCAAGCCCGAAAGATGCATTACCTCCTTAGCACTAAGCAGGTTGGTAGACCTGTCCCTGACAGCTCATGCAAACCACTTGGGCCCCCAGCCTGACAGAGATAAACTAGCAGGCTGAATGGGACATGACTTGTTGAAAAGATATCACAAAGACACTACTTCGAGTTCAATTTAGTGCTTTTCTATAGGCAAGAGCAGGTACCATGACTATTCTGTGACAGTAGCTCATAGAGGCAGCATCAGCACTGCTGGCAGAAAGAGTCCAAGTCAGCAGTTTGATCTGCCACTGTGATAACACAACATGAAGGGCATAACCTCGCTTTAGAAACTCATTTTGACTGGCTTATTGTTGTGTTGTTGCACTTGTCAAGAACTAACAAGTTATTAAGCTGAGAAGGGATTTCATTTTTTCCCCCTTTTTTAATTGAGCTAATGCTTAGGTTGGTGCAGTGTTCTGCTTGTTTTTAGGAGAGATTGTAAATGTGGGTTTTCAGTTAAAGCTTTTCTTATTACTCCCTGAATCAGCTTATTTAGCATGATTGTTTTCACTCAAAAAAGTCTAATACATCTTAAATATTATTATTAATTCATTTTGTATCAGTATTACTGGTATATTATTCCAAACTTTCTTATGGAAGCTGCTTTAAACAGACAGGTAAACATACCAGTAGATATATCTAATATAAATTTGATATGATTGGTAAAGCTTGTGGGTTTGCCTTTTTTTTTGTCCCCTCTTGTAAACTTTCACAGAAGGATTTTGTCTCCATAAGTGTTTGGTGGCTGATTGTTCTTTGTACAGATATGAAATTAACATGAAATATTAGTATGAACTTAATGCTTGCTTTTTTAAAGTTGTTAATCATAATCTGTGTTTAACAACTGCTAATCCTAAAGAATGCAGGAAAAATACTATTACACTTAATGACAAAATATTTAGTCTTCCCTTCTGTTTGAGAATTATTTGTGATATATTCTGTAGATAGAAATGTGGTTTGATTAACTAGATCTCAGTTATGAAAACTTGATGTGTAAATTATGTTTAAGTTTTGTTTGTTTTTAAGGCATAGCATAATATAATTAAAAAATAGCATAAAAAGTTTTCTTAATGGCTATTAGACAAGGAAGCTAGTTAATGACTGAAATTAGCTCACTATAATTTATTTTTCCACATGTAGATCTAGGATATTAAGAATAACCTGTACAGCGTTTTATATTGTTTTAAACTGTAGAAAATTGAGAATTCTTATTTTGAACAGTGCAATTTATATAAACACATGCATTTAATATGCTTACCTGGAGTACAAAAATTGTCAGGTTGGAGACATGGAGTGACTTGTGGTCTAGTAAGATTTTAGTAAGCTCAGTTCACCTTCAATGATACAGGCTTAGCAAGCTGTAACACTTTTAAAGGAATGGCATTCCTCATTTCAGCCATGGAGGACTGCTGGTAGAGGGCAGCAGTAACTCTTATGGTCTGATGAATTTCAGTTACTAATTTGACAGAATTAGAATTCAGCTAGCAGAACAAAAAAATTCTTGGTATTGCTTGCTGAGATGGTTTGTGCATACTGAGACTCAGAGCGCACAGAAGTTTTTCTTTATGAGAGAACTGCACTCCAAGAGCTGTCTTCTTTTGCAGGTAGTATTTCAAAACATAAGTAAATGTACATCAATGTGACACCTACAGACAACTTGAAAATCATCAAAGATATATTTGAAGTTAACCACTTACTATAAAGTCTGTATTCCAGAAGTCCACATAGTTGTAGAATTTGATATCTTGATAAGATACAGGGCAAATTATTTTCATGCAGAATTTACTGGTTTGATGCTTCGTGCCTGACATTTTGCTCTCTAAATGTCTGGTCTTCTGACCTAGCTATAGCTACATCTTGCTGCTTTTGAAGAACAGTTAATTGGATTACTGAGCAAGGACCATTCACATCTCAGTAGAAACAGGCAGCAAAAGTCAACACTTTTGAGTGAGTTAAGAAAACATATCATTTGTAAGCAGGATACATAGCAAATGAAAAGAGGACATTGATAAGCTGGATTTATTGTAGTCATGCATTCCCTAAAGCCCAGTAAGCTATAGAGATGGCCTACCAAAGTTTGCTTCTCCTCCCCTTCCTGCCATATGCACTGAGATTCAGTGATGGAGCTGAGCCTCCTCATGCATCAAGGCTGCAGGTGTTCAGGCAGGTTATATAGACAGCATTGAAAAATCTCTATTTGCAATAATTGTTTCAAATATGTCTTACAGTTTGGAATATTCTTGTTTTAATAGAGGCAAAAAGGGTGAGAAAAGGGCGCTTACTTATTGACAGAAAATAATTAAGGAGTTGTTGCTCCTCAATTTTTGTTAAGAAAGCCATGTCAGTTTTCATTCTTCCCTCCCAAGCTGAAGCCCACAACAACATCTCAGAAGTATGTTTATATATCTGTATATCCATATCTATATCTTTATCTATATCTATGTCTATATCTTTATCTATATACAAGGTGTGCCCATTCCTAATTGCTAACATTGTTTTACTTTCAAGAAGTAAAGCTGAAGAATGTGAATGTCGGGAATGTACAGGGATGTCTGGTGTGGATGCAATAGCATGGCCTATGATTAATTTAGTGTTTTGTCCTTTTCATGAGTTAAGTTGTTATTCAAGAATTTATTTCTTTCATAAACTGTTACTTTCTAAAGAAAACCCACTTTCGGGTTGCTTAGTGCAAGAGATTCCTATGTAAAATAGAGCAAGGAATAATTCAACTTTGTGACTTCCAAACCAAATTCAATTTTAAAAATAGGATTCTCTGTATTTCTGGTTTTAAGTTTTTTGTATAACTCAATCCTTTTCTTATGTGTTTTTTACCTTATCAGGCTGATAAATTTTGACTTTATGATGAACATAATAAAAAAAGTCTTTGTTAAGAATATATCTCATAATTTCCTACCAGTAAAAAAATTTGTTTTCATCATTTTTACCTGTTTTATCATGAACTGAGTTGTGATTTCTTATTGACACATGAAACCTAAAATAATTAAGTTTTTCTTATTAGTCCAGAATCACAGTATGCTATTTCCACTACAGTGGTAATGATCCCTTTTTTTTTCCAAACTCATTAATAAATTAACTACTTATTATATGTCATTAATAAATAAACTACTTATTAAATGTGGTTTTCCATTATAAACATGTTTACCTATGCAGATTATTATTCTATATCCTTGTAGTTCTTTTTTCTGTATTAACAACCTTCACTATAATTGAACAGGTTCTTACTTCTGCTCTTTGTCATATTTTCAAGGCCAACATTTGTAGTGAGGGCCATCCCCTGCCAAGTGCTGACAAATGACCTTTAAAGTCAATGACAGAGAAAAGCACTGAATACATTCATGGCACTTTGCAGAGATGGGGATGAAGAGCCCACTTGTGTTGAAATATGTGGTTGCATGATTCCTGTCGTTGATATTTTCAGCCTTTCAAGAAATTTTGAAGTTGGTTTTTGTCTTACAATGTGATGAGAGTCAGGAGTATGACAGTCTGAATCCAGAGATCCAGTATCAAGCTAGCATGCAGACCTGTGTTGTTTTCAGTATCTGCTGACAGAGCAAGCTGAGGTGATGCTGAGGTGATTCTGTGAGTGGGAGCAGGTGCATCAGCACCTGCAAGTCCACAGTGGGACGGGGAGCAGAAGCCAGAGGTAACTGAAATACGGAGCAGAAGTTGTGTCCTGTGAAGTACTGAGTTCAGGAGAAGAGCCCTGTGGAAACTGTGTTCCAAGTGCCACAGCTGAAAAGGCCTTCTGCTATTACATTTTCTCCTGTCACTTAGGAGAGGATTGGAGAATCAGCAGAGCAACAGAGTTTTCCCCTTTATAGTTTTTTACTGTATAGCAAACAGTACTGGTGATGTAAAAGAGTTTTAATTCTCTTTTCTCTTTTCTTTTGTTTCTAAACAGATAAACACAATTACTTTTTGTCACACAAAATAAATGTACAATTAGTCCAGGAAGCCAAATTTCTTTTGATCTGCAAAAACTTGAAAGCTTTGTCACACAATTGAAGAACATACTTGTACATTGTTCATAGTGGGATGTTATACATGCATCGCTTAAGCTTATCATTGCTGTGGCTGGTAGACTGAGTCACAGCCTTTCTTCTAAGGCTGCACCTCCTGCTCTGGGATAAATCATGCTGAGAGTAGATGAGCTAATGCTGCTCCTCCATTCTCTGGGAGCTTCTGTTCTGTCTGAATGCTTTAACTATTGAGACCTTAGAAAATTAATCATGCTGTTATGTGTGTATGGCTACTCTTGACTTTTGTATAGCATCTTCTTTCTCTTGGCCCAATTAGAAGACCTGACTGAATCAGACTTAAGGCTTTTCTGCCAAGCATCCTATTTTTGACAGTGGCCAACAGCACGGCCTAGGGTAGAGAAATAAGATGGAGCAATGGGGCAATATAATTACTGTCAAGAGTACTCTCTCAGTTTACAGGGAACAGTAGTTGAAGGACTTGTAGTTCTTAGCTGTGCAACTTTCTATTTTTGTAATATTTAGCTGCTTTTTTTTTTGCCTCCATATTACTTCAATTCCTGCCTCTCCTAATACCAAGAGAAGGAATAACCTAGACAGGGAGAGTGGGTTAAGAAATCTGGCGCTAACACTAGCTCTCAAGTTGTGCTTCCTTGGAAGATCAGGTTCACTCATTCTGCTTGCAGTGTTGTTTTGCTCATGTATGTTCATTTCACAGCTTTGCTGTCTCTGATATTCTGCCACAGGAGAATATGCAACTGTGAAGTGCTTTATTCTGTCTCCACAATTTCATCTGGTTCTGGGGATTGCCTCTGCCACTCTGAGCAACACTTAAGTCCATCACTTTTCAGCCCTCTTTAGCAAGGTGACAGTTTTTCCTGATGTCCTTGGGCAGTTTGTGAACAGATACTGCTCATAAGATCCTGGTAATTTAGACCTGCAAGGGAACAACAAAGTCCATGTGTAATACTAGGCCCTTTTCATTGTAGAAGTTTTAGAAACCATGGCATTCCTTTTAGCGGCAAGACACGAGTTCTCTTTTTGGATCACAGTAGTTTGGTTTTCAGTGCCTGCTTGAGTGTGTCACCATCAGTGTGTTGAGTCAGGGGTAGTATGTGGCTGATACTGGCCCACATTTATTGCCATTGAAATAATGCTTTGTAAAGAATTACTTGTAAGGATATGATAGCTGATGCTGTAAAATAAGAAAGTATTTTGAATGAAACTAGTCTTGACTGAGATGATCCTTTCCAGGGAGATATAAATATGTGAGAAAGTACCCCTTTAATAGTTTAGCACTATATAAAACATTAAAAAAAAGCCCCAAACCCTGACCTTAAGAATAATGTTCTGTGAGGAAGAAGGAAATGTTTGCTATGAGTTACTTCCAAGGGAGTAACAGTGAAAAGTTCTAATATCAGCAATGAGAACCAAAATTTTCCATTTTTACTCTCTCTGTGTACCTCCACAAGCAATTCCATTTTAGCTTAAGGGGAACCATTCAGCAAACTTCTCTGGATTCTGTGTTAGGGATTTTGAATATAAATCTCCTTTGTTTTTAAGAACAGTTTCATTTTGATTTTCTGTATTTATTGTAGAACTCAAAATACCACTTTTATCAATTGTTTCCATATTTTTTTAGCATTTGTCAGTTCCTAGAGTAAAATATTTTAAATTCAAATTCTATTCAATGCCAAAGTAGTCATATATTGAATTTTTCCTGTCAACAGAGATGGCAATTCATAAGCATTATGCTGACTGCCTTTGTCCTCTTTTCACATTACTGGAAATCAGGAGTTAATTCTGCTGAAGTTACTGCACTTATTCAGGTCTAAATGTCTCATGTTCTAAGTGAGAAAGAAAAAAGGCCACAAAATCCTTCATGGAGCAGGTTAATGAATATTCAGGAGACACAACTGATTAATATGCCTCTAACCTAATGTGCTGTCCTGTAAGAACTTGAAAAACAATTGGTCTGAAATGACACTGTTTGACATCCACTCTGTCTCTGGACAGCTGGCAGTTTTATTCTTATAAGGGTGAGGACTCAGTGGATAAAGCCCTAGCCTTTGATCTCCAGATCCACAGTTTAAGAGACAAGGCTGCAAGTTTGGTCATTTGAGCTTAGTCCCGAGTGAACAGTCCACATCACAAAATGATTATACATAATTTGTTACTATTGGCAGTGTCTGTTCAGGAAAGGCCAAGGACTGAGCTAGCATGAAGAATGAATTAGCTCTTACCTTTTACATTTTATTTCCTCCCTCTTTACTGTTGTAATTTTATTATCCTGTCTCTAAAACATTCAGGGGATGAAATTATCATTCATTATAAGTACTAATACATCTTGAAGATGAACTAAAATAGTCAATTTTTTTTTTATTCTAGGTGCCCCAATCAATGAACATCCCTACCTATCCATGGGTGTTTAATATCCACTCATCATTTCTCTGCCAAGTAGTCAGATGTTTCTGAGTACTTTCCAAAGCTTGTACCATGAAAAATCCTATTTAAATTAAAGAGGATGAGCTTTCTTAGTTCTCCGGCAGGCTTGCAGCTACATTTAAATTGGAGTTGTATGTGAGGCACTTCATGCTGCAGTATTCTGTTTTTATAAAATATGATTTCCAAAGGGTTCACAATTTGCATTATATCCTTCTGACAGTACTTGTGACAGGTATGTTCAATTAGCAAGCTTTCCTCATGTATTCACTTCCCATTGGAAGCCAGATGTATCAGTCTATTCACAGGCATTCACTCCAGGAAAATCATTCCAATCTTGTACCTCATGGGGCACTGTCCACACCATCTCAGTTCACTTGGAAGGGATCTCAGTTCGTGTTGCTTAACATTTCTCTCAGAAAAAGGACAAAGTAAGGTAAACTGAAAGAAGACAGAAACTGAGCTGTTTGTGATTCTGGAAGACATTGTACCTGAATGCCAGCTCAAAATTCCAAAAATGACCTTTAAGTGATTTGCACAATCAAAAATCTCTCATTCTCTTAGAATCTGAGTCCAGCTCTTGCCCTTTGGGATAACTAATCTTGAGAACACAGAACTGTAATTCTGCTACTCAACACACTATCATGGTGACATAAAAAAGAGGGAAAGAGCTGAAAGCCAAAATACACCTTCAGAATTCATTTGGTGCTCCCACAGCCAAAATAATTTAGTGACAAACTTTTTAGCTTCCATAGATTTTCCAGTTTTGCTCATATTCTTTTCAGACATTTTTGTTCTCCAGGAAATAGTGGTTATCTCTCTAGGGAGGACAAGTACAGTCAAAGCCAAAACTAAGATTGTAAGTGTGGTAATTTTCTTGCCCAGAAATGGGTAACTGTGGTTAGAGGATGGAAGAAGTGCTGTCTGCTGATGCCATAACCTATTTCCTATGCAAAATGCATGGATGTGAACTATTTCAGATGTATTTCTTCCCAGTGTCAGTGAAAAGTACTTCCCTCCCATTCACTCTTCTCTGAAGTCTCAGCCTAGCACAAGTGGTAAGTGAAAATATTTCCAACAGAACTCAATAATTTCTCCTTTTGTCTCACTACCTAGAAAACAAGATACTCGCTTCCTATTCCTTAAAGATAGTCCATGAATGAACTTTCAAACATTATCTGTGACGGTATTGTAAACTCTATTTTTCCTAAAGGCTTCCTGCTATAAAATAATTTCAGTTTTTTTCGTAACTGGTTAACTGTTCAAAGAAATGAGAGCTTACACAAAAAATTAATCTCTCGTTAGAAAGAGCTTAATACACAATAAAATGTAAAGTTTGAGTGTTGTTTTCTGATTGATCCTATGAAAACCTAGTTTTTAAAGATTTGTCCCAGTAGATATGGCAATATTTCTGAGATTCTTCTGAAGAGCTTGTTACTAGCCATATCACACAAAGCTTGATATTTTAGCAAAGTGACATCTCTGTATCTACCGTGTATTATAGCATTGAGCATTTCAGCCTTAGTAATTTAAAAATCCACTAGCTAGAAGGTCCCTGCATTCAAACAGTCTTTTTCGGTATCTGAATTGCTTAATCCCTATTTGTGTGGATTTTTTCTAGACAACAAACTTTGTACTCAATTCCTGTGGGTAGGATTAATGGCAGAGTTTAAAGGACAAGCTGTGCGATCTATCAAAAAGTGTACATGCTGAGGTCTTAGAAAAACATGACCACATTTTGTGTATTACTGTCAATTGGGGTGGCAAAAGGGTTGGATTGCTGCAGGGTCAGAAAGCCGGTAAGAATGAGTTATATATTGAATGCTGGCTGTTTGTAGGATATGGTAAAAACTAGTAAAAGCATTTAAGAATCTATACTGCAAGGAAATCACAGTGCAGCACAACATCAGCTAAATAGTTCACAAAGCTACATTCAGAAATGATGGACTCCACTGACATTCTTGAAATAGTTACTGGTGTAAATTTTGTTGATGCATAGTAGTTCATCTGGTATTTAACCAAGTTGGTGTGAGCTATGGTCTTGCTCAGGTAATTTTTTCTCCTGTTATATTAGGAGAAGTACATGCTAAGTAAGAGATAATTGCATAAGAGAGAGGTTAGGAATGGCGTGGGAGAAGTCATGAAGATAAAATACCATGCATGTCTCAACAGCAAACCTTCCTGTTGATTAAGAAGTGGCGCTGATGGTATCCTTGCTTTAATGAGACTTCAAGATGAGTGATGCTCACAGCAGTTCTTTTGTTTTTCAGCTCTTAGGCAACAGAATAGCATAATGGTAAAGTTCTTTCATTGCTTCCACTGTTTATTCAATATTCCATGCTTTTGTTTAGTATCTAATATATACTGTTAATTTGGGAATTGTGTCTGTCCTGCAAGGGACATCACAAACACTGTACATCTCCCTCTATCTGTTGTTTGCTTTTTTTTCACTTTTTCCATTTCAGCAATCTTTTAATAAAGTCCTCATCTTTGGGGTTTTTTCTGATTATTTCAGTCTTTTCTACTAATTTCTGACTACCTTTAGTAATCAGGCTAACATGCTTCTGTTCCCTGATTATTCTTTCCCTATACAATACTACAACTGTTCATTAAACCTTCCCCTCATTGTTTATTGGTCTGATTGCAGGCTGCTTTGTTAAACATTCTACCACATTCTGAGTTTTTACTCATTGCTTAATCCCATAGATTTACTGTTTAATAAATCTGTCAGCATATATGTCTGTGAGGGAATACTCACATGTAAGCACAATGCAAGAGACATAAGGCACAAGGAAAAGAATGTTACATTGTTTTGGTTGCACCTATGCAGTTTTGAGAAGTAAAACAATTCTCTATTTAGCAATTATGTCCTTGACAAAGGAAATCTCCATATGATTTCCATCTTTACCTGATACAAAGAGCTTCTCCTCTCTTCTGATATGTTGCAGGTAACTTCTGATGTTACAAATTAGAAGAGTCTAAGTGGTATAATTATAAGGATTTTTTCTCAATCCAGTTAGAAAAGGAGTGAATTGCAAGTAGATTTTTTGTAGAAAAAAAATCCATTGTGACAATGGATGGAATTATAATTTTAAGGATGTAAGTAATATCACACATGTAGGTATGTGTTTTAAGGCTCTGAAAACTTCTCACAAGATACATTATTGTAGCCTCAATACTGTTTGTGTGTTTACAGGCAGTTATTGAGACACAGAAGAATAAATTCACCTTCAGAGATTATTTTTTAGACTAAGATCTTTAATTCCCACTTACTCAAGGTGGTTATAGAAGCAGCTTTCTTTCAGAGATTCTTATAATTTGTATGTTATCCCATATTCAGCATAGCACTTCTTAAAGAGAAAATTTAAACAATAAATGAAATTTCCTGTTCCTGTTTTTAAAATAAAGCCATTCAGCAATTAAATTGTGTTTTTCTGCTTGTTTTGAAACCAGAAGTCAAATGAGAAGACAGTAAGAGAACTTTGAATGTGCTGTCCCTGTATTGTGTCATAAGAGTATTGTTTCCCATGCCATCACTCACTCATTCGAGTTATTATCCCTGATCTAGTCAAGTCATCAAGAGCCTGTGTTAGAATTAGATTTGACAGAGTAAGCCTCAGTCTGAGAGACAATCAATGAAAGGTGGATGCATTTTTGGGATGCATCTGCTGGGCTACTGTGTTTTGGATATTGTGCCACAATATTTCATGCAGTAAATGAAGATTATGTTTCTCTTTTTTCTTGATGCCTAAATGACCCAGCAGTTGGTACCTGTTTGGGTACTCAATTGCAGTGTTGTTTCCTGCAATTGAACTTAGTGCCTTGCATGTTTAGAGGTTGGTTTTATGGTCTGTGGCCAGGATACTGGACTTGAATATTTCCTTAACACCTCATTGTACAGTCCATAAAATTGCTGCTTGGTTTACTTATACAAGTGCATTTAAACTGTGACTTCACTATTATTTTGATATCAAGCAAACATTTCACAGATGAAAAGGACGGAACCAAGCTTTTCTGAAGGCAGAATAACAATAATTAATGTTTCTATTACACTGTTTAAACAGAATATATATTAAGCAGAAGACAGGTAATTAATCCCACTTGAAAGAAAATACACTACTCATCACTCATTTATGAATTCTTTGGTCTCTTCATAAAAGCAGTATCTCAAATAAAGGTAAAATACCTTAGGTGCAATAACAGGCTAGGTCCTCTGGTTCTTATTTAGATGAAATTCCTGAGAGTATATTTTTCAGGGATTAGAGGATCAGGCCTGAGGAGTAGCATTAGCTCAGTGAGAACTGAACCTACATTTATAAAGCTGGGTGAAATTCTTCCTTTTGTCAGGCATGGTAAAGAAGTTTTATCTCAAACCAAAATGTTAAACCATATTTTTCCAACATCTGCATAAACTTTACAATGTATTTATTAATTGTTAATACAAAACTCTGTTCACATTAGTTAAAGAATTGCAGATTGTTGCTAGTAGAATACATTATATTGAAGCTTAAATATTTTGATGTTTCAAATTTGAATTCATGGACATAGTCTTTTACTTGTTGCTAGAACAGTGTTTACAGATTTTTTTATAGATATTCTTTCTAAAACAAATCTCATATAAAGTCTTGGCATTTTATTTTCACTAAATATGAAATATTCTGAAAGTCTGTAAAAAACTAGTTATTTAGAAATTTAAAATTCCTTCTCTTTTACAGACATCTTTGCAGCATTATATAAACATTTATTTCCTTGTGAATCATTAATGTTTCAGGGTATTTCTTTTCCCTGCTAGAGAAACTATATCTGGGGATTAACAGGATTGTTCACTGGAATTCATGTGGAAGCATAACTGCAGTAGCTGAGAAATGATCATGTTTCCTTTTAGTTCTCAGCAAGAGTAATTGAATGTTGAATATCTTACTAAACGCTGGACTGTGACAATGTGTTAACACTCCAACTATCTCCTAACAGCAGGGCAATTATTTGCTGAGTGGGATTTTTATAAATCCCCTGGCAGTAGTATGTCCTGATAATTATGATGAAGTGCACTGGTCAGTGTTGATTCAGCAATCCCATCTCTAGCAAATATTTCATTCACAGCTCTCCTTCATGCTTTTACTTTTATGGCTTTTAAAGATCTCTTACCTCTCCTCTCAGCTTGCTTAGATTTTTTTACAAAATACAATGGAGCAAGAAAGGATTTTCAAGTTAAGTGCCTATTTTGTTGAAGCCTTTTCTTTCTCATTTAACTCCTAATTAAAAGACCAGAGTGAGAAAGTAGCACTTTATTTAGGTTCTTACTATGACAACCACTTGCACAAGCTTCCTCCCTCAAAGCTGTTTTTTTCAAGATTAAATGACTGTTAAATTAAACATTTATATTCACGATATATGTTGATTATTTCAGTCATTCAGAGTTGGTATGAAAAAAGTAATTTAAACAGAGCATGTCTTTATTATTGCTTAGTTAAGTTACAGTAAAAATATGTAAATATATCAGAATACACTTTCTATTGATTTAATCCTTGCAATTTATCTTCAGCTCAACTTTGTCAATTTTTAATTTTGTGTGTGTATTACTATTTGCAGTACAATAGCTATGCTGTATCTTAGAACATATTTGGTTTGCAGTTTTTTACATAGACTTCAAAAGCTCAGCCAAGAAGTAGGAAAGAGGACTAAAAAATAATTAATAAATTGAAGTTGCAGAATCTAAACTGCTCAGGATTTATTATACCACTTGGGATCACCTCCTTTCCGATGTACTGTCCAGCATAGTTGACACAGCCTTGTTTTTCCCCTTCTACCTGCACCTTTTTCTTTCCTTTCTTTGTTACTTCCTTCTTTCAATTTCTTTTGCTGCTGCCTTAATTCATAGTTAGCTTTCAAGGCAACTCCTTAATAATTTTCTTCTTTTATACTGGAAAAAAAAATTAGACAGAAAGAGTTAACTCTTGCTTTCTGTATCAAAATGATAAGCAGGAAAAGACAAAAATGGATCTTCTTTAGCACTGAGTAAGTACAGCATTAGTAGTGGAACCAATTCAGACTATGAAATCCCTAAATCTTTTTTCTTGCTAATGTTTATTAAATCAATATTTGTGTCCTTATGATTTTTTTCTTCCTTTATATTTGAGCGTTAATTATAAAGATAAGAAAATGATTGAGAGGAAACTAAATAATAGAATGTTAGAAACGCAGAAGGATTCAAAATATTAATGTAATGCTAAGGATGACTGCGTAACAAATGGTACATTTGCCAGTATGCTTGACCTGACGCAATTAATATTCCAGGTCACGCTTGGGTTTCCATGATGGAAGGTCTGAGGCAGAGAATTCTAGGGGAAAATATATCTATTGTATAACTCATTTCTCTTTCTCACTCTTTCTTTTGCCTTTTTTTTTTTTTATTTTCCCTGACAAGTCAGAACCATCATCTTAAAAAAAAATATATATATCTCTGCTTTCACACCTCATTTGCCATATTCACCACTGGGCCACTGTTGACCAGAAGGGCCTGATGTAAGGAGGTCAGTAAGAAGCTATTAGCAGAATCCCCTCCTGAGATTTCTTTGGTCTTATTGAGGTGGAAGTTAGCATGACAGTACTGCAAATAACTCAGCTGTAAGTTTTTTTTTAACAGTTAGCACAGATTTCCCCATAGTGTTTGTCATTTTAGAAAATTGTTCCTGGAAATGAAGTCCTGAAATCTGGCTTTGACAGAGGCCCTTCTTAGTGTTGAAGAGCATGGGTACAGAAAAATATATTCTTCTCCCTGCAGACCAGAGGTACTTTTTTGTAATCTATGGTAATTTGGAGCGTTACATATTTTCTTACAGACTAAAGGTGCGGAAAACATTGAAATCACAGTATGGAGTAATATCCAAGACAGATACTTTTCTACCATTGAAAACACAGAATTAAGTACAATGGTTTTGTGGTTGAGAGAGTATTTTATTAAAGTAGGGAAAGAAAATGAAGTAATGCTTTTAATACATGTATTTGTCTCAAGAAGATATAGAAATATATTAAGTACCAAAGGCTTTGCTCCCCGAAATTCTTAGATTTCTGTAGACTGCCAGCTCCCTGCAGAGGACAGAATGAATAGGGTATTCATCACCACATTGCACAACACAAAAAATTCCAAAAACAAGACAAACTTGGAGAGATATTTTTAAGAAAGAATGGAAGCAATTTTTCCAGTGATTGATCTAAACTGGAAAGTAGAATCAAACTCATCCTCTTGTCTCTCCTATCATACTTTACCAATTTTAAATCTAGGACTAACCTTAACACAAACCTTGGGGAGTTTAGAATAAATTAGTATTAATTTTATCTGTCTAGATACTAACTCTGTTGATTGCTTTGTTGTGTCTTGTTGAATACTTCAACATATATAATTAAAATATAAAGTAATTAACAAGGATTGCTTAAAAAATCATTATTTAAATATGCACTTTGTAATCAATTTTGACCCATATCTTACAAAGAGTTTCACCTGTAGAAGAAGCAAAAATTTTTAAAGTGTCTGGTTGGCCTCTCTAAACTACAAATCCATTTTCTCTGTTGATATAGTATCTGTATGCATTTAACATGAGAGTATGTAAAAAAAGGGGAACAAAAGATGATTCTTTGTTAAGACACCTTTTCAGCAATAATAATTCCAAAGACACCGAATCAATAGATTTCCACATTTATTATGGCTAATTTTGGTTTCATTAAAAGTGCTAAAAGCCAGTTTTATTAGTGCTCTTGGTAATACTCAGTAGCATTTCACAGTGTTTGAACCCTTTATTGTTGTTATCTTGCTCTATTTCATATTTCTAGAGTCCCATACCTTCTGGGTGATATTTCTTGGGGGCAATTCTTCTCAGCACAGACTCCTTCTTCTGCTTGTTGCTGCTTCTTAGTCAGGGCTTCTTCCAGGCTCTCCCTGACTGGCCAACCCACCTCCTTTTATCAGTTATCTTCACTGGCTGCAGCCCATCAAGAACAACCAGGGCTTATCAGGGCAAGGCCTATATACAGATATCCAAATACAATACAGATATTTTACTAGGACTCCTACTATATTTTCCCCTTTTCTTTTTCTTACAGGTTTTACATATTCTACTTACAATTATGTACAATACATATATTTTCCTATCTCCCAACTGTACAATACAGCTAGGACTCCTACTACATTTTCCCCCTTTTTACAGAAACATATTTAGATGGCCACAACACACTACATATATTCTACCACAGCTCTTGGCTGCACAACATATATATTTACCATGACTCAAAGGCCATGTTTCCCCACAGCTTCTTGACTCAAAGGCCAGATTTCTCACAGCTCCTGGCTGTCACAGCTCCTCAGCTCAAAGGCTATGTTCCTTCACAGCTCTCAGGCTGCCACAGCTCTTGGCTGTCCTATCTTCTACAGCTCTTCAGCCTACATATCTCTATCACATCAGGGTCACCAGTTGTTATTATCCTATTGTTGCTATCATATTTCTAAAGTCCTGTACCTTCTGGGTGGCTTTCTCACAAGCTAGCTCTTCACAGCACTGTTGGCACTTCTTCCTCAGGGCTCCCCCTTACCAGGCAACCCACCCCCTTTTATCCCAGTTATCTTCATTAGCCACAGCTGCCACCCAGTTAAGGACATCACAGCTGCAGCCCATCAAGAACAACTGGGACCTACCGGGGCAAGGCCTATATACAGATATTCAAGTACTACATTTCCCCCTTTCCTTTTACTTACAGATATTTAAGTACAATACAGATATTTTACTAGGACTCAAAGGCCACCTCTACTATACTTTATGAACTATAGTTTTTTATTACTACCAAACATTTAATCAAAGAAGCACAAAATAGAATATACACAGTATTTTAATAGAGATTGCAAAATGCAGTTTCAGAAAGCCATTTTACTCATGGAGACACACTGTCTCTCAGTGTGACTAAAAGAAGTAACCTAGAAAGAACATTGATTTAAAGTTATTCTTGCATTTCACTCTCCAGAGGAAGAACATGTAAATTATTTCAGATACTGTATTTTTAGACTTTGGAGTAACAAACCCAAACCCCAAACCTGTGTTATGTAGATTGAAATAATAGAACAATTAATTTTATTTTTCAGTTAAAAAAAATTAAATATTTGCTCCTCAATTTGCTCTTCAGCATATTTTAATTTCTTTTTTTTTTTTTTTTTTTTTTTTTTTTTTTTTTAAGAAAAGGCTTTAAAAATGTGTAAATTTTGGGAAGACTCAGCCCTGATCAGGATTTGTTACCAATCAACAAATCCATTCCTGCCAACTTTAGAGAGATTTAGTGTTTTCTTCCAGATCGCCCTGATTCTCAGTGATGAGCATGGAGATGTTTCTCTTCTGGATAATATTTGAATTTTCAGTGCCACTGTCACTTTCTATAAAATATGTTTCACAGACATACCATGAGAGCAGGGTCTCTCTCCATGGCTGGGAACCTCTGCATGCTCGTGACATGTCTAGTAAACAATCTCCACAGCTGAGTATGGATGGTGCAGGAAGGGGTGGAAAAATGAAGCAACAACACAGTGAACAGTTCAGTGAAATATATGAAAAACTTAATTTGTCATAGTGTAGGCAGATCCCAAGGGCTGTGGAAGGACTAATGAGTGCAGTGGTATAATGACCATGGCATAGAGATGGTTTGTGTATCTCCAGCAAGGGATCTTATTTGTGTGATTCTAATGCATTCCATTTGTATGGAATTTGTATTGACTGTGGCATTTTATATTTGAGAGAACTTGTGTAGGAAGTATGTGATGCAACTGCATTCAGCAATTGTGGGAGAGTGCAATAAATTCCAAGACAGCCCATGGAACTTCTCTTTATGTAGCACTTACAGATCACCGAGTGGTCACAGACAAAACTGTACTGGGCTGATAAGAAAATTGCAATATAACAATGCATGAAGTTCTATGAAAATAATAACAGCATGAGGAGAATCTGTTACTTTATGAGATGTTTATATGAGTACAAGCCAGATCTGCAGAACAAAAGATTAAGTTGCAGCTGGACTTTACAGATCAGAGAGGCAGACCTGGAATTTCCTGTTCACTCCAGTGATTCTCTTGCCTCCTGTTTGAAGCATGGATCCCTGCCATTCCAATTTGGCATCCTGAGGAGCTGAAGGAACAGCCAGTGGTTTTTTGGCATACTTATGTTTCTACCACTTACCTCTATTCAAGTCCTCTTTCCCACTGTACATTTTACCCATTAATAAAGTATTTTCTAGTGTACACTATAAGAGGGGAACAAATACCAGAGGACCAAAATAAATTGTCCTTAGACTCATATAATTTAGAGATGAAGAATGTAGCTTTTAAAATTCTAAATAGCCCAACACTATTTTGAATAAGCTGAATACTTTTTAAAAAAAGTATCTGTTAGACCATATGTGTTATATGTACCTTATTTAATTCTTTGACACAAGAAACTGGAAGTTCCCAGTAGGATATGTTAATGAAAAATGCATTAGAGGTCATTGGGGAGAGTTCTGTCCTCTCAGCCCCAAGAGTTTAATACTTTGTGTAGAGGCTGATGCCCTACACAATTTTCTCATGGGTCCTCAGTAGTCCTCCAAAAGAGCAATACAAGATTTTAAACATTTACTCTTTTCTTTAACTTTCCCCGCATCTTGAAACCAATTTCTTTCCCTACTACTTTTACTCAAGGTTTATTCTAGTAATTAGAATTATGATAAGTGCAAAGGACAATATATTTTAATTGAGCAAGTCTACTTTAAAAGTTTTAGTGTACCTTTGTAGAAAATATAATTATCTTTAAACAAGCCTGTATCTTTAAATTAATTTTTGTATATTTTAATCATTTGTCATCTGTTTTATGGGAAATTTAGTGACTTTGTGCAATATGGAAAATTAATTCTCATATTTAACAGTTCATAATTAATTCAGTAAACTCACATATGTCTATTTGGGAATTGTTTATATACAACTGGTAAAATGCCTGCGTATATAGATATGATTTGGGAACAGTTGTCACATAATTTTGACTTGCCAGATATTCAGATATTTAATGATGTAGATTGCTAAAACAGAATTTGAAATATGTGTTTTATATCAGTAATTGTTACATTATGCCACACTAGTCATACAATTAGTGATGTAAAAAAAAATCAAATTCAGTGGCAAATGAACCTTTCTATTTTAGTCACAATTTAGAAATCTTTGTGCTAAATTTTTGGTTTTTACATGTTTTCTGCCTTTAAGTGTAAACACATTGTAATAGCTATTCAGGAATTTATTGTGGACATTTGGTTGAGAAAAAAGCAATTATCGGTTTTGATATTCCAAAAATTCTCTTCTATTTCTCCTTAACTATTTCTCCTAACTTGACTGATTTACTTTTAAAAATGCAGCAGGTGCCACTGTCTGATTTTGATCATAGTTTATGTAGAAATTTAAATGAGTTGAAGTCAAAGACGATCCCATTTTCTGCTCAGATTCCAGGTGTCTACAATTCGCCATTCAGGAAATCCCCAGATGAAATGGAGCTGCTGCTACGGCAGTCAAAGCCACTGACCCACAGGAAGCAGGAAGGGAAGAGTCCTTTTGCTGATGAGCTCTATGGCTGGCCAACCTGTAAAGAGCCTCCAGCTTTTGTCACATCACTGCCTGTGCTACCTGCTGACAGACAGAAACCTCAGGTAACACTTTCCAGTGACTCTGCAGCAGCTTTTGCTCTCATCTTTCATCAGAGATTGTCACAGAATATCTTGACTTGGATCACCAAGTCTGAATATCCCTTTTGTGAATGTTTTTTTAAAATATAAATCTAGTGCTTGCATTGAAGATATAAAGTCTTTGACACAGATTTGACTTAAAGAAAAAAGAAATCTAGGTGTTATGTAGAAACAGGGAAATATTAATTCTTTGTATGTTGTTTTTGTCCTTTTGGAAGAAAAGTGTTATTTATGATATTTCAAAGGTATGACCCAATATAATTGAGTATCAATATTATGATTAATTAGAGCTAGAATTCTTAATTTCCAATCTTAAATCATTTTAAAACGGGAGAAATTAAAGGTGATAGGAAGAATTAAGCAGCTGTTGATAACTTTGTCCTCAGTTTGCAATTTTTTCCATATGAAGACTGAGGCATCCTCTCAGTTCAGAATAGTTCCTACTCTCTTGTGTCCACTAGATTTGTGAAAGCTTTAGTAACAAAGATTTCTACGTGTTCTGCTCCATCACAACCAATTTGCCCACCTTCCATTATTAACTGTCGTAGTCTCAATTTTAACTTCAGCTGATGTCACTGTATCTGGCAGGTAGATTTTTTCCTTTTCTGTAGAGTTATGGACATCTGTGGGATAATGCATTAAAGCGAATGTCTCACAAGATGGCAAAACCGCTTTTGCTCCCATATTATCAAAACCTGCTGGGAATGTGACTAAAAATATATACAGCAGGAAAAAAACTTTGAGAAATTTGTGTTCCACACTTGATAATACAATGAAATGTAGCTTTTGCGAGTAGGTGCCTTATACAAGTACTTTAGGGGTAGAAATATTTTGAGTTTCCCTCTGTTCTGAAGAATTTTTCAGTTTTCCCAGTCTACTGAATCTTCTACTTAGCTCACACATAGACTTTCCATGCTGGTTTCATCATGAGTGACACAACATCTTCAGAACCTCTGACACTTTTCCATTTAGTACTCCATTCTATATTTAAATTTCCTTATTTGTATCTTGCTTAGAAAGACAATACTTCTAAATGAGTCCTTCTTAGCAACTTTCAGTGAAACTATCACCTATCTGCAGAAATGTAACAACTTGAGCAATAAGCAATGTATATATACAAATATCTTTAATGGTGTTTTACTCCTCTGAATCAATATTGCTCTCTACAAGTCTCTGAAAGGAGGCTGTAAGCCAGGTGGGGGCTGGCCTCTTTTTCCCAGGCATCAGGACAAGAGGACATAACATCAAACTGTACCAAGGAAGGTTCAGGCCGGACATCAGGAAGAATTTCTTCACTTTAAGGTGGTCAGGCATTAGAACAGGCAGACCAAGGAGCCGGTAGAGTCACCATCCCCAGAAAGGTTCAAGAAATGAGTGCCCATGGCACTTGGTGCTATGGTTTAGTTTGACAAGGTGGTGTTTGGTCAAAGATTGGACTCCATGATCTTGGAGGTCTTTTCCAACCTTTATGATTCTATGATTCTAAGAAGGTCTATGATTCTGTAATTCTAAGAATGCGTCTGGAGAAGCAGAGGTGAGCCCACTGCTTGTAACAGTAAGAATCAACTTCAGGGCTGTTCTCCACCTTTGTCCTTCCTTCCTTGTGTTATCCCTATCCTGACTGCTTTGAGGCTTCTCATAGAATGACCTCATTGACTCACATTAGAATTGAGACAAAGCGTGAGCCAACAGGCAGTTTGGGTGATCAGGGAGTTTGGAGTTGACATAAACATGACATTATAGCTTTACCTTCTGGGACCAAGGGGCTATGACAGTCCTTGAGCAGGATGTGGCTGGTTGCATTGTCTCTCAGGAAAGCGGAAAGTTTTTGCCTTGTGAGCATGGTGAGGAATCAGGCTTTTAAATAGGGAATTCACAGTTCTTCCATTGTTAAGGTGCTCTTGCAAAATTGCTTTACTCTACACAAAATATCTTATGAGCTTCTGCTTGGATTTGGAATATTTTATAGACCTTTTTAAGTTCAGATGCACACACAGCAGTCATGCACAGATAGCCTTTTAGAACAAACAGAAGAGTTCTGTTTATTTTCTGCACCTCAAAGAGGGAATTTACTATATAATACTTTAATCCTTTCAGCACCCTGGGATGTACACTGTGGGGTAAATTTTCAAAGCACAGCGCGTGGATTTAGCTGCCCGACTCTTATTGATGTTAATGGGAGTCACACGGCTAAATCCCTGCACAACACTTTGACAATTTAGGGTTGTATGTCTAAGAAAAGGACACTGGTTTGAGCTGATGAAACAGCTGGAAATGAAAACCCACCAGAACACATCATTCTGAAAGTTGTCTGGTGTGACCATAAGAAATTTAATTACTAGATATACTTTGTGTCCTCGTTCTTTGTGGTAACACTTTTTGGCACCAAGCTTCCTTTTCTAATATCTGCCTGGCTCACTTATTACTTTTTTTCAGGTATCTAAAATTTTTATTGCCCCTAGGTTTGGATGTTTTATATGAGGATGTCAATTATATATGTTTAAAAGAAAAAAAATTAACTATCTTTCAGTTTTCTCTTAGGGAAATGGGTATTTAGCATTTAATAGGTAAGGTCTGTGTATATAAGATAGTGTATTTAAAAGAAAGGTTTTAATGGTGCTTCTACATCAGTTAGATCTATCATTTTTATTACTGAGTTAACTAGAATTATAGTTTGATAGAAACAGATAATGCTAAAATTAGTCATCTATTCATTAAAAGGCGTTAATAACAGAATGCACATTACCATTTAGATCTTTTGCATGCTGTTATCTGTTGTGGAATGGGGAAAGTGAGGAATGTGTAATTTAATGCAGATTGTATTTTTTATTATGAGTTTCTGATGTTATGATAAAGTAGTAAGAATGCTGATCTGCTAATCTTTTTTTGGCAAACCAGTTGGCATCAAGTAGACTTATGCTGCTCAGTACTAAGTCCAAACATAGAGCATAGAGCTGTGCGAGTTTCCTTCAGGGTAAACGTTGTTGGTCAACTCCTACCATTCTTTTCTAAGCCTGACCTCCCCATAAAGATTTCCATTTTGAAGCAGGACACTTGGAACACTTACAAGCACTGTAAATTTGAAAATGGTTTTTAAGCACCAATCTACTGGAGTTTCCAGAATCTTAATCTTGTAAAATGGGAATAGATACGTGGAATTTGTAGAGGTTTTTTTTAAGATACATTTTTGAGGTCCCTATTACTAACTAAATTTCTTCAAATACATGATTCAGAGGAACACAAAAATCTTCAGGGAATGTTTAGAATTATCTCAGTATTCTAATATATATACTCTGCTTTCATTAGTGATGTCATAGCCTTGTTTTGAGCTACCTTTACTTAGTTACATCCTTTCTCCCTCTCCTTCTATTAGTAGTCTCAGAAATTAAAGATGGAGAAAACCCCTTGCTTGGATATCTGATTTGGCCCTTATCCTGGAGGTTATATGAGTCAGTACTTTTCAGTGAAGAAACAATACAATATTTTTAAAGACTACTTTTAAAATTAAACATATTTTTCTTGGTATTATTTGGTAATAGTACTTGTCTTTCTTCCTTCCTCTATATATCCACTTAATGCAACCATCTTGTAGCAGAATATTCAATTTTTATTATAAACTTTAAACTTTTTTAAACTTGATCATCAGGTTATGTGTTACTAGAACACTGTTGACTAGTTTCAATGACCTATTCTAATAGTAAGTAGTCTCTCATGGGCAGTAGCACTTTTCATTCTGTTTTCAGACTTTTGTGTTCTTTTAAAATGAACATATTTTTCATGCAGACCATGAAAACAGAAGCAAGAAAATATCTGCAAGAAGTGTAAATATTATGCTCATTTGCTTACTGGGACCTTTAAAAAGATCTCAAAATCTGGTGCTGTGCCTTTAAAAAGTAAAGTTCCAATAAAAATCCATTAACTACTTTTAAATATAGCAATCCTCCTGTCCAGCTGTGAAAAGTACTAGATGATACTTATTTGCCATTTGTGTTATTTACGGTCCATGACTTTTATGGTAACTGGTTCCTATTATTGGTTTCTATTAATGTAAAACATAAGTGAACATAAATGAGGCGTGAATCATTTCTTTTTATTAGCCCCACAGTCTTCACTCATTGCTTGCAGTAACTCCAGCTGTGACTTGTTAGTGATAACCTATTTAAAGAAGGATATCTTTAAGAATAAAGGCTGTGATTAGGATTCTTTGTCTGTTCATAGTTTCAAAAGGTTTCACTAGTTCATTGCAAGATCAACAATGATGAAAATAAAAATTAATTTTAATACTTCTAAGTTCAGGCTTGTTATAAAACTGCCATGAGTGACATGAGCACTAATTATATTCCAGGTAAGTTCTTAAGGGTTAATACTAGAAGTGTGACATATAGGATATGTGACTTCAGCAGCACAGGAGAGGACTTCCTCCTATTTATCTATGTTTTTAAATGGTAGATACTGATACAATCAGTTATTAAACAATATATTCTGGAAAAAAAGATGCATATGTGTATTTTTTTTAGAATTACAAAGTTAATGTGAAATTAGATCTTTTAGAAATGGACTATGTGTCTATAGTACTGAAGTCATGTGTTTGAATTCTGTGTAGAAGAATTATGTCTTAAGCCATGCATAAAGTTCCCTTCAAGGTAGGTTTATAGTTACATTGAAAAGAGCATCCTCTTTAAAGTTTGTTCTATGCAAAGTAAAATACTTCAGTTTTCTGCTTAAGCAGAATTTAGATATAGTTAATGATTGTTTTTTATTTCACCAATACTTTTTTCTAAGTAAAAACAAAGTTCTCCTAATCAGTTCTAACAATATATTTATTTAAAATTTTAAGTATTTACTAGTAGGTAAATAAATTTGGAGTGCACTCTCTTTGAAGCTTTAGAGTAGGTTATCAACCTTTATGCTACGTGTAAGGCTCTATCAAAAGGAATAGCTTTGATTATTTTGGGAGAAGAGTCTTGCTACACTTCCCAAACATTCTGTGTCCTGTTTCATCAGTGATATGTCATGAATAACAGAGGGGAAAGAGAGGAAGTGTAAGCCCAAACAGAGCACTTGTATTCTCCTGCGCCTTTCAGGGGCCGTTCCGCGATCCCGCTGAGGTGCTGCAGCAGCGCTACAAGCCCATGGAACCAACCCTGCGAGTGAGAGAGTCCATGTATTCATCACCCCCCAAGGCCAGAGAGCCAACAGGAGGGCAGGAATGGAGAGATCCCATCCATGACAATCAGTGAGTTCTTTGGCTCTTCTTATATTGTTGTGAGAATGTTTTCTTTATTCCATTGCTTTCAGAAACCTTTCATGCCTGACAAAATGAAATGTCAAACCTGACAGCTTACCAGAAAACATTTTATGTATGTACTTCTAAATTCTTTGTCCTCAGATTATAAACTGCTCAGGGCAGAGACCCTATCTTGTAATTGTGTGACATGTGCCATCCGTATCTATGAGTGTCTAAAAGAACTTGTAGTAGTAATAATATGTGATGCAACAGATGGCTTTAATGGGGAATAAGAAAACAAATGCAAATTCTGTCTTGCCACATGCACCTTGCCAAGGAAAAAACACTGTTTCGGTCTTCATATTCCGGAAACTTACTGGTTATGGGAAGAAAAAATAGTGTTGCATGCCAATTAGACTTGTTTTCTCTACCACAGCTCATTTGGAAGGGGAAGGAGCATATGTTGCATGTTAGAACAAGACATAGAAACTAGAATAATCTTTGAAGCAGTTTGATTTCCTAAGCCATGGCAGCTGTAATAGTGCCAGACAGGCCAGTTCTTTTCCATAAAATCTCAAATTCAGACATAATCCATTACAAAAGATTAAAGCTTCCGTCCCAAAAGATTTAAGGCTGTTGCCAAAATACTTCCTTTTTAAATTTTTTTTAGCATGATGACTGTTAAACACTGTTTTATCCAATCATAATAAAAGCCTGCTAAGTCACTTCCTCTGCCTTTATAGTTAACTAGAAAAAGAATTATGTTTTGCCAAACTTTTCCTTGAATTCACTGCTCTTGGCAATCCTTTGGCCCTTCAATACAAAATTCAGGACAGAAGGGAATCACTTTTCCTCATGAGCAGCCTGTGGTCACTGGCACATGATGTTTTTCTATCTTTGATCTGTTTCATGCCTTTTTATCAGCTCCATATTGCTATATGTCAGATTCAGGACTGGGACTTAAGAGTGCCAGAATCAATTGTGTTTACATGGTTTAACTTCTGTGTTTTTATTTTTGGACCATTTCCCCCAATTTAATATTAATAGTAACTTTGAAAGGAAATTCTATTTAGAAACAGTTTTGGAATTCAAAATATATTTTATTTAGACTACTTTTTCACTTTTGGATGACATTTTTGGTGGGGTTTTTTTTGTTTGGTAGGTTTTTTGTGGGTTTTTTTGTTTATTTGTTTAGTGAGAGATAACACTATTTATTTCATACTAAAATCATAAGTGAGTTCAGTTCCAGGTACAAATGTACTCCCCTTTTCTATTTCTCTCTGTATTCTTTCATGTACTGCTGTGTGGAGGAGGAAACAGCTTAATTTTCACATCTGAACATAAATTTCTGGTTTTTTTAATTTTCATTTTTATATAAAATTTCTGCTGGTGAAATTTCAAAGAACCCCTATTACTAGGTAGTAATTAATACTGTACTTCTCATTTAAAGTGTTTTCTTCACTGAATTAGTTGTGATTGATGCATTTCAACTTAGGTTAGATGATGTCCTTCACTTATAGGCATGACTACATTGCCCAGTCTTTATTTGATGAAGTTTACCCCAGACATTACTGTGTCAACACTTTCAGAAGGTCAGACCTTGCAATAAATGTTTCACTGACTCTTCCGTGAGGGAATTGTGAAGATTTGGTCTTGTACAGTTTAAATTTGAAGCCTCCAATTTTGGTAGATATTATTTCATGTGGGTCTTTATTTACCTTATGGGTAAGGAAGCATTTAATGCCATCCTTAATGCACAGAAGCAATGTCCCAACAATCAATGATTCTCAGCTTCATGCACACTAAATGCAGAGTGGATTATACATTTTCAGGCTGTGATCATTCCATTTGTGCTTCTTATTCAACCAGCCATGCAAGGGTCACATCTGTAACCTTGAAAAGGTGATGACAGAGCTGCAGGTCATCACCAGGACTAATGCTCACTGGTAATGCTGCAGCTGCTGCGTGGGATGTTGGTCTCCAGGGAGGAGCCAGCAAAGAGTTACTCAGATTCTACAGTAGTTTTTTCTCAGCAGTGTCTATTATGAATTGACAAATTTCTGTTTCTTGCTATGTAATTGTGTACTTTGGGACTTTATTTCTTCCTGGTAGTGCTTCCTATGCTGATTATTTTTCTGTTTTAGAAAATAAAGAGAGAATGAGCAGCAGAAGTATGTGGCATTTATTGAGAAAGTTTGTGTTTGCATGAATGACATTTGCATTGATATGTATATTTCCACAGTAGGTATTGTGTTGGGTCTCTCAAGACAGAAACATTGTTGGCATGTACCTGAAATTTTCAGCAACATTCAGAATTCTCACAAACCTCTAATTATCAGTGGTTGTTTACAGGATGATAGGATGAGTGTTGCAAGCTCTGAGAAAGTTCTTGCTTTTGATAAAATGCACAAAAAATTTGGAAAAGAGAGTTTGAGGAAGGCAGAAGCAGTAAAAATGAAACCAAAATAGAATATACTGTTCTCACTTAAAGCAACTGTTGGAATTTCCTTTTCTGTAATGGAAAAGCAACTGAGTAATCCAGCCTAATAAAAATGATTCCTTTTTCTCATATAATTGAAGCTGTTACTACCTTATTGGGCTATTTTTCATACAAATGAAGTGATTTCCCCCTCCACTTGGATAAGAATGACAGTTGCATTCCTTTGGGATGGCCACTTAATATAGCGTTTAGTTTGACACAACAACTGCTGGATCCAGCAGATTTAGATGAAGCTTAAAAAGTTCTTTCCTCGGTTGTGTGCAGGCGCATGCTGGCCTAATTTTCCAGAGAACAAAAATGTAAATTATTTTCATTAACTTTGATGAAATCTGTCTCATATAATATGCCTCATACTTCGAAGTATACTATTAAACATCTTTTTGAAGTCAGCAAACATCAGAACAAAATGCAGTGTGGTGATAGCAAGAGTGTAAGGCTTAGGTTTCCTAATTTATTGTAGGCTTCTGGTGTGACATCAGAAACATGACCTCAGCTTCTGGCTGTGTCTGTGCTCAGTGCTGTGCTGAAGATGCACAGCCTGGTCCTGGTCACACTGGCCCTCTGGTGTGCAGCAAGGTTTGCACATCCTGCCTCTCCCGTGCTGTGTGAATACAGCAGCACCCAGCTCCTCATGGACTTATTTCCAGCAAGATTGTGGATTTCTTTAGAGCAGCTCAGGTGCTGTTGTGCTGCCCTGTGCTGGGCAGAACAGATACACTTGCAGAGAAATTAGTGACCTAAATAAGCTCTGTACTTGGAAAGCACCAATGTTATAAGCTGCCTGGTATTAATTGCAGGAAAATTTAAAATACAAGCCACTTCAAGGTTTAGAGTTTTTAAAAAATCTTTTAATTTCTAGAGTTATAAAATCTTTTACTGTATCTCTGACTTAGCTGCAGTGAAAATGGCTACTACATTTTTTTGTCATGCAAAGACAGCACATCTGAAAACTTTTTTCAAAGTATACTTACTTTGTCATATGCTTTGCAACTTCAGCAATTTGCATATTTTCCGGACTGTTACTGTATTATGATAAACAGGGATTATCATATATTTTCAGATAATGTTTTCTTAACAATTCAACTTCTATTTGTAACTCTTCCATTTATTTTAATTACTAGCACAGTGTGCAACATTTATTAATCAGCAGAGTCTTTTTAAGTTAAAATACTAAATTAGCTAACCCCATTAACACAGAATACTCCAAACAAGCAGTAATGGGAGAGGTAGTTACTGTGCAAATCGTATTATACATGCGGGTGCTCTAGGGCACAGTTAAGCATGATTACCCTCTTTTGATCCAGTATTCCTCTGCTTCTTCCAGCTAATTTCCACTGGAAATTTACAAAGTAGCGCCTTCATTTTTCCATCTTAATTTTTCTAATGAAGTTCTGGTACTTTATAACACTGGGAATGCAGATAATAAGTCTGTGTATAATTAAGAAGTTCCGGAATTTGCTGCAGGAGAGATCTCTTTTACTTCCTACAGGAACTAGGCTGTGCTTTTATTTGCCACATTACATTATCGCAGACAGGTGTTAAATAAAAATGGCCAGAGAATTTTTAGATTTACTGATGTTACAATCAAAGTGATTGATACATTTTCAATAAACTGTGCATTTAGTATATTACCAGAAACAATATTTGTACTAAGACACCCAAATAGACTTCTCATGGCAAAATGAGTACACTAAAGATAATGTCACTAGATATGCTAAATAAAATATTCCATCTTTATTCTTGTATCTAACACTTTGATTTTAATATACATGCATTATAAACTAAATAATGTCTGCCCTGCTGCAGTTGTTTTGCTATGGAAAACCATTATGCTTCCTTCTTTGTTCCCAAAGTGAAAAGATTGGATTTGATGAAAAAATTACTTCAGGTATACAATACAATTTTGAAAGCTTAAAATTAATGTCATGTTTTATTAAAGAAAAAGAAGAAGATAAAATATTCACAGATTCCTGATAGAGAAGCATGGCTTGTTTGGAGCTAATTGTTCATGGTATTCTTCAAAGCGAGATGAATTTGAATTAAATCAAAACAACAAAGAATTGAATTGGTATTGTATAAAAACACTTTAGATAAAAATTTAGCAATGTCATAGAGCTAATACTTTGCTGGCATTTTTCCGACTAAATTACAAAAATCTACAGTACATACAAATGTAAAAGTTTGAAAAGCCATGTAACAATACTCTGTTTTATATTTCTAACTCTGCCCTGGCAGTGCAGCATGTGTGGCAGTCCAGCAGTAGATCTGGCAGATCTTTCTCAGAACCCTGGGAATGTTTTGAAGCTTTTCTGGGATCAGGATTACCTGCTTGCTCCACTAGACTGCTGGGATTTTGCCTCTTGGGCAGATTCAGAGAACATGCTGAGGGACCACTCTGTTTTTTTGTGACCATTTATATTTCAATAAAAAGTGACTGCCTCTGTCCTGTGTCCTATTGGTAGGTTCCATATATCACTGGGACACTGTTGCCCAGTGGTCAGTGATGGACCTGGGAAATTCTCCTTCCTGCTTGCACTGCTGTGCTCCTCTCACACTGCCACAGACACCAGAAGCCAGTTCCTGCTGCTGCTCCTGTCATCTCTGTCAACGCAGTTCACAAACCTTCAGCATGTAAAAGGCCTTTTCCATCTCCTGTCCAAGTAGTAAGAGAGATTGCAATAAAAGAGGCAGACTGAAGGGGAGAAATGGTAGGTGAGGAATGTAGGAACAAAAATTGTGGAGGGGGAGTGTAAACATGTGAGGGGAAAAAAGGTTTAGAAAGATGAAATTAAAAGTAGAAGGAAGGTCCAGGACAGGATGAGAGATAAAAGCATTTTTATTTTTGTTAGCAACAAATATCTGTAGTGTCTTTGAAATTTAAATGCCTCTAGCAGCTGTCAGGTCCTGGTTTAGCTACTAAGTGAAGCCTTCTAAGTCTTTTTAGGCTAATTAGGTTGGGGTCCTGGCAGCAGTGCAGCTGGCCTTCATCACCAGTGGCACAGCCAGCCTTGGTCCTGATCCTTCTCAGGTTATGTATGAGTAATACTGCCATTTGTAGTTTCTCATTTTTGGTTCCAACCCTTTCCTCATTTTGATTGTATTCTTTGACATATTTGTCATTCAGGCTGATATGAAATAATTTTTCATTTTTCAATATATTTATTTAGGGAAGGTTCACCTTCCATTGAGTCATCTTCTGAGAAGTCTCAGCTTATACTGACTTTTTCTTATAGCCCAATAAAACATCAATACAGAATTTAATTCTTCTTTGATTGGTACTTCTGTCTCTGTCATGTTAACTGAAAACATTTAAGAATTTCTGAATTTACACTTAAATCACAAGGAAAAGCTGAAAACTAGATGTAGGAATAATGAGTGAATGTTTTGAAATCTAAACCATGGAAATCTAAACTTGTACAGTTGATAATTGTATCCTGGTCTGAATTTAATGTTCTTCTTCCATCACTCTCTTCTGTCACTTTCAGAGCACACACTGTCATTAATTTTGGGACAAGCTGTATCAGGTGTATACAAAGAGGTACAGAACATAATAACATTACTGAAGTGTTTTGCAGTGCTATTACTTCTTGTTATTATTATTGGTTGAGGGGATATAATGACTTTGGTATCACTCCCATTAATTTGGTTACCCTACTTAAGACAAAAAATTGTTGTAATTCTTTTAATTACTTATTCACATAAGGTAAATTCTCACTTACTTTAAGCAGACACTGAATTTACAAGCATGTTGTTAGAGAATCATCACTTTAAGGATTTGCCCCCTGACTCTGAGAGCAGAACTGTAAACAGAAGAAAAAGCTTCTACTTGATACCCTTATCCTCTATTATATTTTTTTCTTTCATTTAAAAGAAAATACTGCTTTTTATGTCTCAAAGTGGTAATTTTGGGATGTTTTTTTTGAGTCATAGAACCTATATTACTCTGAGAATTTTTTTGCCAAAAGACAAAGTTTAACTGATTCACAGTAAAATCAAAACCTCTATGTAGAATTTTTTATTTTAGGAAAATGATAATAATTTACTTCTACTTTCCTTAAGATTTAAATTATTTTGTCTGTAACGCATTTTACAGACATGGTATTCATATTAAATTATGAATGCTCTGGCTCAACTAAATTCTGTGCATATATGGGTAAATCCCAAAACTGCAAGCCTTGTCTTCTCAGCTATCCAATCCCCTGAGAAAGCCAATTTTCTTTCATGTCTGAACAAAAGAAAAATGTACTATTAAAATGCAATTCAGAAGTGATAAAAACTGCAAGTGGAGCAGCCGGCTCACAGCACCTTCGATGTATTCTCTGGGACACTGGGGCCACATTAATTTTTGTGTGTGTGTGATGTCCATCCCATGTGCAAATTAGCATTACAAGTACCCTAATCTGTCTTGTGTGAGGGTGTCCTTTCCCATGGGTATACACATGCTACTATAGCTTTTAATTATTTAAAAGTCTGCTAACTCAGGGTTTTCCTTTCACTAACTTTACATGGCATTTGTTTGTGGTACGTGGTAGAAGAAGTTGATAGAGCTGGACAGATTCTCAAACCATTTCTTTTTATGAGGTGGAAAGAAAGAAAAATAATTTTTAAAACCACTCAAACAGTTGTTGATAAATCAGTTAATCAAAATAAATAGTTTTCTGCATCTGTATCAGCTGAGAGACAAAGAAGAGTATTTTAATCCTCATTTTTATAAAAACTTTGTTTACCTAACTCTTATGGGGACTCTGGATTGTGAAAAGCGTTCAGCTGAGGAAGGGTTCTAATTAACTACACTTCTTGTCATAGGATTTAAAAGGGATATTTTTGACTTCTGAAGCATATCTTTCTAATTTTACCAAGAATTATTTTTTCCTGCACTTCTAAAATTAAGAACACTTGCTGATTTTTTTCAGAATACCAGCAATGATAAACTTCATTTCCAGTGTTTTGCTTTATAGTAACATGTACTTGTTTGCTCTCATGACTCTCCTGGAAACTGAAATAGATGGAACTAAGATGTGTTTGTAGGGTGTCTTGCAGATCTTCTATATATAAGATGTTTTTTCACTTTCCTTCATACATTTTGCTGTGGAACCTACCCAAAAACCCTGTGGTTGTCCCTAGAAGTTAGGGACATCCATCTGAAAACCCCATCCAGCAGGTAGCTGGAGCTGCACTGCTCGCTGGCACTATCTAAGCAGCAAGTCCATCATCATTATTACCAAAAATGAAAGAACCTGGCCCAAAAAGATTGCTAATTAGGACATAATTATAACTTAAGAGTAAAGTGCACCGTCTGTGAATTCTGAAGAAACGATTTCTCTGTTTGGTGGCTTACAAATACGAGCAAGTTTCTCTTTTGCTAATGAGAATATGGTTTATTTATCTTTGGCTATGACAAAGCAAGGATGCCTGTCTCCAGAGGTGATGTCTGTCCCCGTGCATGGGGAGTGCAGCTGGCACAGGCTGCACTCTCTGCTAGGACCTGAGGCATCAGCAGGCACCTCCCAGCTAAGGGGCCCCCGGTCGTCCTGCACACATCCCACCAGCTGTCCGTGCAGATACACACAAAGTAATAATCTACTCATGCAAGTGAACCAAGTTAGATCCTTGTGCACAAAGTCTTCATTTTATCCTGTTGAAACTCACTGTCTCTTTGCTCCAAATTTATGCCACAAAAGGCTAGAGGAGAAATTGCAGTAATCCTCTCACAATACTGAGAGGGAACATTAAGAAGATAGTGAAAAATATCAGGAGCATATGTACACCTGCAGAACTGATTTACATGAATCCTGTGGCATCTAGAGAAGAGCATAACTGATTCTAAAATATTCTTGAATTTCAGGTTTCTGCCATTTTCTTCATATCATAAAAATCATGAGAAGTATGAGCCATCACTTTTTACATCAGGCAAATATGGCCAAGAAGCTTATGGAACTAAATATTTCAGAGAAGTATATCCTAAGAAGTGGATAGCAGACAAGGTAAGTCACTGCAAAGTCGAGAATTTATTTACTTTTTTACATTGATGTTTTATTAGAACTAAGTGAATTTCAGTATGATCCAGTGATCATGGAGTCCAACAGGATTCCTTCTAGCATGTTATAAAATCATGTAGTTAGAGCTGTGATGAGATGTGAAATTTCTTGACTCTCTGGTAAATTCAATTTGAGGAAATTCAACAACTGTTGGTCCTACAAGATCAGGATTTAAGACAGACCCTGATTAAGTAAAGCTTCAGTTACATGCATTTTCCTAAGTTTCATTCTGCTTGAATTGCCTTTTCTGATTTAAGAGAGGTTGTCTATTTGATCTTACACATTAGGATAAACTTCAGGAAATTATAGGAAAACTTGATTAAAACAGCACAATATTTTAGTGCTTACATTCTTTGGGAAAATGTTAAAACTTGTGAATAGGTGTTTTTAATTTTAAGAAGACCTTGTTAAATTGCCTGCTTTGTCAGGACCATCTCATATATGTCTGGTTTTGTAGTGCTGTAAGAGGTAATTTTTCTAGGAGCACAAGTTTGTGTAGTGTTTGCATTACTCCTATTTGTATTAGGTATCTTAATCTCACTTTAAAATTTCTGAGTACAAAAACGGTAATGGACTTTGGCTCTGTGCTGCACTCTCTACCCATACAGTTAGGGGACTGGAGCATCTTTTGTAGGAGCCGAGGCTGACACAGCTGGAACACTTCAGTCTGGAAAAGAGAAGGCACAGGGGAGATCTTATTGAAGTGCATAAACACCTGATAAGAGCAAAGGAAGAACAGGACCCCAAACTTCTCTCAGACTCCATAGTGTCCACTGACAAGAGTCAATGAACACAAGTGAAGTGCATGAAATTCCATCTGAACACAAGAAAACACTATTTTTTTTATTCTTCTTTTTCTGTGTGGGTGACAGAGGACTGGCACAAGTTGCCCAAAGAGGTTGGATAATCTTTATCTTTGGATATATCCATGGTGTAGGCAACCTGCTCTAGCTGAGTAGGAGGGCGATAGAGGGTCATCTCAAGAGGTCTCTTCCTACCTAAACAATTATGGAATTTTGTAAGATATAATTAATTATTTCCTTGAGAGAAGTTTAACCTTTGTAAATATACAAAAAGTTGCAAGGAATCTTAGTTTGAAAAGGAACATTTTGAAAAGATTTTTCCTCAAAACTTTAAGGTTTAAAAATGAGCTCAGAGTAAAGTTTTGGTATTTCAACATGCATTAACTGTATCTCCTTGCAAATAAAACGACAAAAATCAAACAAAAATATTTCCGAATTTTAAAGTCAAGGAGTGGAAGATATGGCTGGCTGAAGTCCCACAGTATAAGTATGATACAAAAAAACTATCTACATGTCTTATTTCTGGTACTTGTATGTCCTGTAAAGACTGTTTTCCAGTTCTTAGCAGTTCTTGCTCAGGCTCAGATGACGATATTTATACTGTATATCATATCCCACATATATAAACCATGGGCTTAACTAAAAAACTCACTTTACTTGTGATCTTGGATAGATACCAGCCTAAATCTCTGGTGGTGAATAGCTGTATACATTAACCCAACATGACACAGAGCATTCCAACCCCAATTCTAAATCAATATGAAGCTTCCATTAGGGGCCCCTTGCCCCAGCAGAGAGATAAGAGGAGTAAAGGGCTATTTATGACATACCTAATTCTTTAATGGGTCATTATTATCAGGACAAAATCCAAAAAAGAACCTCAAAACCTCAAGCTCCTCATGGCAGTTTAATGGACAAAGGCCTATAGGCAGGTGTGAGGTCATGCTTTCCTAACTGTTAAATTTGACAGAACTCTGTGTCACTTTTTTATTTCTAAACTCTATGAAACCTTTGCCTATATCAATGCTATGAACAAAATTATCTGTTCTAATGAATCACAAGACTGGCAGGCATGTAAAAAATAGTAGAAAACAAAAAGGATTTTTGCTTAATAGCTTGTCTACTGAACATAACCCTCTTTTGAGTTTACCACAAGGTTATATCTTTGTGGATGCAGCCTCTATTACAACCTGAATAACTGATAACACTGCCATGGTATCTGTTCAGCTTCTGACAGTCTTATGCTACACAAGTTTCTTGTGTTGTTGCTGGTAAGGCTGTGTCAGTTCTTCCTAGGAGTCAAGTCAGTGGTCAGTCGATCAGTGACCTGTCTGAGCTGCTGAGGTATTATTTAATGTTGATATTGGGTGGCTTTTTTAATATTAAATACAGAAAATTTCTTTGTGTGTGTGTGTGCACTAGCACATCCTAGTTGTATTTTCCAGAGGTTTTCATGTGTTTATAACTATGCAATTTAATTCAAGTCACAAAAAGATTAGTATGTAAATTATATAATTACTTTAGAAGCAAAATGAACAACAATGAAAAATATTACCTTGTTACATTTCTTCCAGAAAATGAAAGGATATTAGCATAGGCTTCCTCTAAACATAATAATTACCATATCTATGTGAGGAAAAGTTAGTAGTTTTTTTTCATCTAGTTATAATCTGAAAATTTTTATCTCACTCTGTTTACATTTCAAAGAAGTTTGAGTTAAGGGAAAAAGTGTTCTGTTCTAATTCTTCATTATAAATGAACAAGGAATGGAAATACTATCCCTTTAGTGAAACTGAATCTAGTTCGTTTCCTCAGTAAATCAGTTTAAAACATAAAACTGCTTATATATTTTAAGTTTTACACCATCTAACTAAATACATTGGAATGCCTCTGATAGGATTTATGTAAGAAGCTTCAATATAAAAAATTTGCTAGTCACTAGGACTTTAATCTACAATGATAGGTTCCAGTGTAGATGGACAGCCAAGGGATCAAATACACTAACTATAGTCTTTCAGCTATCAAAACACTCACATATGTTCATATTTGCTGAGGCAGAAATAATAGCTTACAGTCTTTAATCGGTATTGGAATTAGTTTGCATATGCATTTTAGAAAACTGACTTTAATGACAGCATTTAATGTTTTCTTATTTGTAAAAATCAGGAAGTGATGGTTTAAGATGTTCCATTCTGATAGATTCTTCCCTCTGATGCCTTATTATAGGTGAATTACAGTACAAGTGAATCACAGTTTCATTATTTGCACAGGCATTTTGGCCCGAAACAGGATTTTATTATCTACAAAGCATAAAAATACCCAGGACTGCAAAGAATTAATTTAGAGAACCTAAGCATATTGCACAGAACATAAAGTTGACCTTTACCGTCTACAGCTTTTGGAATGGAGTGGGATGTGGAACACATCGTAGATTTAATGTGGCACAACGCTGTCTGCAGAAACTTGGGTGGGACTGTGCCTGCCTGCCCATTGCAGCCAGTGATTGAATCTGCTGTCACCAGCATCCTGATAATAATGAACATTCAGCTTAACGACCGTGATTATGATTATCATAATTGATGTGCAAGTGCAGTGTGTGGGGATCATTACAGCTGAACTGTACAGCAGAGAAACATGCCTTAGTTATAGATAATTTTACTTTTATGCATTGATTGGGATAAAATATGCCTTTCAAGTTCAACAGGCCAGCTTGATATAATTTTAGTAAGATTTCTACATGTATGAATTGATGTTTATGAGCTTCCAACAAAACATTCATTCTAGCTGTTTGTTTTGAATTGTTTCATTCCATTAGTAATGGGAAATAATTAAATAATTAGATGTTGTCTAGTGGAAACCACTTATAGAATATTGCCAGCATTAATCAAATATCAACTTCAAATAATTCTGATTATCATGGCCTTGCCTGGGCTAGGAAACACAGCTCTTGTAATTCACCACCAACACAATTCTACTTCTGGTGGAGCAATGGAAGCAGGAGTGTGGTCAACACTGCTGGCATTTTCACACTGTACTGTGTAGCCATTAGAGCAGGCAATAGTTGTTCCATGTATAAATTATATCTCTTCCATTTTGTCACCAGAGGCAGTGAATTACAGGCTCAGATTCAGCCAGGGTAGATAAAGGCACAATCAACAGCTTCAGTCGATTTTGTTGAACAGTGATTGCCTTCAACTGTGATTGCATGAAGTTGCAGAAGTATTTAATTAAATCATGACACATATAACAGATAAAAATGACTATATATTCCAAGCCAGAATTCATATAAAGAATGTTACAACATAAGTATAATGAAAAGTATAGTTTCATTGCTTTACACTAGGCATAAATTTGGCTCTTTGTCCAAAAACTGACAGGTTTTCAATCTGGGTTAATAGAGAAAACAGAAAAAAATTCTTACAGTGGGGGAAAGAGATTTTGTCTGTTTGAAAATTAGTTTTATCTCTTGTAAGGCCAACACATAAAACAGTCACGTCTAGTGGATGATTTCATTATGAGGCAGAATTTTTGATACACTATTTTTGCTTTTCCATCCCTGTCTATACTGAAATTTACTTAAATTCCACCTTAATTCCATTTTTCTAACCTCCCAGTCATTTGACTTGAGATCATAGGTATGATTTGTGTGAAGTCTTAAATTCTTTCTTGCTCAGACTGTGACTTCATTTTATCAAAGGAATTTGGTTGTTTTCATTTTAATTAGAAAAAGCTATTATCCAAGAACATTTTCTAGTATGGTGTGGTACTGGCTAATGAATGTGCATCTGAACTGTCAGCTTTATTACCTTTTTAAACTTTAAAGGCCATATTTACCAGTGTGCTTTGTGACAGGAGTTACTAATGTACACAAGAAATGCTAGCACATATTTGGAATATCAGATTCCTAGTTCTCCAGCCAACCTCAGTGTGTTTTCCTAGGCAATACAGATCTCACACAATGTGGCAGCCAGAAGGGAATTATTAGATGGGCTTTAAGTTTGCTTGTCCCAGTCCTCGTTTCCTTATGAGCCATGTCAGGGATAATAAGGGTTGTTGCCAAAGTGGGATGCACTCCAGTGGCCCCCAGCCCATGACATGGCTCCTGTATGGTTATTACTGCTGGCATGTGTTGAGGTATCTATTCAGATGCTCCAAGTGGACCCTTAGTTTGAGTTATCAACTATCTGCTTCCAACAAAACACTGATTTCTCTCACTTTGCTTTTGGTATTCTGAGTTCTGAACCAAAACAAATAATTTAAATCTAAGGATCTGGTCCAATAACAATATATACTGTACTATAAATGAAAAGTCTGTCTGTTCTACCCTGTAACATATATTTTCTGCTCTCAGAAGAACCACTTGGAGCCGGAATGCTGCTGTAAATAGTGATTACCTTCCTCCACATAGGTTGATTCCCTCAACAGCATTACTCTTTAGAGCTGTGAGCTCTATGGAGCTCGGGTGTTTGGCTCTCTGATTAGATAGTACAGAAAAAGAGCAGTGTTGCCCAATTTAATATCACAGAAGAACTTAATAAGCAGGCGGTCCTTGAAACTGGGTAACAAAAAGTATCTTAAAGTCAGTTTTGCAACTTCTACTTCTGATCTCTTTCTCTTTTAAATTTTTTTTGTAAATGTCATAATGTACTGTTGAGAAGGAAAGGTATTGAGGAAAGCAGAAGTGGGAGTGTGCCATGTTCAAAAATGGGAACAGCAGACATTACCTCTCATTCACAGGCTAGAATGAAGTCTCTCTTATGAGATGCGCCCATTTCGTTTTTCAGGAACGCAAACGACAACTCCTACTTCTGACAGTTTACATAATGATCTTTCCAGGTTCCTTGTGATTCTGACTTATTTCCAGAATTACATTTTGTTGTGAAGATCACTTTCAGAGCTCTCACTGGAAAGGTTCTGAGTTGTAGATTGTTTCCTTTGAGAAAATCCTTAAAATCACCACTGTTGTGTTGCTTTTGAAAAATGCTATTATTGATATAAAATTAATAATTATTATTAACTATCATTGAGCTTTCAAATTATATTCTTGGTTGTAGAAAGATGGTAAACACTGTGAAGCAAATAAAAACATACAAAATGTACCCTTGGCTAATGTTCAACTAAATGCAGAAAAGAATCTGTGCATAACTGGAAGGCTGAGAAAACTTTCTAGTGGTTGCTGATGAGTCACAGGGTCCGATGTATATCATTTTGTAATGATAAAAAAATAATAAATAATAATATAAACATTGCATAGTAACAGACCCAGGTCTGATTTTGAAGTAATGCTACAAATTGGTATCTGAGAAGAGTCAAACCATTCAATTTTTTGCATAGGAAGAGATACTGTCACCACTAGTCTAATCAAATCCATTCTAGTGGTTATTTATAAGGGTTTGTGGGCAACTAGTTGAATATTTTATAAAACCTGATTTTCAGTTCTGTAATTTCTCAGCGGGCAAATGCAGTCCCTTGATGATGATCCAAGGCTTTGAAGAATAAATTGATTCGAAGGGGAAAATTAGATGGCACTTATTATTCTGTCTAACTAGCAATCCTCTGTCATTTGTCTGTTGGATGATAAATGTCTTGCTTTGCCTACCTTCCTCATTTAATAATGTAACTTTCATTTAGTGTTATAAAAGAAAACCTCGCATTTTTTAGTAAGAGTTAACTTTAACCAGTATTTCTGTGAGTGAGATGTATGTATGTTTAAGCTTTATAAATAATTCCCATTGTACACATTGCTTAAACGTTTTAAAGCCTCTTATTTAATCAGATACACTTTAGAAATAGAGTATCTTGCCCAATTCCTTCAATATATGCTTAGTGTGCATTACAATAATTTGTGGCACAACTTTAAATTGCAAAAAAATCAGTTAATCTAGAAAGAGTAGATACTGGGGTTACACCTAATTTATTCATATTGGTTTTAGGTGTTGACTGTTTGGACATGATTTTGTTTGTTGGAGTTCAAAATCCATACACTAAACTGGGAATTCCATGCCCTTGCCTTTTCATATCAGTTTTGCATAGACTGTTCAGTATTCTTGGAATTAAGTAGTTTTTTTATATGTATGTCAAACATAATGTATTTCAACTCAATTCAATTTGCCAAAATATTGAATTAAAAAGGCTATATTTTGAAATCACTTAAAATTCTTTATGGAATTTATCTGCAAAAGCAAGCTACTTATTATTTGATAATACTCACCGAGACCTTGTTTGTGCTTGTTAAATGGAGTTGAAATTAGAGTAGCCAAAAGCTTTTCACAATCCTCTGAGAATTACGTGGGCCATACAACTGTTGAAAGCTTCAGGTTTGAGAGCTGGTCCTCAGCCCTAGCATAACTGGGATACATCCATGGAGCTGGGCCAATTGGCATGAGATAAGGATCTGACCCATAATGAACATAATCAACATGTAAATTCATGCCATTCAGACAGAATGTTCTAGGAAAAATGGTGTTACCTATTTTCTCAGAAAAGTTGACTTGTAAAATCTCATCTTTAAACATACATTGCTGGTGAGTTTGAAAATTGAGGTCTAAGATGAGAGACACATATTTGGATGACTTTCTTGCAACAGGTTCACATAGGAATTCAGACTGTTGAAATGATGTCTGAATTAGAGATTTTGCTACACTGACTCATTATGATTGTATAGTTTTATAATTTAAATGCTAATAACACCTACTGGTGTTCTAAGATATTATGCCAGATATGGGCCCAGGTTGAAAGAAAGTCTGTAAGTTTGTGCGTTTTTTGTTTGTTTTGATGCTCTCTCTAGGGAGCAAAAGTACATTATTCTCAGAGCAGTAGGACTTCAGTGCATAAAAATGGATTTTAGAGGAACCTGCATTCCTTGTACAGGAAAAACCACAATAACAGCTTTGTGCTGTTATGTTGGAATGAATGAGACATGGGAAGTAGCACAGACTGTTTGTTGTCTTAATGGTTTGACGTAAGATTCTACTGCTTCTTTCTTCAAAATTTATATTATGAATCAGTTCTGGACTAATTTGCCCCATTTTAAATCATGGAATGATATCCACTTTGTAATACACTTCAGTGCTTATTCATTTAATGCAATGAAGAGCTGGGTTCAACATGCCCTTTACCAACTCAGGTTAAAAGGATATTCTACCATGATAAGCTGTATTTTTTCTTCTGTTACAGCTTTTGTTGATAATACTTGTAGGGAAAGTAAAAGGCATATCCACATGAGGAGTGTTTTTATGAGTAGGTGATTTGCCATGTGTTAATGTTCTAGAATGAAAGTTATGGAATTATTCAGGACTAACCTTTCGAGTTCAAATTCGAACTTCACATCCATATAACAACCTTACAAGCTTTGATGAGTTAATGTACAGAGGTAACCACACCTGAGGTAGAGGGGTAGGGTACAAAGGCTGAAGCACACAGTACCAGTTTCACAACTGTCCTGGGTTTTTTTCTCATAATGAGATTATTTGAGAAGGTATTTACATTCTGATTGTGGTAATAAAAAGTAATAATATTCCTGGCTTATAGCTTTGAGACATGTCAGGATTTCTCACCTGTAGTCATGTTAAGGAATGGCAGCATGTACCAACCAAACACCCTGCTCTTTAAAGAATAACTTGTTAGATGTGAGAGCCTTAAACTTAGAGGGTGGGGGGAAGGAAAAGGAGAAATAATAAAAACATTGCATATTGACAGACTTTGTGCACTAATGCAAAGCTGCTTGATTGAGCAGTGTAGTGTCAACCATGTCTTTCTTCTAATGCTAAAAGTAATGCACATAGACAGAGTGACAATCAGAATACAGCCTCCCATCAGCTGTAATTAATCTTTTAGTTAACAAAGACTAGAAAAGCTTCTCATCAGCCTCTTCTGAAGTCTGAGGCACTCTGTTTTTTGATGTTTGCATTCTGAGTAAAATTGTCCCCACCAGTTCTAACAAATTGAAACACCAGGCTAATTATGGCAGCTAATGAAGTGTGTGGAATGGTCACAGCTTGTCGTGAAACTGTTCCTTCAGCTCAGATTAGAGTTTCATCAATCACTTTTTTAAACTGATCCAGAATTGCTTCTGCCCAGTGCTTGGCATTTTTAATGCTGTTTCTGTAATTGGTTTTTTCCCCAAAGCTTAGGCTATTTTTTGAAATATTACATTCTCAGGACAGGACTTACAAACTCCAGTTTATAAAAAAAACATCTCATTATTGCCTCTATCAGCTGATCAAGTGCTAGAAAGCTAATAAAAGAAGCAGAAATATAAAATTTGATATATTGCTTTTAATCCAGCTAAAGGTAGCAATAAAGCATATACACATATATGTATATGAATCATTATTACTGTGGGCTGGATGTACACTGCAATCTCCTGAGACATGGTTTGTGGGCTGGATGGTTCAAATCCCACTGAAAGATCTAAATGAAATGAATGACTTCGTCTTAGCTTATTTCCTAGTGGATTGTGGTCCTTCATATATCACTCAAAGGGTTTGGCATGATTTGTAGTTTTTGCAGATGCCCAAGCCTTTGGCAAAAGGAAGGCCAAAATGTGTTGCTATTTAAAGAATTTCCACACTTCAGTTCAAATCTGAAGTCCTCAGAGAAGTATGGGAAACTTTACAGTATAACTTACATTGCTACTACATTGTCAATGAATAAATTAGCATATATAACATTGTAAAAATTCCCAGTTCCTCTTCACTTATAAGATATAATCATACTCAGCTATACATTCAAAGTTCTGTATAGACATTAAAGGCATAGATATTAAAGTCTCAGGTTAAATTCTTTCCTCAGCATGGCCAGCAGAGTTGAATCTAGTTCAGAAGTTATCCAGCTGAAAAATGAAACAAACTTTTGCTTATGCACCCCACAGACTGTTGCTGCACAAGTTGTTGCATTTAATATCCACGTAACATGTATTCATGTCAGAACCAAGGCAGCACGGCTTTAGTTTTTGAATTGCTTAGCAAGCTATTTTTAAAATTTGTGCCAATAAGTGTAATCCATGTAATTTTTTCTGAATAATGTTTAATCTGTAGCAATGTTTGGCTATAAATACTAGCTGTTCTTCTCCCCAAAGCTTCTAGTCAGCAAGTTTGTCCAAATTCACTTCATGTCGATGCCAAAACAAGTCTGCGGCACCAGAGTGAGTAATCACTGTAGGTGATGCTGTTCCTGAACTGTATCAAAGAACTGGTGGATTTACACAGAAGAAAAAGTGCCACTGAAAACATGACGCATAAAGAAGATATGTTATCATATAAGAGTAAATACAGACAGAAAAAAATAGCAATAGGTATTAGTCTAAAAGCTTTTGTTCCCATTTTATTGATTAATGAGAGCATGTGTAAACACTGGATGGGAGATGAGTAGTTTCTCTAGTGTTAGCCCATCTGCAAAGTAAGCTTCCTGCAAAATGAGGAAATATTCATGTTTGATAATTTGTATCTCTTCTGAAGGTAGCTTGTATTTCTGGAGGAGAAAAGCTGGTTTTCTCTTTAGCTTTCATCAGTGCTAGGACACACTGCTGACTCATGTTTAGCCATTCGCCCACAAGGACCAGCAGCTCCTTTTCTGCAGAGCTGCTGCCCAGGATGTGAGCCTCCAGCCTGCTTTCCTCCAGGATGAGTCTGTGCCAGGTGAATTTGTCCATCCTGTGTTTTGTAGGGTTCTGTCAGGCCATTCCTCCAGCCTGTCTGCATCGCTCTGAGTGACAGCCCTCCAGTGTCTCCATGGCACCCATTACGTTGGTGTGATCCAGGAACCTGAGGAGAGTGCATTCCATGTCCACCTCCAGGTCTCTGAGGGAGATATTAAGATAGGCCCCAAGACAGCGCCTGAGGAAATATGTTGGTACCCAGGTCCAGTTGAGGAGAAGCCATTTATTGCTACCCTTTGAATCTGAGACTCCAGGCAGCAATTACATCTATTAGTCTGCACATCTAGACTATAATTTACCAGCTTGGTTAAAAGGATTCACTGAGACATTGTGTTGAAAGCCTTGTTAAAGCTCAGCCAGACAGCATCATCCACTGTTCTCCTTTGATCTGCATATCTAGTAATTTAATCACAGAAAATAATCAGGTTAGAAAGTGTCATCCAGAACCATGGGAAACCAGATTAAGTCTAGCTGAAGTACTGGTTTTGTCACATATCAGAAGCCAAATAAGATAAAAAATACTTTCCTTTGAGGATTTCAACTCAGAATTTTTCCTCCTTAACTCCTGGTGGCACGATTTTGTCAAGTCATGTAGAGTTGCAACTTGATCTTGGCAGGTTAAATATTTTCTGGCTTTAGTCTAGCAGGTTAAAAGTGGTTCTGAGTTTTTCTTGGCAGTGAACACTTGGCACTGGCTTATTTTCAGCTGAAAAGAGAATGTGGTAGTTGAACAGATTAGACAATGAAGGGGGCAGCTTACAAATGGCCTAAGTCAAGATGTTCATCCCTAAGTGCAGTAGTTTCTCATGCAAGTCTTGTTGCTAGTGGACTGTGTGTGACGGTCAGGACAAGAAGCTGGTTTAAAAATACTGTCGTAAGAATATGTCCTTTACTTTTTTCATCAGATGCTTTTTAAGTCTGTGGGTTTTTTGTACACAGGAATGTGTGTTAGGCTCCACCTCAGATTTAACAACTTCTTTAAAGGCCTATATATTTCTTATTAGAGTGTTTTTGTTCTTGACAATGTTATTTATAAATCTTAAATAGATTAAGATGAACTTCTACTCCCCTCTTCAGAGATATTTTGTTAAAATACACTGTAAGAGGTAGATATTTGCATGACAATAGCAAATAAACGCCTTTTGGGATTCTGAATACTTACTGAACTATTTCAACTGCACATTTGTTTTTTAGCCCAGATTCAGTAAAGTTCAAGGGTATCCAAGTATGAAATAGCTTGCAGGGAAACTCACATTGGTTTCTTAATTTAATTTACTTGTAAAAAAAAGGCTACATAGTGAAAAAATAGAGTATTATCTTCGGCAATTTTGGTTCATATACAGACATTCAGAATAGAATTTGGGTGATATTGTTTTATAACATTGCCTAAAGTGTGGTAGAGCATGCACTGTATCTTTGTGCAGGAAACTCTACTTGTAATGTTGAAACTGACTCTGAACAGGTCTCAAAGTACCTGGAAAGTGTCTACATCAAGGTGACTTCTTCTTCTTCTGTAGGTTAGCTTTTTACACTTAAAGAAATTAATTAACCGAACATTTATTTATAAGGGAGACTGCATTTCTTTCTAAAGCATTGCAAAGCTAGTCCATGTTTGAGAGGAAGGACCAGACAGTGCCTTGGCTTGCAGATCATTAATAAATGGAATCAATGAACGTAGAGGGTACAGCTGGGAATTCCACCCTTCCTTCCCCTTTGGCAACCACAATGACTGCAGGGTACTAAGTAAATGTAACAAATGCAAATTTGGACCACAAATCTTCATTGCTGGTTATATTACACATGACAAAAAGGACAGCCTAGTTTCAGATCCCAGGTTAATTTTACAGAGGCAATACTTACAGGAAAAAATAATTTACTGGACCAAGTCCTTCCTCTCTTTTCCTTTGTCCTTCCTTACGCAGAACTTCATTGGATCCCAGAGATAATTTGCTTGTGAGAAAGGACATTAAGGGTTGACACATTTGTAGTCCTTAATGAACATGGCTATCACAGAATACCTTACTTGTTTAGGAATAGTTGTGCTTTCCTTGTACAGTGGCTTAAACTATTGCATTTTGAAGAGCATCATTATTTTCTGACATGTCATAGCTTAATTTGTGCAGCTATGAAAGGGGATACACTTTTGTTCCTTTCTCCGAACTGCTTCTAACCATGCAGGAGCTAAAATAGGCTCTTCTCAAGCCTAGAACACATCCTCTCCTACCTTGCACAGATGAGGACAAGTTTTAGAGCTTGATTGTCAGTTGCCTCCAACTATCTCCAAAGCACAAATTAGCACAATTTAGATGCAGAGCAATGAAAGGAAACTTCAGTGAGCACAGATGAGCAGCAGAACACTCCTTTCTCCAATACTCCAGAAAGGGAGGAATGGAGTTATAATTTCCATGTTTGGCTGTCCCAAGGGAGCACACGTGGCTGTGCTGCTCATAGTTGACACATCCCACAAAAAAGCATTTAAACCTATGTGATTATCAAGTCAGTGGTTTTTCAAACTCATGAGCCATCATTAGAAATCTTTCACAATTTCTAGCAAGCACTGTTTGAGTTCGGCTTCCTCATTTTTAATTCATAAAATAAAAACATGTAAGAGTCAGTGACAGTTATAAATATCCATGAAAAATTAAGGGTAAAAATAATGAAATGTTTGTTACATAAATTAAATAGCAATTAATGTTTTCTCTTTCTGTTTGGAAGATAGGATATTAAAACAGTGTTGTTAAATTTCCTACTGTGAACATAATTTCCTGATTCTTTTTTACAACACATTATCATAATGTCAATAAAAGACTAAAACTAACAAATAGAAAGAAACTTGCCTGATGTAAGTGTAACACAGAAGGTTATACATTTGCCTTTTATGACAGCTATACAATATCATTTTATTTTAAGATCTAATAGCAAGTTGATTCAAAGGGTAAGGCTTACAAAGTCATTAAAGCAAGTAGAAAATTGCCTTTTACCATAGTCACCCAGTCTTTTTAAATCAAAGAGTTTTATTGTTGGTGGTGATGTTTGCATTTGCAGGAGGTAATTAGGGAATGAGTTAGGCATCACACTCAGAGCCCTCAAGCTTGTCAACAAGAACCATAAAACTTCACTTGAAAAAAAGAAAAATCAGTGTTAGAAGACAAATTGTAGAGACTAGAGGGAAACAGGATCATAGCATTTTGAGTCAGTTTGACCTTTGCTGTGTCTACCCACAATATGGAGAAACGCATGTATGCTTCCATGAAAACTTTATTGCTCCTACCAGAAAGAGCAAAATGTAGAGATTTTCATCCTGGTAGCAGTAGTGGACAGTTGAAGGAGGAGGCAGAGCTTAGTTCCTCCTTCTCCTCCTCTGCATGGTGTTGGTCAGCTGAATAGGGAAAGGTGCAGTTCTACTCCCTTCATCACAGCAGTGGTCACTTGTCAGCTGTGGGGCAGGAGCCCTGATAGGGTTTTCCCTGGGAGTCAATACCCCTGTGCTGACACAGTGAGATCCAGTCCCTAAGGCACGCTCCAGGCGTTTGTTATTATCTCGTGTATGAAGGGGCTGGTTGACCCAATTGGTTAACACATTAGCTTTTCAATTTTATGGCCTCAAGTCATGGAAGACCTCTTCCTAGATTTTGGGTTTTTTTCTTCACAGCAGAAAGTAAAATTGGCAGTCTGTGCTCACCAGCCACAGAAACAGAGTTATGCCAAACAACTGTGTCCTGAACTTAATGGCTAATTAGCTGTTTAAGCTGTGCCCAAGAAATAGGTTCTGTTGCCCATGGGAAGTAGTGTGAAGCTGTTATTAATGTCCCAGCTCATATCTCTTAGTAAGTCTTATGAGCAGTGCTGCTTAAAGGGACTAAATGTACAACAGGGAATTAAAAATTATAGTACCCCTTTCACTGACTGAAATATTGTAAACTTGTTACACTGGGGCCAGGATTGGTGTCAATGTACTTTGTGTGAAAAGTGCAATAGAAGCATTAGTATTTGACAGGCCTGGTTGAAATAAGTGAAATTAATGGAGCTCTTTTCATATACGACAAGGCCATGGCACCCCTTTCATGCTGCTTACAGACAGAGAAAAGTCAATACTTTTTTATTACTTGATGCTGACCTACATTTTGCACTACAAGTGCCAGGCCCACTAATTGGTTTCAGTTGTGAGAAAAGTTTGCCCCAAAGAAACACTGGAGCAGATAAATCAATCTTTTTTAGGGTAGCTTAGTGGGTTTTGAGTACTTGAAATGACATTTGTGTTGTATTGACAGAATGGGTTGTTACACTCATTTTATCATGTCAGAGGGCCCTGTACTAGTTGGAAGTATTGTTAACCAGTATTGATAAATTTGCTGAGAATAAAAGTTAGCTGGATCAACATTTTACTTGTCTAAGAGCTTGCTGTTTCTGGTTTGCTTCCTTGTTAGAGACCTCTGTGGATATTAGCAGATCAGGAGGCTTACTATGACAGCTCCATTTAAAACTTTATTTGACTATTACAAGCATTAGGATCATAGGAAACTCTTAAATATGACCACTTAGTGTTCAGCAGGTGGGGTTGTGGACAAGAGCTGAGCAGTGACACTTGGCAGTACTGCCTGGTTTCCAAAGGAGCTGTGCACATGAGATGTCTCCTGACTTTGTGGGAAAGCAGGATTGCTCAATGACTTACCCTACACTAAGAACATTCCTGCTGCAGGGACATTTGTACAGAATTTCCCATCCTATAAGGTCTTGGTGTGTACTTGTGGATATTAGTTCCAAAGTATTGTTTCCTGATTTTGCTCCCCAGTAGCACGAAGATAGAATTATTATTCCAGCAACTGTGCCTGTTTTTCAGTTATTCCTTCTGCCATTAATTCCTAACAGAATTTACTTTCAGAATAGGTATTCTATAAAGAGCAGAACAGAAGAGGCCTAATGTCTCTATAAGAGCAACAGATACAATTCCAGCACTACAAAAAAGTTTTTCTCAGATGCAAACTTTTCATGGATTGGTTTGCCTTTTACACAGCACATGGTGCCATGGTTGAGATAAATGCATTTATACACTGTCCCTTTAGTGTTTTTCGATTGACTCAGAAGAGGAATCACTGCTCTGAATATCTGCTGTTGATGGAATGTTATACATTTCAGAGAATACTTGTCATTATGCAATTTATATTTGAAACTTCTGCACAAGTTGCTTCTACTAACCCATGAAGGAGTTCTATATTTGTACAGCCTAACACAAATTTAGTCTCAATTTCATGCAACCAAATCTTTACTTGTTCAGCAAACACAAGTTTTGTCATTACAGAGAAAGGAAAAACTGTCCTATCCTGTAAGCCAGATAATATGAGTTTATTGTACACTTACTTTTCCAAGTTTATCACACACTTAACGGTTTCATAATTATTATGGACTTGAGAGATTTGATAAGTGAAATTACCCTGAAGTGTGTATGCAGGAGCTCAGAATAAATGATAATAAGAGTGCTCTCTGGCCTTAGAATCTGAGAGTCAATCTGCTACTGCTGTTTGTCTGTTCTTGCTTTTGTCTGAGGCAGCTACTTTCTACTTCATTAAATTTCCAAGAAGATACTCAATGATAATTCCCATCTCATTTTTAACTGCATTTTTATATTACAGGATATTGTACAATACTCTCAAAATTGCTTGGAAAGAAACACTGTTAGTACAAATTTGTTTCTAGAATATCACAGAAGTCATTTTCAAGGGCCTCCAAACCAATCTGAAGGTCTACAAGGTCTTGTTCATTTGCCAGCATTTGTACGTGATCTGTATTTATGTAAGTCTGCATAGTCAGATGAAAAATGTCTTTGGAATTTGCTTTAATAACATTCCAAATATAGACTATGTAACCATTTGGCAAGTCTAATCTATGACATCAGAGTGCTGATTGAGACAAATCTTTGGTGGCTTTATGCCACCTTTTCTGACTCCATTGTTTCGAACTGATGAGCTCACAAGCTTAAGTATATAATACATTGAAAGGGTCTTGTGAAGCTCTGTCAGCTGAACTTGAGTCACTTACAATTTACTAGAGTGAAAAGAGTCAAAGCTGGACAAATTTAAAAAGGAAGTGTTATATCAACTTTGTTTGGGAACTTCAAAGTAGTTCTCAGTGTTGAGAATTTCAGCTCTCTGATCCTGAGAGTTATATGGCATGATTTAAGAATGCATTGTGGAAAAATTTCATAAAGCTCAGCTCTATGCTCCTGTGCTCCCAAAAGCAAAACTATAGACTGAGCTCACCAATATGTGTGAATTCATATTTGTAAGTCTGTTCATTCCAACTGCCAGCAGACGGGAACTTATGGTGAAAATAATTTTGACGAAGCCTGTTTTTCTCCATTCACAACCTGTGTTCTTCAAAAGGATTATTTACATAGCTTCATAACTTCTATGCTATGTACCAAACAGCCTAAATTCAAGATGATTCCCATCAGAATCAATGAGCAGTGCATCACTATGCTTCTCTTCATGTTTTCAGTGGTCATTTCACCATTCCATTAGATGGATGTAAGAACCTGGCCTCTAATTCCTTTCCCTTTGTGATGTGAGGAAGATCTTGCAAGGCCAGGTGGTGATTTCAGGCCTTACTTTATTTCTCTGTTGAAATCTGATTAAAATCTTTATCTTCAAATACAGAAAAGATAGAAACAAGATCTTTTTCCCAAAATATATTTGGAATTTAAATGTGTGCTATGCAATTTTTACCTAGTATACTTCCTAAATTTCTTTAATTAATGTAACTCTAAAGACAAGAATGCTTTTGTTTATCCACCAGACTCTGTAATGTTCCCTAAATGTGGTCAAACATAACTGCTGTCGTCATAATCAGAGCCAGTTGTTTAAATGCTCAGTTGTGAGTATCTAGTGGAATAGTTTTAAATAACAAGATAAACAGTACAGCTGCCAAACCAAAGTAATCTTACACTGAGGGGGTGTGTGGCACAAGAAATTTCCTCTTTGTCATTTTGATTTGAGTTTGAAGCTGGACCTGGGCTTAGTTCCAGCTCAAAACCACTGTTCACTTCAAAGGCTCCTAAATCGTCCCAAGGAGCTAATTTTGGCAGCCAATTGTTTTTGTTTGGCCAGGAATCCTAATAGCAAAAGCCGTCTGCTCCAGCAAATAAAGATCTCTGCCATGATCAGCCTTCCCATTCCTGATTTTATCCTGATAGGGGCTGCACAGGTTTCACTGATTTCCCTGTCTCACCCAAAGCTCACCACTTGCTAAACTGTTCACAATTTGTTAAGCTGTATGTAACTGTCCTGCATGTAAATTAATGAGATACTTTCTGTTTTAAAAATAATAGATACCATGTTCTGCTCTGAATTACTGCTTAATCCTAAATTATTGCTGGATTATCTGCTTGCTTTCTCAGCAACTAGAGCTGGTTTGTTGATTTTTCCTTTCCCATGAACAGAATTAGTCTGGTTAATTTACTGAATTAAATATAACTAGCTTTGCTTTAGAAGGAAACAATTTGCAGTTGTATTGGAGATACTATAATATTTATTAGAATAATTATATGGACAAAGTTTCCTATGGTAAGAAGGTGCTTGTGATGCTGAATAGACACTGAAATTTAGAATATTGTGCCATTCTAAAAGTTTAATATCAAAATATGCAAATAGGCTATTTCTCCTGAATAAAAAATTGGCCAGTATAAGGCATAGAGAAGCATTAAAAAGTAAATCTTGTGAATCCTTTAGGAATGGGATACTCATTTTCACACCCTACACGGATTATTTAATTATTTAATTTTGAATGTAGGCCTACCTTGCTATTTTAAGATTTATGCACCAGAAATTTGGAGGAATCATAGTAAACAAATTTAAGTGTGAGATTTAAGAAATTATATGTTCTCAGTTTGGCAAAGTGCAATGCAGATGAAAGGCAGGTGGGCCCAGTCAGTGTTTGCATGAAGCTTACTCGAAGTCAGAGGTGCTCTATACAGCTGAACTGTGCTCTGTGAAGTAGCTAAATCCAAATTGTCCAGGGAATGATAATTCTGTTTCATGTCCTTAAAAAAAATAAATTATTCTCTTTTAGAGATGAAATGAAACCTTTCAGATTGGGAAATGTGTTGAAAAGATAAAACTTTTCCCTTTCTTTAACTCATGGCCTCAGACATTCCATGAAGATGTTTCAATTTCTTCCACTTTCACAGAGCTACATGTTGGCAGTAGAAAACAGTACAAAATATTCAGAACAACTCCTTAAAAATGAATAATCAGATCCTAGAATGCTGAGAGTTCAGCTGTGGCATTTTTCTAAAAGTAAAAACAATTTTAAAGCAAACCAAGTATTTTCTATTGTTATACTATCCTCAGTACTTCAGGTTCAAGAAAATAATTTTATTAAGAAGGTTTTAATACCTTTATTTTAAATACCATGAACTTGCTAATCATTTACCATGAGTATTTTTTACTAAGTAGACAAATCAAAATATGATTTAGAACACTTTGTTTTACTATCTTGTTTGTTGGCTGAATTTATGTTGTACTCTTAAGGCACAGCTTCACTTGTGTTTCCCTTATTCAATTTAGATTTTCAAACATTTGCACTAAAAAATTGAATGTAATAAGCAAGAAATTTACCTTGGGGGAAAAAACATGTTCAGGAATCACCCTGCTTCTCCTAAACAATTTGTTGCAACTAGTGCTTAATTAATAGATATAAATTTTTTGAAAATATTTCCTACGGAGCTGTTTTAATACCTCTATTTCAAAGTGAACCAGGGTAGAAAAGTTTAAATATAGCAAGACTATTGTGCTTTCTTTACCCTGCCTGGTTTCCAGGGAAGAGAATAAACTTTTGTATACCATGTATACCATTATATTTTGCAAATATAATTTCTGGAGCAGGAAATTTCTGCAGTTCTTCTAGTTGCTGAGAGTTTGAAATACATATTTGCTTTCAATTAAATCCATTCTTTTGCTCCTCTTCAAGGCAATATTCATACAATGTAAAAACTGTATATTTAATATTCACTATTTTGCATAATTTGCATTCTATCTATATAATGAAATGTAACTAGAAGACAATATTTAGAACTCTAAAATATCTTTTAAAAAAGCCAAACCCACCGAAGCCTAACATAATTTTTTTCTCTCTTTTTTTAGGACTTTGAAACACTGTTTTCATCAATTGCTCTCTTCGAAAAGTTTGGAAAAACTTACTCCAGCACTGGGCAAATACTGTAATTGTCCTGGAGACACATGGAAAGTAGTCAATAAATGTATTTCAGCAAATATACAGCATTATATTTGTCCTGGAGACACATGAAAAGTAGTCAATAAATGCATTTCAGCAAATATACAGCCGTATGTTGACTAAATATTGCATAAAATACTCTTTTTGTGATGGATACTGTGTCTGAAGTTGTTTTAATTGATTTTGCTTGAACTTTAGGCAATATGGCTTCCAAGAATTATAAAAAATGAATTAAAAAAAAAAGTTTTATCTTAAAGTAATAATTTCTGAAAAAAACTGTATTTTATTTAGTATAAATAATTTAGAATACAAAATCAGAGTCATCAAGTGAAATACTCAGAATCACATTTATTTATTACACATTTGTAAATGACGTTAACACTAAAAAAGGAAAAAAGTGTAAAATTTATCTCTTTTTTTGCCCCTCACAACAATAAATGTATCTGGTTCATCACTGTTGTTCATCATCTTCAGTGTTAGGTATCCTTGACTGATCCGTGACTTCAGAAGTGCAGGATAGGCATTAAATGGAAGATAACATATTTTAAATCCTGTTAGCATTTCTGTGGGTGAAAGAACTTGAGTTTTAAAAAAATAAAAGTTCTGATAACACATATGCCTTATTACTAGGTCAGTTTTTCTTTTTCCATTTAATTGTCTTTATCAGTACCTGTGCATTAACTCCTTGTCCTGTATGCCGTGACTACAAAATTGTGTGATGCTTGGTCAGAAGAACACATTTGAGCACACAAAACTTATCCTTGTTTCCTCTGTTCATTCCTGCAAAATACTGAGTTTCCTCAGAGCCCATCCACTTCAAAAGGCTCAAAGAATTCAGCATCACTTTGATATCTAAAGATCAAATTACAAGCTAATTCTTAAAATCATGTGAGTGGATTTTTACAGGAATTTTATGCTGAATTTTCTATGATACCATATTTGCTTTTCATGTCATTTGACTATATTTTAATCAAATATTGACTGTTTATCTGTTACTCAATGGTAGGCTTTTTAGTACTATTTTAGTACTTTTTAGTACTAATTTTTAAATGTGATTCTTATGGCCCCTATAAATGTGAATAAAACTTCCATGAGTGTTTGTATGAATACTTTCTGAACCTGGTCTAGTGGAAGGTGTGCCTGCTCATGGCATGGACATTGGATCTGGATGATCTTAAAGGTCCCTTGCAACCCCAGCCTTTCTCTGATTCTATAAACTAGGAGTCACAAATTTCCTTTCTCTAGGTTTTCACCTGTCAGGCTATGTGAAAAAGTTTTACTGCTACCACACACCAGAGTAAAAGCCCTTCCAATTCCATTCGAGCAGGTTGCAAGAGCAGGCACTGTGCTGTACTGGTATTACTTTTTGGAGTTTGTTATTCTCAAGCTTTAAAAGGTTTATTTCTGTTATGAGAAATGAAGTCTGGGAAGCGGGAAGCAGCAGCCCCAGTGGCTGAGTTTCCCAGATAAGATTTAATCTGATGCAATGTATCAGAGTGCTTTAGTTGTTCCTGGAAGGGATTGAACATGAGACACTTGTGCAAAACTGTTGATGAATAAAGATGGCACAGTAATTTTTATATGTGAGAGCTATCTATTTGATTGCTTCAGCTTTAAGGTAGCTCATCACAGTAATTCACCCTGCGTTGCCTCTTTAACTTCATACCACAGTTTCCCATCAGTCCGATTGGAAATGGCAATGCCTTTATCAGATTAATCTTTCTTTCTCTTTCTTCCTTTCAGTGTCTCTGCCCCCAGGACAAAGCTGAGCCTCCCATGCAGCCTGTACTGCAGGGTGGTAGTGCTCATGGCTGAGGGGCCAGAGCACAGAGGGAGATTAAACCCAATGCTTCCAACGGGAATTGTTTGATACATACACACTTTTCCTCCTCTTGCCAAAAAAAAGCCCAAAACTTTTGTTTCTAAGCAGATAACCAGAAATGTTCTTACACAAAACCAGATCTGTTTACTTTATTTGACAAATAAACATCCACAAAGTGAGGTTTGGATTTTGGGTGTCTTTTTCAAGTTTCATTTCACAGGGAATCCAATATTCTGTATCTGGAGTTCAAACAGAATTTAGGTCATTCATGGATATATAGCATCCAAACTATTTTGTGTAGCCACAGTATAATCCCAGAGTCCTTTCATTTCTCATTAAGTGCATCAAACATTTATTTATATTTACATAAACCATTTGATAATTATTCTAGAGGGACCATTTTTTCTGCTGTCTTGCTTAAATCAAAATGTTTACAAGTGGCAAACTTGCAGTTTCAGCCAAAGCCCATTAAAGCTGAAATTTTGATATTTCTATTCACTGCAGTGATATAATGAACAGGACAGGAAGAATTTTTATGCTATCATTGTGTAACCAACTGTCAGTAAAAATACTGATTGTGTAAGTGGTTTTACTTTACTGCTGTATAACTTTCTTCCTGATATAGCTTACCCTTCTGTTTTAATTATCAAATTGCTTTTTCTAGTATATTTAACTATTCTATTATTTTAACAATAATATTTTAACAATAATTTTTTCTTATTGTTAAAATTGTTGTTTTATAGCATGCTATGTGTTTCCGAGAAGACGTTTCTGCCTTTTAAGGGATGTTAATATCTATTCTCACTGTATAAAATCTTAACACACAGCATGGCACCAGGAAATGAGCTGAGCACTCAGAAAATTTGCAAGGGACTCCTTGGACCTTGAAGAGTCTGCAAGACTTGTAGCCTCTTAGGAATGTAGTTCGCTATGACATTTAGCAAAACTCTCACAGTGATACCTAAAAATCAAAAAGAATCACTGTCATGGTAGGGAAATAGACAAATATCAGTCTTCAGAAAAAGAAGAATGGATTGAATGTATTTCAGTTGATTGTAATTGAACAAATGTGAATAGTTTAACATCCATAGCCAAACTATAGCAAAGGACCTGATTGCTGTTCTCTGCAATGACAAAATATTGCCTTCAGCATGCAGCAAGACAAGGATGTTCCTTGGTTTTCAGCAGCAGAAAAGTAGTTTTTGTAATTTGAACTGGTTTAGTTCACATGTACAGAGGAGAAAAAAAAAAAGTTTGGATTTTTCCTACTGCATGTCTGCAGAGGCTCAGTAAGTCCTTTAGAAAACAGCCCATACTGGGAAGAGCCCATCCTACCAGCTCCCTACCATCTCATGATGTGTCACTTAGATATTTTTGTCTTACATACAAAAAGCCTGGAACATAATTTTATCTGAGCAATTTTTACAGATCATAGATCTTGAGAGAGTCAAATAATAATGTTATTTGGTTTGTATCAGATGCACTGGCCTACATTCCAGGTGCTAACCATTCAAAGCCTCTTTGCGCCTCCTTGCTAATGACCAGTGAATGATCTTTGGATTCAGCCACTGTGGGGATGGCAGCACTCGTACAAGGATGAAAACAAAGTCATTAAAAGGGAACAGTTATGTGCAAAAATTGGCGTACCGCCTCTCTTGTCCTGAGAGGCTTCAGGTATATTAGAAAATGTCTGGTAACATCTATTCTTACCAAAAATATTTTCTATTGCTCAGTGGATTGAAGATCTTTCTCTGTTGCTGCCCAATAGTTTTTTTGACTGCTACATAGCTGATGTTGTAAACACAGCAAAATCTTTTAATTTAGGCAATTTAAGGACTGCCTTCTGGGCTGATCCAAGAGGTTCTCAACACTTGTCAGGGAAAACATTTGGCTTGCAATGCCCTCTAGAGGCAGATTTGCCGTAGCAGTGGTGGTGCCTGCAGACCTGCTCTTTACTTTTCTTTTTTTTTTTTTTTTTTTTTTTTTTTTTTTAGCCACATGTCACATTTCTGTAGGAGAAAAGATCCAAGTGATTTACATACCTCATTCTGGACTTGTATTGAAGGTGCTTCCAACTGAGATGGGGCCATATTTAAACTGCAAAGCAACATGGTGATGCTTGCAAACAATAATGGATTTTTATACATCACTGCTTGACATTGAATAACACTCTGAAAATATCCAATTTAAAAATATTTCTAACATATTATTGTTATTGCAGAGGATGTGTTTGCTACATGCCTTCCATAAATCTATGTCGCTCAGTTTAACGAATTTAGAAGCTCTGCTTAGTTGAATGAGGTTGTCTGTCTTTTCCTAGCAGCCATGAGCCATACACAAATAGCAGAGGCTGAAAAGCAAAGGAGGAATGTAATTCCTTAATATCAAAATCTGGATTGTCCCATACTAAAACAGAAACACTGCAACTACAAGGGAGTCACATCCATGTAATCTGAAACAGAATTTGAGCCTTGAAGCTTTTATATGTCTTCATTCATAAAACATTTTTTGGGATGAATTTTTCTTCACTGGTTGGCAAAGCTTTCTGGTAGGCCTGGAAAATTGTCAGCAAAGAGGCTCAGGCAATGCTGGCTTGGCTTCATATTCTTCCATCTTTTAATAGTTCAGCTCATTAATGAGAAAATCATCTGGCTGCTGGCACAATCAGATGCAGTCACTTATCAGTACATTGAGTTCAGTTTATAGTACTCCGATTCATATTCATGATCAGAGGATGCAGTGGAGCAATTCATTTGTGCACTGCTGCATTAAGCAATCACTGCCAAAATGTGACATATTGAGAGTTTGCATTAAACTGCTTCCTTTGAGCATCTTTGAGTAAAGAAAATCCCAAGTGCAGAAATCTGTTGAGATAAATCACTCAGCCACTTCAAGAAAAATGTTGAGATTCCATGTATACATCATTTAGTTTAAAAAAATCCACTTACTGGTGCTATTGTACATGTGACATGGCCACATTCTCAAATGCAAGTTTATATTATTTTAACAGCTAAAACATGTACAAACTATATCAGATTTACCCCAAACTGAACCCTGTTTCTTACACTTAACTTATTTTTGCTGTCTAATGAAAATTACAGTTGTTCTTGTTTTGGCTGAAAGTACTCAGCAATCTCAAATCCCAACCTTTTACATTCTCTATGTCATGGTACAAATAAGGGGTACTTGCAGTCTGGACATGCTCACAATGGCCCAGTTTTTATGAAGGGACAGTGATTATAAATTTGAGAGAGATACATCTTGTATACTGTTGTGAGAAGAAGGTGAGGCCAAGTTTAGTCCCCTTTTCACTTATTCAAAGTTTGTAGGATGCTACAGTGGTGATTCCACATCCACATGCTTCACTTGATTCCATCAGATCGTTTCCTACTGTCAACTTCTATTAACATTTCTTCAGATTTAAAAAGTCTGAGCTACTCGGTGGTAAGAAAGAGAGATAGAGAGAGAGAAAGAAAGAGTGAGAGAGAAAGAAAGAAAAAGAAGGAAAGGAAAGAAAGCAAGCTGGGATCACTCATACATAAGCAGAACAGGAGCTAAATTTCTATTGAATGTGCCCTTAATGTAGTTTCTCTTGCTCAAGTAGGATTGTTCTTGGTTTTTCTCATTGGTATTTTTACCAAAATCTGGGCCAGTGAATGAGTGATAAAAGGAGAAAATAAGCACAGCTTGTAAAAAAAAAAAATAAAATGGGCTGCTCATACTTTATGCTTTTGCAGCAGTAATAATTTCACTCATGCCTAGTAGTCACCTGTGTTTTGGTGCTGACCGAACAGCTGCTGACACGGGTCTCTCTTTAGTTCAGAAAGCATTTCTGAACTTCATTTTTCTTATTTTTCAAATCCATGTCAGATAGGTAGGATTCTTGTGTACCTGCTAGGGATCATTCCACCCCCATGGTTTTCTTTCTTTGTTTGAGTTTTGCTTTTATCGTCTCACTAGATCCATTTCCCCTGCATCATAGGATACTCCTACTATATGCTAATAACAGCATAAAAAATGTTCTACAGAAGTTAGTTAAAATCAACTGGGAGTAAAAAGCTCAATTTTTAAAAATATTTCTGTTTGCAATATTTCTCTCCCTCTTAAGATCCTGTATCTCCTCCACCACCAAGTGTTGCCATATGTGGATGAGAGGAGAATTGGTTTGCCATCAATCTTTTGCTCTGGACAGCAGAGCAAATGGAGTACTCTGAGGCAGTCTGTGTGGCTCTTAAATAAAACCTGGACATTTATTTTGAACAGAAGGGGCTTTCTGACTTCCCCCAGAAAAAACCTTTAACGGTGCCATAAACATAATCATTATGGAACCCTTAGTCTAAGTTTATATCTTAATTCCACTCAGAATATATCAATGTATGTTATTATATATTTTCTAAAATTTAGAATAATTCTAAATCCTACTTAGTCCAGATGATTACTTTTATTTTTCAAGTACCTTAGTTATCTAAGTAAGTTAGGCGTGTGGGTAAGGTAAATTTAAGTTATAAATTAAGTTAAATGCTGTTAAGGGTTGTTCTTTGCTAAACTGTTAAATTTAAGTTATAAGTCAAGTTTAAGTACTTTTGAGTGCCATTAAGTCTTTAGGCCGTATTCATTTTTGTCCTTGTCCTTTTTATCCTTTTGTCACATGCACCTAAACACACCCACACCCCCACCGAGTTCTCAGTTTATTTCTGTTTCGACTGACTGGAATTTCTTTGTTGCTTTGTTTCCCTCCGAGTGCCTAAACCATCTCATAAGCAGCAGAGCGAACCTTTCCAACGAGCTCTGTCATGCTGTTGCTTAATATTAAATCAGGTTTTTACCAATCCCCTCATTGGTGATTCTTTAAATGAGCTCAAACACTCTTTTGTAACACAGGGACCATACTGGGGGATACTGGGAGCAGCTGGGAATGGTGGGTGTGTGCTGGAGGCAACTGGGATATACTGGGAGTGAAAGAGATCATACTGGGGGCAACTGGAACCATGCTGGGGCAACTGGGATGATTTGGACTGAGCATGCTGAGAGCACCTGGGATGTACTGGGAGTCAGGGCTAGGGTTATGGTTTGGTTTAGTGTTACATGTGTGTCTGTATATATGTTTATAGCCATACACGCTTGTCCAGTTCTCTGCCCATTACATTTTTGCAGGGGTCTGTTATAGGGATAGACATTGCTACAGTTTCACAAACCTTCATGTGTCTTATTCAGAATAGAGCCTCTTGTTTGCTGCTCCTATTTATGATATTAAAAGAAAAAGGAAAGAAATTAAAAGGGAAAAGAGAGTAGAAATTTGAGAGCCATGGCAAAGGAGCAAAGCAAGTAGTGACTGGAAGAACTGTAGAAACCATCCTGCTCAAGTAGACCCAGCTAGTGACATTTATTGGAAATACTGGGAACACTTTATCTAGGCTTTAAACTGGAAAACGGAAGAGAAAAGACTGCTCTGGGCAGTGGTGTGAGTCACTGAGTGCTTGGTGCAAGGCAGTAATGCCTTTATAAGAATAAAGTTCTCATTCTATGCACAGTCACTCAAAGCCAGATCTCTGGAGTAAGGAATTCACTGTAAAGTCACGCTGCCCATGAGAAGACAGGAATTCTGACTGATACCACTTTCCATTGCCTGGTGCCACAGCTCCTGCAAGTTGTTAGTTTGTCACTAGCAGTCTAATGACAGCTGAGGAGGATGACTGTGACAGACAGCTGTGTCTGTGAGCATCGAGACAGAGCTTCTGTCTGACCTACTTCTGGCAATGATTAACACATGATTTAGCTCTCATTCTTTTCTATTCATGGTCATATATCTCACAGCTGTTGCTGAACACCAAGAATCAGGAAAGGCTTTTGATGACTCTATACGAATGCATCATCAAATGGTGAGATCTGGTCATTTACAATAACAAGTTTTGATTCTTGTAAAAAAATAGAGCTCCTGTTGCTCTGAAGTTTTTATTTCTTTTTAATCACCAGCACATTCTAGAAATGTTAAAACAGAGATGGTGTGTTTATAATGGTGAATTTAATTTCTTGTAAAAACTGTCAATATGCTTATTTCTCACAGCTCCTATGTGTTGAGAAGAAATTGATGCCTAAAGAGGCTCCCTGGAACAGAGGCTAAACAGTGTTAAAGGAATAAAGTAGGTATTAATTAAAAGGACTTCAAAAGACACATCCTGGGCAGTACAAGAGCCTGGTTGTGGCTCTACCCAAGATGGACCCAAGACGGATGCAAGGTGAACAACCAGTCAGGAGTTTTCACACTTTTATAAGTTTTGTTCCATTTACATATTGGGATTAATTGTCCAATTACAGCTTCAGGTTATGAATTCCCATCCTCCCAGATTGCTCTCCTCAATTCTCCATTGTTTGTACTTTTTGAGCCCATAGCTGCCACAGTGCCTTTGGTTCTTGGGCTGGAAAAGGATTATTTTGTCCAACTAAACTTTAGAAGAGACTTTATAGATAAAGTTCAGTTACATACTAATGCAGTACAGAATCTTCAATATATGAAAGCTAAAACTTAAGGCATGAAAATCACCTAATAATAATCAGTCTAATAATTATTTTTCAGATGTTTGAAAGATTTCCAATTTTACATATTCTTTTTCAGTACTTTATTTTTACAGTGGAATCAGCATGATCTCTTCTCCAGTATAATTGTACCAAAAGGGACAAGGTACTTTTGCTGCACCAAAATTTAACATATTTACATCTCTGCGATGATAACAAAGAAAAGGTTATAAATCTGTGGCCGACTAGGAGCTAGCAGTGCTGCAATAGTTCCACGTGTATGGACTTAAAAGTTCTTGGCTTTGTTTGGGATAGCATGTGGAAGTTCATCTGATGTTCAGTAGCAGCCTGGTTGTTAGTCACATCTGGGCTGGGAGAGTATCTCCACTGTCTGAAAATATTTGTGGCAGGTTTACTTATCTACTTATCTATTATCTAAAAATGCAAAGAAGCACCTTGTGCAAGCACAGACATTTTGTGGGAGGTTTTAGAAGCTCTGAGTAAGGGAAGGTATATGTGAGGGGGGTTTGAACATCAACAATTTTCTTGAATTCAGACAATATTACAATTTTTGAAAATCTCTGCCTTGATACCATCTTGAGATCCCCACAAATGACAAATGTAAAATCTTGCTCTTTGGAGTATCTTCATTTCTGTCTCCTGTAATTTTCTTTCACTTTTTTGGTTCTTCTTCAATAATGATTTCTCCAAATATCAAAAGATATAGACGGTACCCGCTCACCTCTTACATGTGGTTGCTTCTGCTCTGCAGAAATCTGACTGATATAGATGAACTTGTAAAGGGGATCAGATACAAAGATTTTCACAGCTCTTCTTGTTGAGAACATTCAAGCTGGAAAAATATGTTCTTACATCATAGGGTTTTTTAAGAGCAGATGCAGAGATGGCAAAGGATGTACAAGTATTTATTTAAAAAGCTGATTATATTAACAGGTGAAAAAAATTGTTCTGATAATTTAAGAAATTAGAACAAAGTGAAACTTGTGTTTCAGTCTTGTGAATGTTTGATATAATGTTTTTATTATTAGATTTTTCTCAAAGTCCAGTAGCTAGGCAGAAATAATAATTTACTTTTTTTTAAAATATAATTGTAGGTTTATGTCCACTTGGGAAGAAAATAACAATGTCTGTGGCAATGATTCTTGAGAATTTTTCTTCTGGGCAATCTCAGATTCTATTATAAATATGAAGAGCTCATAGAAACAGCTGAAATTTGGAAGACTCAGATTTTGTCCTCATTATATGTACATAAAGATAGATGGAGAGAAGATTCACCTTGAACAAGTCACTACTAACCTTCTGCTGAGCTTGAGAACTAGTAGGCTGCCCCAGTTTTTACACTGATAAAAGGAGTCTGGCCATGCTGTTTTCTCAAAATATGTTGATAAACTGTCTCTTCACAGCAAGAACACATTTAGCTGATACATCTGTTACTCAGATTGTCACATAGAATTAGCAAATCAATTCAAATATTAAGAATTTTATTGCTATCTAGGAGTTAGAAGCAAGGACTAGAGGGATCAGTCTTGGCACTTGCTATGCAGAATTTTTAAATGAATATTCTTAGAAACAACTGAGCAATATTCACTAACAAGAGAAAGTAGTTAAAGATGGCAAAAGTATTTTGCTCAAAATTTATTTTAATTCTACTCAGAACTTTATAGTAGTAAAAAGTGGCTTTACAAGAGAGATTTAAAATCCATCTAAGAAGGGATGTCAGAGTGATGGGGCTAACCCTGGTCTGTGGCCCCAGTCCTGTGGTTGCCCTGGTTTACTGGGCTGTTTGGGCACTGTTTGCCACCCCTTGCTATGAACAACACCTTGGACTTCAGAGGGAGCAGGTGTGTGTTTTACAGCTCTCCATAATAATGCTTTGGTGGGTTGCTGAAAGTGTTTGCAAAATTAGATATTCTTAACACTTTGCAATTTTTGACAGAGCAAACTTTAAAAAAAGTGCACCTATGCCCCAGTATTATGGAAATGAAAAAGTTATTTCCATGTCAACTGTAATCAGAAGCTGAAAATACTTTTTTTATCCTTTAGATCCCAGGGATGCCCCTTCTGATCATGAAGCCTGCTTGTATTTGTTAGTCAGTGATGGATTCTAAGACAGATAGCCTCTCTGTTTTTATGCATCAAATATAATCGTGTTGATTTTTTCCAAAATACAAAATACCAGTATCGATGCCCAAATAATCTTTGCTTGGGGACCTGAAGAGGAACCTATCAGAAAAGAGTTACATCTAGAGTAGAGAAAATTTTTGTGTGGATCTCTGTCTGTTCCATGGAAAAACTATAGCAGGGAGCCTCAAGAAAAAATCTAGTGTTCTCTTGGCCACAATTTATATCTTTTCTCAAAAAAAAAAAAACAAAAAAAAAACCAAAAAACCAAAAAACAAACAAACAAAAAAAAACCCCCCCAAAACAAAACAAAAAACCCAAACAAACAAACCAAAAAAAAACCCAAAAAAAAACCAGGCAGGAAAAGTAGTGATGCATGTCTGATATTGATGGAAAGCAAGTATGTACCTCATCCATTGAAAACATTGATCAAGGCCACTTTGCTCTTTTTTAATGATGGCCCCATAAATCTGCCAGTATCAATGAAAGTCACTGTTATCTGCTGAGGTTCTAAATGGCCGTGCTAAGGAAGGTAAGCCATAGGCAATGGTTCTTTGCATCCAGGAGCTAGATTGGCATACTCTCCCCTTTCAAAACTCTTCTGCCTCTTGTTTAGTTTTTGTTTGCTTCTTTGGCTGTGTATTTCAGTAAAGTGCACATGAAGAAAACCAGGACATGCTAAAAAAGAGGAAGAAATTCCACACACTGACAGCAATTTTTAATGAAGTGGTTTTATTTTGAAAGCTCTTCTCTCAGTGGGTTTCAGTCAAGAAGGAAGACAATCCAATAGCATGGGCATTTTTCTGACAATACAGGCTATAGAATGTGGCAAATTTGAATTAAAAGACCTGGAAAAGTGATATTCCTGTTGCATATCAATGTAAAGTCTGTGGTTCAATACCAAATCAGATACAGGATTAGTAGACCAAGTAGTTTAGTAGACCAAGGCATTTGATTTGGTTGTTTAAAACACCAGACACTACATATGGGTGCTAGGAAGACCTGAATGAATGAAGAAGGATGTGGGATCAGGCTCATGCTAGCACACAAACTGTGTTTAAATATATAGGCTTTAAATGTATGGGCTTGATCTGCACTACTGTACTGCTGGCCAGGAGAACGGTTCCGCAGCTCTCAGTATGTCAGGGACTCCTCAGTGACACCAGGGTAGGCTGAGGAATCTTTCCTGGGACCCCCAGTGATTGCCAAACAGGGTTTACCATTTCAGTATTTTGTGCTGCATATGTTCAGGGTTGAAGTATATCCTCAGTGGAGGACTTCACTTCACACAATGGGAAGCAATAATAACCCTTCTCTGAAGAGATGCTGAGAACATTTTGAAAAGGAAGTTTGCTTATTTTTTGCATCAAGAGTATCAAAGAGACTCTCTAGACAGATCTGACTGTATCTTAGTTATCTTTGCAATGAAATCCCTCCGCAGCCTTGCCCCGGCACACATTCCTGTGTAATATGTATGTGAATCTCAGAAACAGATGGAGTATGCCTTACCCAGAATCTAATCCTAGTGAGGTAAAGAGGCCAGATGGTCTTACTTTCCAAATGAAAACTTTCAGAGAATCTTTAAACTAAGCAAAGATTTTATTAACATCGATGGCTGGATATAGTGTAATACACAGAGAAGATTAATTAGAAACCCTAATTAAATGTAACAGTGTAAAAGAACCAGAGTACTATTTGGCATCAAACAGCCTTTTAAGATTCTTGTTAGAACCTGGAGTCCTCAGCATGGCTGAGCTGCAAAGCGAACAACAGAAAAGCAGAAACAATGAGATTTACTAAAAGGTGCCAAACTCAATTCTACATGCAATCATTTCCTATATTTTTTTATAGAATCATAAGAGGGCTGAAAGGAACCTTTAGAGGTCGTCTAGTTCAACCCCCTACCCCAAGGCAAGATCAACTATACCTAAATCATTCCTGACAGATGTTTGTCTAACCTGTTCTTATAAAGCTCCAATCACAGAGATTCCAAAACATCCCTAGGCAATCTGTTCTGGTGTTTAACTATCCTTGTTGTTTGAAAGTTTTTCCTAATGCTTAACTCTGAATCAACACTGCTACAGTCTAATCTTGCTATTTTTTTTTTGTTCTATAGAACAAGGACATGGAGATAATTTTATTCCTTTTTCTTTTTTCCAATCAGGTACCTTTTACAAATGGAAAGATGAGTCCTATGTATCATTGCAATTAAAAAAAATATTCCTAGACCAATGAACCCCAGTTCTTTCATTTTGTTGCCATTTAGACTTCTGACCCTTTGGTTTCCTTTTGTTAGGACCACATCTCTGTCAAACATGGCATTGGAAAGTGAACAGTGCAGCTGCACCCTTAGCACCTGCAGAGTGAAAGGCCTGTTATCACATGTGTTAAGGACAGCATATCTTGTTTTGTGCTAAATTCACATTTTTTTCTACACAGCTCATTTCCAGCTTGCTTTTAATAAAAGTTGACCGACTATATGGAAGAAAGGATTTCCTTGCTGTTTTTTACTGCAGACAATTGCAGAAAAAGAGTATTTATTCACATGAAGATGTGATCATGTCCCCCAAGCAAATGAGGTGAAAGAGTCAGTTTTCTTCAGCCTGTTAGAGGAACGCACATCTGGAAGGAATATTTTAATTCTCAGACATATGGAGTGGGGAGGTTGAGGATACGAGCGTCACACATCACTTCTCCCTTTAAATTCTGCGCTCGTATCTCTGGTGCGTAGCAGGAATTCTTGCGGATCGTGGACAGTAACCAAGGAAGTGTCGCCATGTTTTTTCAACATCCTGACCTCTAGGCTGTTACTTAGTTGATTAGTTGGCAACACAACCCTACAAGGTTGTACCATCTTACTGAAACCACTTTGGATCTTAGAGGTGAACAGCATACTTAGGAAAAGCAACTGCAGGTGGCCAATGGCAGAGAGAATGACTTCCAGGAGCCTCCTCCTGATCCCACGCATCAAGTGTGCTCCCATTCCAGCTCCCTTGGAAAATGCTGTAGTGAAGTGTTGTAGAGAAGCACAGGAAGAGGCATCTGGACCCCGACTGTTGTGAAGGTTTGCTGAGACAAACACACACATGCTTATGGCTCAGGGTAAGGGGAACAGATGTGCAGATTCAAGGAATTTTATCCCCCCCAAATGCTTCAGTCACAGCTAAAGAAGAAGTAAAAATAGATGCAGTTGTGGGAGCAGCAGTGATGGCAAGGACTAAAGCTGAGAGGGTGCAGAGAGAGAGAGGAAAGGACAACTTATCAGAGAAACAAGGATAAGCGAGGAGGGCATTAATTATGGACTGCCCTGAATAGTGACAGCGCCCAAACTGCCTCCCTTAACAAGTTTCCTCTTTTGTAGTTTCCCAGCATCAGCTGCATACCACCCCTTCCCACTACCAGTGTGCAGCACATATGGCTGCCTTGCAAGAATCACACAAATCATCCAGTAAGTTCATTTTTATTAGTAGCTTCTGCTTAATTAAGGGATGCATCATGCTTCATCAATCAGCTTCTGTGCATGCGAGTTGGTCTCAGCCACTCTGCTGATGCAAACTCCAAGCAGACACAGTTCTTGTGCTGTAGGCAAGAGGCTGGTTAGCCTGAATTTGGGCAGCCAGGGGCAGAGCTCTATCCCTGATCATGAGAGGGAAGTCTCATACCACAGCTAAGGCAGTGGGAGATCCACAGTGACTTTCTGCTGTTCTGCACTGACAGATTGAAGCACAAAGCTAATGGGAAAAAAAATATAGTTAAGACAGTGAAAAGCATAATTACAGACTGAAAGCTTTGGTTTTTTTAGAAATATAAAGCATTTTTAGCTTTCTGTTTTTTAAGAAACCAGGTAAAGCAGTGTCTGGAGTCACCACTGATTTATGCTGGTGCATTTTAGCACTGTAGAAGAAATTCCTGAAGATGAACAAATCAGGCAGGTGTGTCCAAGAAAGCAGAGTGCAGTGCAGTGCCAAACAGAGATGGCATGGACAGAGTATGGCTTTGCTTCCCAGATTAGACACATGAACCTACACTAGAGTATCCTACACTAGAGTATATGTACCTAAAAGTGCTAGGTCCAACTAGCCTGGGGTTGGCTTGGGACCTCTTTCTGGAACTGCACAGTGAGATGTGTGTGTGATTACAGATAATCACATTCTCCAGTCTCTCAGTTAATGCTAAAAAGGGCTGCCTGTTATCACTAGGCCATTACTGGCTCTGGGATAATGCTCATAGCAGCAACTCAGTGAATTATTTTTTATTTGCTTAATAACATTAAAGGTGTTGGTCAGATTGGTCAGATTGCAGTTCAGCTTTTCCACTGCAACCACTTTCATCAGGTACACCTACCCTGGATTTCTTCTGTGCAGGAAAGATTAATTCTGATGAATTATACCAAAATCCATCATAGTTTTGCTGCTTGAAAGATTCATTAAGAAGTGGAACCTACCAAAACCCAAACCACTTAGAGCCAAAATAAAATTTGGCTTCACTCTTCTGATGTGAAAGGCTGTGCATTAACCCACCAGGTTACCTAACTCTCAAATGCATCCTTTCAATAACTTGTTTAGTAAAATGTAAGTAATACCATAACATACATGTGAGATACTTAATCTCAAAATACACGGGTCATCATTTTCCTCTGCAATTTTCATGGTAGCTTATCCTTTACATATTTTATTATTATTTTTATGATAGCTATTAAAAGCCCTCAGATGCTCTATGGATTGCTAAGGAAATAGTGTATGTACAGTATATATGTTTTTTAATAGTGCAATTAAGGTAGATCAGACAGTTCCACTATATTATTATATACATCTCTGCAATTAGCATATTGTAAGTGCCTACAAAAAGTTTACATGATTTTATGCCTGCAATGTCCCACTACACACCTCTGTAAGTAGATTTTTCCAGTGGCTATGAATTTTGGGCTGTTCCTAGCTGCCTGATAAAAGCAAACCTGTGTGAAACATACTATTTTAGCTCATATTATTCCACACCCTGAAGCTCAAGTGAAAGGGCTTTTAAAGCTATATTAAAGAAAATAGAAGAAAAAGATCAATAAGCACACGATTCTTTCATCATCTGCAAGTTACAAAAGTGGGACCATTCAACAATCTTTAGGAATAACTTGGTACTACACAGACTTGACCTGAACATATTTCCTAAATATGTGATTACAAGAGACCCCTCACACAAGCTTGTCCCAGTCAAAAGTGAAGATACACTTTCCACCTTACTTCACTTCCTTAAATTTCCTAACCTGTGAGGTGGAGGAAAAGAAGAGAAATGGTGTTACAGACTGGGGAAGACAGCCCAAAAATACTTCATGTAAGTTCCTTCCATCTGCTTGATTCACTTATCACAGTGGGCCTGGGAAAACAACCAGGGGATTTATAAGCAATCCTGCCCAAGAGCAGTCCAGTTGCTAGGAAGTAGCTGAAGTTTCAATGGCATCAAAAGATTTTCACAAAGAGTATTCTGACCTTGCAGAAATTTTTGGGAGTGGATTAGTACTGTGGCAAACATACAGAACAGAAATTTCAGGAAGATTTTTTTTTTCCTTACGCCTCTCCTATACATTTCTCCTTGAATCCCCTATATGTCACCTTACTGATTTTGTTACAAACGCATGCTCAGAAGAAAACTAAAGCTCTCAAGGGGGCTCCCCCAAAATATGCATGAATTCTGATTTCCACCAAGTACTGTACCTGAAATGCATCTCCCCCTTATCAACAAACAGATCATTAGGTAAATCCAGCAAAGGAATCATTCACAACTACATGATGTCAGTGCCCATTAAGGACTTTGCTTTCACATAGTTTTTCATTATTAGGCCTTCCTGCTGAAACATGACTAATCTAATCCAGGGAAAAGAGGAAACCTCTGGCATCAAATCTATGTTCCCAAATGACTGACTGATGCATTTTGCCAGGGAATCATGCTCGACATGTAGGGTTGGAGAACAAGTCCCTGTAATCTATGACTTACTAGCTGTTTCTAAGTGATTCTGGCTGTGTCGATAGATTTGTTCACAGCTCTAATTGTGTTAATGAATTGAACATAATTAAACTTACAGCATGTCACAGGCTTCCTCTGGCAACTCTAGTAGGTTTCTTAAGTACCAGTTCATCAGCAACCATACTGCAACTGAATAGGTAACTACAGAACCAGCCAGAACAGTTTAGGAACAAAACAGGAAATAAATATAGGATCAGACCTAAATATCACTATTCATCCAATTTACTGCATGAGAGGCAAGGAACTTGGATTGTAAAGGTAGAATTGCCCAGGGTTTTTTTTGTTTGTTTGTTTGTTTGTTTGGGGGGGGGGAGGGGATTACCTCTTAAGGAGCACCCAGCTCAAGCTGTACCACAGTTAACAAAAAGTACTTTCATAAAGGAATCTATCTTTTGGCTTATGCAGAAATCTGAAGTGGAATCCAGTTATGATGACTGGCATACATCGTTTTCACAACATTCCACAAAGAAAAACTCATCTGAAATGTGAATTTTTTTCTTAAAATCCAACTTTCCCATGGTTTGCAAAATTGAATATGAACATTATGCAAAATGTAATTCCTTCAAAATAGAATGAGGTGCAGCAATTTAGCTGGGATGATAAATAACTTATTGCTCATGTACCCAGAGAAAGGAGTAACAAATCCTCTTGTTGGCCTCCACTGAGGTTTTGGGAGTCATCCTCTTTTTTGCTATTGTATTTCTAAGTATTTAAAGAGTTGTAGTAATTAATGCATTTTTCAAGCTATTTTGTTTCGATCTGTCTTGGGTATTAGCCCTTTAGTCAAACCTCAGACAATAAAAATATTTTATATTTTTCATCCTAGAACTTGTAGTTCCTCCTTGCTGCACATAAAAACATTTACAATTAATAATTGGGCAATGTTAACAAATAGCAAAATGTTATTAATCCTCTTCTAAATTATGTCATCACTAAAAATCTATCTTTAAACTTGTATCTTATTGTCATGTTTTTCTTTATGTGAACACATGTCTTAGCATGTAGAGAATGTATTTTTCACTTAAAAATAAGTGAAAACAAGAAGCAGCGACTACTCACAATTTACTGGTAATATTCTCATTGTTGAAGGAGTTATATGGGATCTATAATCCTAGTAGAAAAAAAAGAGCATATATATGTTATTTTTTTAAACAATAGGCTCTTTCTATGAAAGAATTGATTCTGGTTCAGTGTTTTTATAATAAGACAAAGTGTTATAGGAATTACTGATGGTGCAGAACATTATCAGGTGCACACAGCATGATGCCTGCACTGTTTTCACGATGTAATTTTTGAAGAAACTCCAGCAAAATAAACCCTTTTGATGCAGCACTAGATAACAATATGGAACAAATAAAATGATCTAGGAGAAATGTTGCCTCTAGCACAAATGACTGAATCTCATTAATATCCATGCAGCTATCTGCAGACCACGAAAAATACATCTCTATGCATTAGCTAGCACAGATACCTCTATGCAGTACTGCCTTTAGGTTGTGCGGGCATATACAGAGTATTTTCTGATTAAATTAACCTATGTCAGGTTCTTAAGGTTATGTTTTCTTTCCTGTGCATTTCTATTTAACCTGAGGGAGAGTCTATTTTTTAACATCTGTTTTAATATAAATTTTGTTGTGACCCTCAGCCCAAAGAATTTCTGCTTTAAATATTTTCTTAATTACACTGTGCTTTGTAGACCAAATAGTAGCCAACTTCCAGTGCAACTTAGGCTTTTTTTCCAGGACTGGGAGAAGGCTGGCTAGCATCTTAAATAAGTAGATAAGCACGACACAATCAAACTTGTAGGATACACACGTACCATGTATGTGTCAGAGACGTTTGTGTGATAAATTACACAGACCATGTGGTAAATTGCAGTTTGTGCTTTTGACTGCCTCATCTACCCTCTGCTTACTAATCCATCTCCACTGGGACCACTTCTATCATTTAAAAGATCTGATCAACATCAAATAGCTCCCTTAAAAAAAAACACAAAACAACTTGCCACTATACATAAAGCAGGTTTATCTAAGCATAGTAAATGCTGGATATGTCAGCAACCTTCAGCTAACCTATTTCATGTCATTTTAAAGGGCCATAAATGGCAAAAAAGAGTGGAACAATACAAGAAAAGCCCTTCCCATAGCTCTTACCAGCTTTCCAGATCTTACTGGAAAAATCCCTGGAAAAATCTGTATGGTGGGACTGAGAGGAGAGGTAAGGCTTGAATCATAATCCAAAAATAGTACTCTATACTAAAAAATGAAAATCCAAAGCCTAAACAAAAAAGAGTGACAACAAAAACAGAAAAAAAGGTGGAAAATACCCTTCCCTACTCACCAGAACAGTTCTATGAACTATCCAAACTCTAAGCCAGAAAAATAATCTGACATCTGATGCAATATTGAGACTAATACACTAATTCCATATGGTTAGATTAATCCATTAATCACTGCTAAAGATAATTGTGTAGGTACCTAAATTAGCTGAATCTTTTTATTATGAGAAGCAAAGAAGAATAAAAGGCTTTATAACACTAAAAGTAATTCCTGTGGCTGATAATTAGCATTGTGTTTAAACACTCATCCTTACGCTGCTGCTTTCCCTTGAAAAAAGCAGAGCAATGTCCTCGTCTTCGCTGAACACGGTATTAGCACCTCGGAATTGCACCGCTCCAGAGCCCAGACTTAATTAAATAACAAGGTTAGGATCAGACAATATATCAAGGTTATAAACTGGAGCACTAACCTTCTGGAGGGGAGATATTCTCAGCTTTCCAAAGGAAACAGGGGCTCATGTCTATATTTGGAAGATCCTCAGAGAACAAACTTTACCATCAGCATAAATTAAGTACAGAGAAGGTAATTTAGGTACAGTTAGCCTCTTTCTGCCTGTGCCTTGGTCCAAGACTGGAGTTCCTCTGCTGTCACAGATAATAACAGCATCAAAAAGGGAAGCAGGCTGATTTCCAGAAGCTTTGGGTCAGGCCCTGAACACCATAGGTTCCTTAGGAAGGAACTTCACCTGAGCTTCAGCTTCTGCTCAGAGTCCTTTCTGCCTTCTCTCTGCTCAGCATTAGGTTTCATTGAGTTCAGTGGAGCTCACAGCATCTAGCTCCAGAGACCAAGGACTTCTCTTAGATGTACTGTAGAAACTCCAAAAATGTGCATCTCCACAAGAAAGAGGGCGAATGTAGGCCAATACCAAACAGGAAGGGAGGACTGTCTTTTCTGAAAAATGTCTATGCCAGCAGCACATTGCCTTTTAGGGCAGTGAATTCTGTTCATAGAGAATGGTGCTGCATAGAGCAGGCAGAGGCTTTCTCTGCATGGAGAGACTCAAAGGATTAGACTGTAAGTGCTTAACTGTGAGAGGGGAGACTGTCTGATAAGAACCAGGAAATACCACTAATTAGACAAGTAATCAATTGCATTCAGAATTCAAAGAGAACAAAAAATAGAATAAAAACCTCACACTCATTTAATTGTCTTCCTGGAAAGTTTCACTCTGTTCCAAATTATGAAATAGCTTGTTACAGTTTGGTAAAAAATATTCTTTGACTGTGACTGTTTTTCTAAATAGAAGATAAAGCATCATTATTAACTTTTCATGCAAACTACTATGGATGGAGTAACTCATTATGAAAGAATTATTATATTTGCAAAGTCAATATTTGAAAGGTTTGTAGCACTTCACTGAAACAAAGGTTGAAAGGTCTGAAGATAGGAAGTGAAAGCTTAGCTAAACAACAAGGAAGGCAGGATGAGCTAATGGTTTGCAATGGTCTGTAGGACGGATAAACTGGAGGAATAAAGATTTATATAAAAGTACAGTAAAGTGCAACAAGGATTACTGGAATGAAAATAAGAAATAGAAAACTTAGGGCACATCATGAAAAAAATTTATTGGAAAAATCTGTTACATTGCCAAACAGCCTCCCAAGAGATAGGTTGGAATTGCTGAAATTCTCTGAAATAGCTAAAATGAACCTTCATACAATAGAATAGACCATGGTGGCAAGAGCAGTGTCAGAATTGGTGCTGAGGAAGGAGTGTCAACCTATGGTCACCTGCTTACTTCAATTCATTGCACTGGCCTGACACTGCAGTGAAAGCCCCAAAATGTAGGTGGGAGGAACAGAATAAGAAGATGAAACAAACAAAAAAAAAAAAAAATCCAAATTTATGTAGTTTTTGTTTCTGTATACATATAAAAAAAATCCCCAACCTTGAAATTCCTTCATAATCTTCTGAACAATATGTGGCCCCTGACCAGCCCAAAAGGGCAGAAATTCCACAAATAACTGCTTTTAGTTCACATCAGTAAATTTCCAGGCTGAAACTGGGTCTCTGTCTGGCAAACCAAATTTCATGACATTCAGGTCAATTTTTCCTTTCCTTAAAGGGCTCATATTCTTTATGCACACCCATGCTAAGGTAACTGCCTTGTCGTATTTTGTTTGGAAAATGGTCTTGTCAATGTAGGATTCCTTTATAACCAAACTTTAGAAAAGACCTTTTCAATGTGTACATAGAGTAAGTTTACTTTATGACCAAAGTTTTTCCCTTCTGCTAGCAACATTTGCTCATTCCAATTTTCTCATTCAAGTTCTGCCACTGAAAACCATCTGCCAATAAATAGGATACCTGTGGATACCTCAGCTAATAGGGCTGCTAGCCATGCACAGCAGTGTAACTTTTTAAGAATAGGCATTTGGGCTCAGGCACACAGAATAGCTACTAAGAAAGAACTCAGCTGAGGAGTTGGGGAGCTGATTGAAACAACTGAAACTGTTTTGGGCCTGGCACAGTGGTAAGAGCTGAAGATATGAAGGAGTAGGGATAATACCATAAGGGATGACTTTTCAGCTCTGTGGTGGCTTCATGTGGGATCATGTGCAGGAGCATTTTATTCCTTTTGCAAATAGGGAAATGCTTTCTTTAGGTTGAGAGTTGTTGGTTCCATCAGCAGAATCTAACACTAAGGATGTGTTCCCAAGGCACATGCTCACATGTCTACACACACAGCTGTGGAAGCTGCTGAGGAAAACTTGTCACTGTCCAGTTCAAGAAGCCTTATAGGCAAAATGCAGAAGAGGCAGAACTGCAGTTTGCCCTTTTGGCTGCCTGAAAAGGAAGTCACCAGCACTGTTGAGAAGAAGTCATTGTTTATTGAAGAAGAGTCACCAGCATTGTTCTTCAGTCAGCAGGCCAACCCCATTTGAACAGCAACTTGGAACTGGAAAAAAAAACCAAACAAAAAAAAGGTCAGAAGAGACTAACAATGCTGCCATCCAAGGTGGTTCTTTGATTTGTGCTTCTCCTGTGGAGACAGACAAATGTGGCTTTGAACTGGTATGGAGCTAGAAAACATAGGCATCTGATGACTGGTATTGTCATATCTGCCAACAGGATTTTACTACTGAATTTTTATTTAATACCCCTTTTTTAGTAACTAGATCCCTAATACCACTACTATTTTGATATCAAGGTACTTTATGATCTCACATAATGATTGAATCAGTCTGAAGTTAACTATAATTCCTGATTCTAGCTCCTTATGTGCCCTGATGTTATAATCTGTGGACAGCTATATAGTTGTATTTCTTGTCCAAGGTTTGTAAAAATATTGTATGGTCTTTCTTTGGTTGAAAAAAGAATCAAACACCAATATATAAGTCAAGCAAGTTACCATATAAGAAAAAACCTAGAACTTATTATTATTAAAAAACATTGTATTTAATTAGTTTGAAAATGTACACATTTATGGCAAAATCACCCTGCTTCTTTTCAAACAATAACACTTGATCTAATATTGGCTATATTATTATTATTAGACTGGAAGTAACAGTGTCTCATCACTTTTGGGGAATTGTATGAGTGGCATTATGTATTCTGTTGCACTTTGAGAATAGAAACTCCCAACTTGTTTGTACCAAAGTATATTTATCCTTTATACTGCTGTTCAGGAAGGATCTCTTCATAGAGACTGGTGATTATCCTTCAACTTAAAAATTATTATCCCTTACTTTTATGGAACCTAACGTACATCCGAAATGAACCTGACACCTCTCTGCTCTTGAATGATCTTTCTCAATTATTTTAAGAATGAAGTCTACCACTAGAAAAATTATAAATTATAGAATTCTCCCACTCCCAGGTTTACTTTGATTCTGTGCAAATTTGCCAGAATGAAAAGATTACATCTTTAGCAATCAGGTGAAAAAAAAGTACATTGAGGTTTTTTAAATTAAAATATTTCTTTTGACGAAGGGATTAGCCTAAGTTTGCACACTCAGTGTAATTAGTGCATATGGTCCAGCTGTGAAGAAATAGCTGAGGACTTCTAACTTATTATTAATTAGGCTCATTAAAATGCAAGTAAGAGAACGATGCCTAGATAAACAATACCTTATGTCATAAAGTCATTACTTGACAAGAGCTAGTCTTGCTAACAGAAGTCATTACTGATATTTTAAAGGAGCTTTTTTTTTTAGACTCCATGGGTGCCAGTTAACTACTTTTGACTGACATCAAGGACAGACATGCAAAGCTGTAAGGAGCCAGGCGTACAGCACAGCAATTCTTTTCACATCATTTCAAAATATGTCTGGCTGAGGTCAAAGGTTGACAACCAAATGACAGGCCTTCTTCAATTGCTGTGGTGTCACAGCAGGAGTGTGTCAGAGAAATTTTCCTGGGCCCCTCTGTGAATTTTTACATGTTCACATTTCTTTCCTTGTCTTGTAAGTGGGACAGGATTGGCAGATTTGTGATTAACACCTCAGAAGAAGCGTAGACACCATCCCAGGTTGGGAGCTCATGGTAACTGCAGCTAATAATCAAAAGGTTCTCCTTCCACATTAGCAAAGTACAAGAGACCAGCCTTTTATTTGTGTTAATTTGTGTTAGAAAAGGGATGTGAGATTAGCAAGGGCTTTAGCTGTGTACATTGGTAGGACTTGCTGCATTTCTCACTATCAGCACATCTCCCAGTGATATTGGTGTAATGAGAATTGTCCTCCAGACAAAGACAAAAAGAAGATCTATGCATTAAATACCAACAAGACAGACACCAAACTGCTTTCACAGTTTTATCAACGTTTCCCTTTCTTTAAAGTACATACATGCTAACTTACAAATAGCTCCACTGACACAGCCTTGGCTGAAAATGCATCAAAAGCTGCTATTGACGGGAGCAGAAATGAGGGCCAGCCTTTAACACAGGGTCAATTGATAAGTGACTGACCCAGACTTTTGACTGACATGAAGAGCTGTCAGACAAGGCACATCATTCTAAGTGGTGAGCAAGCACTGAAGAGATAGATCTGAGCCACTGCTGTGTTTGGAAGAATAACTTGTCATAGAAGAAGAGGTGAGAACCAGACTGCAATAAATTAAGAAATAAAGGAAGGTAATTTTACTTGGGTCTGGACAAGACTGACATAGTAGAGATTTGCCATTGTCTGTTTACCTGCCCCTTATAATTTTTTAAGTAAAAAAATTATATCTGAGAACCACTGTAGATGCACTCTTGGCAAGAGTTATGCTGGACTTCAAAAGCAAAACCTGCTTTGCTCTAAACACTGGAAACTCCCATGAACTTGAAAATATCTTGTTCCAGTCTGATGGCATCTGTTTTCACTTCAGAGTAAAGGGAAGACAACAAAATTTAGACAAGACCATCTTGGCTCATTCTGCCTTCGTTTACTTTTTAACCACAAGTGGAGAAAAGTGATAGAGCAGGTTACAATGTAGAATATGCTTGAAGATGAAAGTGAGGAATTAGTTAAAGCTGAAGATATAACTAAAACCTGGCAATTAGGGCAAAACAAGTGAAATTATACTCAAACCACATAATGCATTTTTATGTTTAAATTCTAAATATATGAGGGAAAATCTTAATCTGATCAACTGAATTGAGTGTCTTATCCCCAGTCTAACCTTAGTACATATTTCCATTGCCTACAGAGTACAGGTTAGATTTACATATGAACAAACTGGAAAAAGCACCTTCATCCTCAAGTACCTAGGAAAATGCCACAAACCTCTCAGTTCCTGAAATGTACCCTCTTTTCAAGCTAGTCCATTGTATGGCCCGACCCTCCCACTGTCTCTTGGACAATGTGAGCATGCAACCTGATAGCATATAACAGGGGGCTGCTATAAAATCTGTGGTCTTATAGGTGTCTATAGGTCACAACCTGTATGCTGACAAAGCACAGGAAGTTGCTCATTAAATTATTACCTAATGGGTGCACCCCAGCACACATTAGACCACATGGAGAGCACCCTGTCTTGTCTTGGTGGCCCTCAGCTCAAGACCCCATGACCCATAAACCAGCTCGGGTAGAAAACCTAGACTGTCGCTATGTATGTGAAACAGAGGAAAAAAATACCTGTGAGGAAACTCGATCATTCCATACGGTCAAGAGTAAGTGCATCTTCACCTAGCCTGAAGATGCCACGAGTGACAAAATCTGTTCTGGTAGCTGGAATTTTCTTTTTCTGCATAGCTAATCTTTTGTTTTCATGAAGAGGTTCGTGTGAGCATTTGATAGCGAAATCAGAATGCACTGATTAGTTTTGGTGTAAGTCTGTAATAGAGTCCAGTTGTGACAACACTAATTTTTTAGAAAAAAAATTCTACTTTCCAAGACTATTCCACAATATAGTCTCAAAAGAAGTTGTTTATGTTCATAAGCTAATTAATAATCTTACCTGAGAAAATATGTGCATGAATAAGGTAAATTTCTTTTAAATTTTCTTTTTCAGAATGCCTTTTTCTCTAAGTATTTTAACTCTTCATCTAGGTAGTGCTATTCTGGAGTTGTCTTAAAGAGCTGTGATATATATTATAGATTATCATATATACCTGGAGAATAATTAAGACAAAGAAACTGCAGTAGCGTGTGAAAAGCTAGCTTTCCTGTGTGCTTTAAAAACAATTATATTCTATATAAACACAAATGCAGTAAATAATTGTTTACCTGAATGAACAACAGCAAAAACAGAAGAAGCAGTGACTATCCTCATAAAAACAAGAGCTTGTGAGGCCGGAACTCCAGCGTGTTCAGATGTATTCCCTGTACTGCGGGAAACACTTCAGCAAATACTTTGAAACGCATTCAGGAAGGTGAAGAGGAGATGAGGATCTCTGAGCAGCACCTGTGACGAGCCCTGACTGAGCAAACACCGAAATAATTAGGAACAGTCGCGCTGTGGCAAAGGCACGATGGGCGACCAGGCCAGCCTGGCCAGACGCGGCCATGGCGCAGCTCCTGCTCGCTGCAGCAGCACCCAGCCGCACTCCGGGCTGGCTGCCGGCCTCGGGCACCTCAACCACCCTCAACCACCTTCGTGTCCTCTCCGGGTGTCTGCAGGGACACGGGCTGGACGTCTTGGCTCTGTGAGGCGGTGGCGGTGTGGGCTGAGGGGCCCAGGAGAGCCAGGCACCCGTCAGGCCTCTGCCCAGGTCACAGGGCCCTGGCAGCCGGCAGGAGAAGCCTTGCCCTCCATTTCAATGCTGCCAGCATCCTCTGTGACCTTCCCTCTCCCTTCCCAGCACACGCTGACACATCCAGCCTAAATTTGCGTCTCGCATCACCTCAGGATACTCATGGCTAATTTCATTATTTTGGAGAGAAAATGCAAATGAAGCCAGACAGCTGGTGCTTTCCTCGTGGCGAGGAGTGATGGAGGGGCCTGAGGCCTACCTCATCAGAGGCTCTCTTACCCGTCTGCTCAGACAGGCCCTGGCGGGAGGAGAGCGGGGAGGCTGCGGGAGCAGCAGGAACAGATGGCGGGGAAGGTAGGAAGATGGAGAAGCAAGAGGGGCCAGAGCCGTTCGGAGGAAGAGGGGGTGTCAGTTACCTGTGGGCTGGGGCAGCCTCACAGGACGGTTCGGCATCTTGTTTCCAATTCGGCAGGGACATGAAAGGTGGTCGCCAGTCAGGTGCTGCACAGTGGCCTTGGATTCAGGATATTTTAGGATATTGCTTTAAACCAGCAAGGACCTCTGTTTGCTCCTAGCCCTGGCCAATTGACTGATAACTCCTCCTGAAAACACTATCTAAACCTAGCAGGTTCAGAGGTTGTTTTTCAAATCCCTTTTCAAGAGTAGGCAAAGACTTGGAGAAAAAATATATTCCCAAATACACAAGAAGAGGCGATTTAAAATCAATTCGTCCAATTATTCATTGAAGAAGGAAGGGAAAACAAAATCATGCCTATAAAAAATCTGTCTGATAAAGCACCTATACAAGAGGCCCGCAAGAGTAATGCAGCTCAGCAGAGACTGCTTAGTGTTTCTCAGCAGTTCAGCCCAACTTGTACCAACACATTCCACAGAAATGTTCCCTGACACCTAAAAAGGTAACGACACCAGGGGCATCTTAGTTGGTATGAGTTTTTATGTTGTTGTTATTAATATTATTATTAGTGAAGTTGTTTCTGGAGAGGTCTAAAATCCTTTTTCATTTGACATATCTGCAGGCAAGTAGCAAGTGTAGAATTTTTTAATATATTAATTGGAGAGGTAAGTGCTTTCCAGGGAGCAGATCTCTCCCAGTCTCTTTCTCTCCCTCTCTAGGTGGTATAGGTAGATCTTTTAAACAAAAGAATAAAAGAAAAAAATTATTTGGAGAGGTTAAGTGGAATGAGCAGCATTTTCGAGCATTAAGAAGGAGTTAGAAAAGGCAAGAAAACTAATTTCCTGAACATATATATCCCTGTCCTCTGAAACATTTTAACAAATTAATTCCCAAGACTTCACACGTATCCTGTGTCATAAACCTCCCCAACTACAAACCCTCCCTATGTCTGTAACAGAATTCTCTCAGATTCCTCTGTTTAATAATTACTCAGACCTGACTAGAAACTGTAATAAAATACCAATTGATTATAAAAGTGAGTCACTGATTCATTAGGTGAGTAAGCAGAGGGTCACTATTATCACAGATTCAGATTTTATCACAGAAGCAGATTCACAGACTTCAGAGAAGATGAGTGATGCTCTCCTCACAAACCGAATAACTGGTGTCTGCCTTCACAACTAAGAACACCGGATTCAAGAGACTTGGTTCCCAGTACTTTTAAGATACAGATCTGAAGTTAAACTGCTCCTGTAAATCTTGTGGCCATCCGTTCAGAGATACCCAGGCAAAGACAAGCTTTAGAGCCCATTCTGTGCAGGGTGCCAAGGGCTGTTGAGGGCTGTTGCTGTGGAAGAACTTCCTTTTTCCCTCCCTCTTACTGACCCCTCACTGACATCCATACAAAGCCTGTCAGCTTTTCACCTACCTAATTTGTATTACTTGACCATCTCTCCCATGTGTGAGTCATGTGTATCCTCCACTCCTCCAAGTTTCTTCTTCTATCTCTTTCTACACAAGGTTATCCAACACCTTTCCAGCTTTCCTTCCTTCTGGTAAACAATGTTGGCAGGCACAAGAGCTCCTCCCCAGGACCCAGCCCACACTCCTTTCCTCTTAGATGCTGTGTCCCATGAATGTAAAAGACTTTTCCTATTCCTCTCCAAACTTTTCACTGTGTCCTTTTTTTTTTTTTTTGAGGCTGCAGTAAACCTTTCTCTCCTTCTCAGTCCCCATCTAAGTCTGCTGCCCCCAGTTGTTTCATTCAGTTCTTCCCCTTACTTCTTTCTGATTCTGACTGACAGTCCCTTCTCTCTTCTCCAGCCATCCTTCTTCCTCTCACACTGCAGCATCCATGATGAAGGATCAGCAGAACAGCAGCTGTGTTTCCCTGTCTTAACACCTGCCATTTGCACATGTATTCTCCTCTCACCTCCCTTAGCACAGGGCTTGGGATTCTCTTAATCCCTGTCTAAATTTTGCAGAAATTTAAGTTGATTCTCAGTAACCACAGCAATTTTGTGTATGCCTTTCATATTTGCCAGTGGTTTGCCACGTGGGCCCTTAGCCCAGTATGACACAATAACCCAAACTTTGTTATGTTTTCTGACATATGACTTCCTATGCAAACTTCCTTGCTTTCTCCCATTTGTCGTTATCAGTTGTTCTAGTGCATATCTTTGGCATTATCTACTACACAGCATAGATAGAAGACTGTGTCTAAGCCTTGGAGATATTTATTGTGTAACATCTCCATTATATAGATTTTCATGTCAATCAATATAAAGATAACTTTTGGATAGTATCTGCTCACTTCATATACTGATTATTGCCACATTATTTTCTCTGTTGTGTCAGATTCATCACTTATGCCCACTTCCAGAATCTCTCCACAAATTATCCATCATCTCTTGTTAAGTGGAAAGCTGAGTCCCACATCTGATCAATCTGAACTCCTGTCTTTCCTTACATATGCATATTTCACTGCCTATATATTTCTCATTTGCAGCACGAACAAAAACACAATGAAGAGATTTTGGATGTATCTACACCACAAGCTCTCCTATGGGTTAAAAAGTCTTTGTTCTTCAGGCTGTATTTCCATTTTGCTTTGTTTGTATCCACATCTTGTCTCTGCTTCCTATGTTGAGACAGAGACGCAAGAATTGGGAGAAGACTGTTTTAATCCATGCATTTATGGATTAATGGATTCACAGCTCTTAAGTAAAACAAGCTATGCTAATGTAAAAATCAACACCAAAAGGTGAACTCAGAGAAATAAACAATATTGCTCATGCATCTGTTTGTTGATAGAAGAAAAGTGTGGAAAATGTCAGAATCAGCCTCATCTTCTGGGTGGGTCACCCCCCACCATGCTACTGATAAGTCCTTTGCATGAAACAGCTACAAGTCTGCTTGAGGAAAGGAGTGGGATTTTACATCTCAGATATAAGGGTCATCTTTGAGTCCCCCTTCCAGGAGCAATTATGAGTTTCCCTTCCACAGTCACTAAAAAAAGAGGAAGACTGACCAGCAAACAGTCTAAGGAATATATCTGGCAGGATTTAGTTATTTCATAGTTACTGACATGTTTAAATCTTGCCAAACTGGAAGCAGTTTTGGGCAGAAGCATCAACAGAGTGGTAAATACTGCGGGAACTCTGCTTGTAGACACAGGGGCATGTCAGCTCCAAGCAGAAATGAGCTGCATTAGCAATCTCTCTGCCAGCTCCCAGTGAGGCTGGGGCATAGCACAGCAAAGCCCTGTGCAAGAGACATTAGCTGAGGACTAAAAGTTTTTTAATCTGATCTGCTCTACGCTTCCAGCTGTGCAAATAACACTCACACAGGACCATGCTGACAGATTTCCACTGCTTCTTGTTCTGGAGATAGCTTAACAGACTTGCTGTGACTCTGCACAGCCCTGAGTTGCAAGATGTAGCATAATATTGGACACTGAAGATTACAGCTCCCCAAGGAGTTGAGAAATTTTTCTTTTTTCCCCAACAAAAGACTGCATAGCTACAAAATATTTTCTCTTTAAATGCCCTTGTTCAGGAATAGGGTCAAAGTCACACTTGATAATCAACCAAGATTTTATTGACTGCGCAACAAATTTATCTGTTAACATTCCTAAAATACATAGAAGCTTCTTTTGGGTTGTTTATTTTTTTTTTTTTAAGTCACAGAGACACTCTGTTTGGCCATCAGCATTTACAAAAACAGCAGTGCAGACATGTCAAGTTCAACATGTTTTCATTTTGTGTTCCTGAGCTCAGCAGTTAGACCGTTCATTAATTTCCCCTTTCCCTCCACACACCGTCTGTGCACCTTATTTATATTCACCTGCTGCCAGTTTAACACCCTGAAGAGGCACACCTGCAGTGGCAGCAGCTTCACATTACTGCTGCTGGACCCCATGCTTTAGTCCCTTCTAGGAAAACTCTTTCTGCTCAAACCTTGACTTGCTTGACTCCCACACTGGCTGCACAGCCAGCTTGCATGGCTTGCTTGAAATCTTCACCCAGCCTTGAGCTGGCTCCTCCAGTTTCTCCAGCACTTCACGTCATTTTACCCTCTGATTTCGCAGACCTGGGTTTTTGTCAGGAAACAAACTATCCTTAGATAAAGGGTGCTATCTGTGAAATAGAAAATGGCTCTTCTCTTGAATCACAGAGCTGTTAACATTGGTTTCAAATCATGTTTCTTGCAGTCCCTCTCCTCGGTGTCCACTCCATGCAACCTACAAGGTATGACAAAGGCAGTGCAAAATGTGCTGTTTACCATACAAAGAGACTTTTGACTTGAAAAGAGAGAGGAAAAGAGGAGCTGATACACAGATCAGCTCTTGTTCTGTCTCCTTGAAGCTTCAGTAGAAGCTACAGGCTCTGGAAAGGTAATTCTCCTCCTTCAAGAAAAGCCAAGGTTCAGTTTCTTTGACACTATGTGTAGCCAAAGCCCCAAAGGTAGAAGTCCAGCAACCTCACTGTTTTGGAGCAGGAGCACATGTCATAAAATTAGAAAAGGGAACGGGCTGATTGTGTATCTTCTGGTGTTTCTTAGCAGCAGCAGTCACTCCTGCTTGAGCCTGGGCTCAACTCCAGTTGGCAAGAATTCTTGTCAGCAAATTCATGGACTTGAATATCACCCAAACCTTCAAAGATCAGGATAGCATAACAATTTCTAAACATAATTTATTTTGAAACCCCACCGTAAGAGAAGATTTTGCAAACTCTATATGCATCAGAAATGCACAAATGCCAGTGTTTATTCATGTCAGCACTTAGGGATGCACAAGAAAGGAAATACATCATACATACATGGCCACAGCCCCTTGGGCAGGAACCAGAAGTAATGGATTTAATGCATCACATATGACTACCCTCTTTGTTAAACTATTGGGTATTCAGAGTTGGGTAAGGCTCTTCTCAGCCTTCCCAGTGGTAAATGAAGGGTGGTGAAAGCACACCAGGAGAGTAAACACTGTGTTGTTGTAGCCACATGTGTGCTGTGAGGTCTAGCTCAAAATTCTGGCCTTTACACACCAGGAAACTTTGCAGATGAAATCCTCTAATCAGTGAAGTAGAAATAAAAAGCCCATTCTCTTAAATGAAAAAAGAGAAATTACTCCAGGCTCTGATATAGTAGTGTGCAATCAAAAGACTTCTTGAAATTGATGAACTCCACAGATTAAATTGTATAGGTTACAGAAAAAAAGATTTCTCATTAAAGGGCTCACAGTTATGAACATGACCAGAGTGTTACCTTCTATATAATAATTTAAATTTTGAAATTGAATTATGAAAGGGTAAAGCAGCACCACACAGTTTTATCTGTGGCAGCACCACACAGGATATTTGTGAAAAACAGAGAAAAATCTGCAAATACTTAGCTATTAAATAGTAGCTATAAGAATAAGTTCTGGTACTGCTTGCAGCTAAAGAGAAGAAAATCTTCCCCATTTAGGCAAGAGTGTATATACTGCAGGAAGATGAGAGAAATCTAAATAGTAACCAATGCTATGTCGGTTCTGAGTTTTGTGACATTTATATTTTTATTTAAGGCAGAGATTGAATATTAATTTCTATTTTAATTATTTCATTTGAGCTGCAATTGTAAGGAGGGTGTGATACAGAGCAATGACTCATGCAGTGTGGTATTGACTTACCTACAGAAGATTCCTGTGTTACTCCTCATCTACCTGTACAAGTGAAGGAAGCAGAGAATTCAGACTATTTGAACAGTTTCCTTCTTCCCTAACTATGCACCACAATGCACATACCCTCTAGCACAGAGTGAACTAACTTTAGCTATATTAGAAACCCCACAGAATTTGGTTGAACCACTTGTATGCTAATCAATAAGCCATGTTTTAATACCTGGTTGTAATGAGACATCAGTTATCACCCTTCCTCGTGCACGGGGCTCAAGGAAAGGAAAATACAGTGGAAGACAAGCATCTTAATTTACAAGACAATTAGTTGGTTTTCACCTAAACCAACTAAGAATTCCCAGTGCTAGATGCAAACTTCAAGGCATACACACTGAATTCATCCACCTGTCCAGAGTCACAGTACATCAAGAGTCAAGACAGAGATGCTTTCCTACAGAGGAAAGAGGTTACTGACTCTGGACATAATTTTGTCACCCCTGTCAGAGATCATTTGCACAGAGAAGCCAGTGGTCTGCAGAGGGGAAAGGAGAATTGTGAGAACCTGGTGCTGTTTGAACTGTTAATAGCATTGAAATGCTGAAAAAGAGAGAATGGATGGATGACATCAGTCACAGGAGGTGAAATAGTGAGGTCACTTGAGTTAGATGGATCATGGAGAGTAGATCTGCACTTTGTCCTTTGTCCTCTCCAAGGTATTATTCAAATATAATTCCTCTGTACATTGTGTCACATTTGTTAAGATTTTAAAAGTGGTGCCTTTGAGCATTGGCCTAGGAGAAATTATCCTGACCAGAATGGACAGATATTTTCATACGACATATTGTTATTTTAATCTCATGTAAATCGTGGAAATTGTGAATTATCAACTAGAGTGACTTTTTATTGTATTTTACACTTTATGCCCAATATAGAGACGATTTAGGTAACAGCTTTGCTAACTGGACTAAGACTGTATCTTAAAAATATTAATTTTAGAATATTAAAACTGATCCTTTAAGCAAGACTGTGCTGTCAAAAACACAGCCAGAAACAGACTCCTTCATGTCTGTAGAGCTTAGTACATGCTCAGATACATTACAGTGGTTTCAGTTTAATTTCCACTAAATTACTTTATCTCATGGTAAAATTTATAGAACATACTATAGGAGACTATTTAGACATTGTAAAGATTCAGCATTACTTCCATAGAAGTAAATAACAAGACCTGAAAACAACACTCCACTAATTAATTTTCCAAATGTACAACATACAAATGCTGAAAAATAAAATAACAGAGAAGGATAAGGAATAGGACATAAGGTGTATCTTACCATTTATATAAAATCTTTCTTTGGAAATGAAGATGATTCAATTGAAGGATTCAATAAAAGACTAAAATTAATATAAATTTTTAAAATCTTTTAAAATACATCTAGAAATACAAGATTTCATCCAGAAATCCCTCAAGCATTGTTCTGTGTTCAGCAGATACAGCAACAAAACCATATTAATATCTATTTGAAATTAAATTTCTCTGAATTCCTTTCACCACAACTCTGGTCTCTAAAAATCATCCTTCTGTTTTGACCGCTGTAGCGAAACTGTGATTTGATATCTCATTCATAGCCCAGCTGTGCAGGAACTCTTTTTAGTGCAAAGCTTTGCAAAAAGGAAAAAAAAATATCTTATTTGACCATGAACTTTAGATGATCTAGTTAGCGTTACTGTCAAGCATCCCGCGGTCTTTTTGAAAAGCAGGACTTGTCCATGTTGCCCTCTGGCCAACTTCAGTGGGATTGAAGCACTAGCGAGAGCCATCAAACTGCCTGACAGCTTGTCACCAGTGAGACTCCATTAATTTACACACATTTTCCACTGTTTGGCATTTACCATGATAACTCTTTTCTTTCCAAGCAGCTCCTGTTTGCATTTAACACTCGGGTTAATTTTCATCAGAGTTTAAATTTAGCCATCAGTTATTTCAGGGGAGCTGTCAGCCAACATATGGAGGAAAAAAAATCCTTCTGAATTTATAATAAAGTGGAATCTGTTGAATGTGAAACAAAAAGCAACTGCAATATACTGCAAGGCCCCGATGGGGGGACCAGGGTCAGCAAAGAATAGCAGAGTGGATTAGTTGTTCTATTCACCAGAGTGGCACCTGAGCACCTCAGGAGCTTCTTGATATATCAAAAAATGATGGAAAGACACAGTTCAATTTGTCCCCCTTTTATAAAGGATAATTAACCTGTCAGTCTTGCTACTTTAACAACTTCATTAAATTGGAGTAGAAATGGGTGCAGGGAGGCCCTGTCTTTTTCCAAAATAAGCACAGGGCACTTGTTTAAATCATTGAACAACCATCTTCTTCCATCTTCCTCTCCCTCAGAATAACATGATGTTATTTTATGTTTTTTTAGGTGAAATTGAGCACCCTTTCTTAAAATATAGCACTAAGCTTGCTCTCACGTGGCCAACATTAGGAATCATCTGATTCCAAAGGATGAAAATAATCAGTCATGTAAACAGGGAAAACTGCACCAGTTAAAGATGGTGCTTACAGGGTTGCTGTAACACTTTCAGCATACCATGATCCTTCTCAAAGGTGAGATGTCTCTTCCAGGTAAGAAGGAAAGAAACAAAGAAAGTCTCCCTTTCTTCTGGAAAATCATAAACTTTACAATTTGTGTTCTGAACTGAACAAAAGTGCTGTCTGTAAACTGGAAAGTCTGCAGGCAAGTTTATATTGAAAAGATGAAAAATCAAATTAAGGTGTACACCTCTTGAAGACACATTTAAGATTTCATAAATAATTGTCCTTATAAATAATTAACTGAATACAGGCCACGTTGCTGGTCAGTCCAAAATCTTCATCTGGGATTTAAGTGTACTACACCATTCTGCAAAGTGCATTTTTGCACACTATATTTTCCTCTCCAGAGCCATTTTTTGTGCACAAAAGATTTAAAGACATCAGAGGGAAGGAAATTATTTCCCAGAATATCAGCTTTCACAATAGGAAGAGTGAATACTCTCATATACTGCACTGTAATCTGCCATTTTAGAAATCACACATTTTCTTGATGATTTTTCAGAAAATCCTGCTGGTATACAAAAAAAAAAAAAAAAAAGAAAAGAAAAGAAAAGAAAAGAAAAGAAAAGAAAAGAAAAGAAAAGAAAAGAAAAGAAAGAAAAAACAAACCAAACCAAATCCCCACCCCTTGTGCCTAGTTCTATGCAAAGAATCTCATCAATTTTATTCAGAAAAAAACTTTATGTAACCTGGCCAAATCCTCAAATAAAAAAAATTATATACATTAATTTATTGCAGGGATGACACAAATAAATAAGTCTGCCATAATCTAATTATACATTGAAATAATAAATGAATCAAATTAAAATGATTATCTATTGTTGGCTTTTCCTTGCTTGCTTGTTTGATTTTAAATGTTGATATACATCCCACCACATCAATAAAACTCCATGGTCAACAAGAATGGAGTTTCAGCACCTGAACAAACCAAAAGGAACATAATTGGAAGTTATTGCCGCCACAAACTTCCTGTAAGAATAATAAAACTTACTCAATTTGTATGAATCATTTTTATGGAATGTTTTGGTATCTTTTAATTGTAAGAGTCCTACTAATGAAATAATGAGATTACCCTCTAATTCTTTATCTACAGACAATTGCATCTTCATTTTAAAATTAACATGCTATTTTTAGAATGGTATACAGATTTGTAACTACATTTAGAAGTCACTTTAAATTTAGTATTTTAATTTTACTTTTAAAATTCAGGCACAGACATTGAAGATATTAATGTTCCAGAGCAGATTAATGTGCTGCACTGGACTTGCACTTTAGCTAGATAAATATGCACAACTAGTTTACCGCACACTTGAAAAAAGACTAAAGAAAAATGAATTTAAAATATGATATTATCATTCCCAGTCTTATGAAACAAACTAAATACTTGCTAATCTGAAGCTGTGGGGAGTGTTCATCCACACAACAATATAAGAAAGTTCTTCATATTTCAAGTAATGGAGAAGCTAAATTTACTATTATTTACTGTTATCTGTTCCTTAGTAAAAAAGCAGCTGCATACTGATAAACTGAAGACGGAATTTAAACACGGCATAATCAGGAATCTATTTCACAAAACACATGCTTGATGTGCACTTTTAATTAAACACTTGTAATACAAAACTTTCCAAACTGATAAAGACTAAATTTTTCCTTCAGTCATTTGCTAACTTCTCTGGTTTTATTTATAACATATTTTTAAAGAAGATATCTGGTGGGCTTATAGCCTTCATTATACAGATAAAAGATGTGCAGCCCCAAATTTAACATAGTAATTGATTTGGCATACTTTGTATCATTCCAACACAGACCACTGTCTACCTGCATTTGTAAACAGAAATTAAAAGCTTGATAGTCTCTTCCACAGCATTACTGGGAGAGTCAGAGTGAAATTCAAAATGGCAACTGCTCTTGCCACTGGTGGTTTTCCAACTTATACACTGCCTCAAAAACTGGGGTTGCAGACATGGAATGTCATTATTTCACTAGAGCACTGACATCCCACTTTTTTATACAACTTGGCATGTTTGTTGGCTTTTTCTTTTAAAGAAAAGCCTAGGGGCCAGAGAGAGAAGAAGAATCCTGTGGTCTGTTAGATGCACAAGCAGGGATAGCAGGAGAGGCATAGCAGTGAGGAAAGGAAATGGCTCAAATCCTTTGTGAAATAATGTTAGAAGTGTTACGAAGGCAGCAGAAGGGAAGAGCTATCAGTCAAGGCATACTGGACATCCACTGAAAGGAAATTAGTACAGTAAGTCTAAAGTTTGAGAAGTGATTACATAGATCTTGCTCTGTATTTGAAGCATAGAGGAGAGTCTCATGGTATAAGGTTCCTGTAAAGAAAATTCATCCATTTGGTGATTAATTTTTCAAAAAAGTATGTATATGTATGAATATATGGAGGTATGTATGTGCATGTGCATATAAATCCTTGTATATATAAGTAACTGCATTTCCCTTTCATTCTCCAGCCTTCTTTCTCTTTTACCTGCTCAGATTTTATGATTTCAGTTACTTTATACTATTTTTTATATCATGCTCTCCCAGTTATATTTCTGGTTTAAATTTTAGAGAAATATCTAAAAGATCTCCTATAAGAAAATACACTTATCAACATAATTTAGTAAAGTCAGATATTTTAGTGTTCACTAAAATAGGTGTTTATGAAAGTCTAAACTAGAGGAATTATGAGTACTATGACTGGTAGTAGGAAAGCAAGAAAGTTCAGCTAGCTGTGGATAGAAAACACACATGGATACCAGAACGAACCTTCATGTTTAGAGAAATGCTTAAATTGTCTTAGATTTAATTATTATAATCTATACACTTTAAAATCATGGGTCAGCTGTTAAGTAGCTGCAGTGTCTTTATAAAACACCAGAAAATTATTCCTCTAATGTCTGTATTTAAATTGCAATTGGTTTGTTCCAGCCTCAAAGTGAGAAATGCAATTAAAAGAGAATGAGAAATATAACACTTGCTGTCCCATGTTTTGAATGGGTATTAAGATTCGCTAGATGTCTTCATATAACCATATAAATCTGACACCAAATTAACATGGGGTGATTAGGAGTTTTGTTAACATCCTAACTACAGATCAAGTCAGTTTAAGGTTAAAATTGAAAAATCTTAGTTGATTTTATTTTTAATTGGGGTTTTCATGTGCCCCTTAGTCCAGCATTCTGCACTGCAAGATAAGATAAAAATTTAGGAGTACTTAGTGCAGTTGGGCTTGCAGAACTGGTTCTGAAATCACATCAATGCTTGGGCCATCATTCCTTCTCTATAGAGAGGAAAAAACCTAATTTATTTTCTTCTGATCTAAAGGCAGCCAGATTGTTCCACTGGTGTTATAAAATTCCTGCCCAGAGGAAAATTACTGGTAAATCTCAAAAAATACAGTAGTGTGGGTATACTTGGTACTATTTCATCCTATATTGCATGAAAGTCTTTCATAAAGCCAATACCAACCAGTGTGAGCTGACCTGATCCACAGTGTAAATGTGGATTCCTAACTCTAGTGAAATGCCATGTTCTAATATTGGTACCTTTTCTCTTTTAAAACCCTTCCATACTCATGCTGCAAATTTTTAAGCTCCATCCTAAAGCAAGCTGCATCTGGTGAGCCATCCAGCAGAAACTCAATCAAATGTGATGGAATTATAAATCAGTAAGTTCAATACACAGAAGTGAGGAGATGCTCAAGAACTGTAAAAAGTATCATAACCATTCTTTTGCCATCACAATACCAAACTTAAAATAATTTTCTCCAGAATGGTTTTAAAAGATCTATTACATTACTTCCACCACTTCACTTTTACATATTTAGATTAAAATTTCTTATTCTTAATTACTCCCTGTGATATTTAGACCAACTATATCACACTATTGGGCTTTAATCCCTTTTTTCTCCTGCTTTGGTTGATGTTCATGGCTACTGCTTGAAAGGTATTGAGAGGATGAGACTATTGATGTTTTATATCAATGAATCAGGGTCTGAGAGAGGCTTAATTCTGGAAGACACTGCAGAGGAGGGAAGAGAGGGGTTCCTCTGGGCTTGCAGTGTCAAAAAATCCACAAGAGTTACACTGTTTGTTTTTTTTTGTGAGGACCACATAATTTAGATAACATATATGTAAGGCACCTCAAGGACTCCAGAGCAGAGAATGAAAAATGGATTTAGAGTAGTTGGTGAGTGAGATGCAGTGACACATAAGAGAAGAAGGTAACAGCCTGTCTGTAGGCTTTGCTTTTTTCAGGGACTTTTGATTTTGATTGGACAGTGCACCAGAACAAACACTTGAGAGAGCTGACAACTCCCTATTGTTTTGGAAAAGCACTATGAGCACTTTTGAAACAGATTTTGACATAATCTTTTAAGGGTGTGAAGAGAAAATATTTGATTAGATTGTGGTCTTCTGACCCTCTTACTTTTAATGGGCATAGAGAAGTTAGAACTAATTATTTGGTAACTGTCAGATTTTTGTCCACCGTAGCATGAAATCCTGTTGTGATGAGCATGTGATAACTGACAAAAAATAATCATCTGCTATCAAGCCTGAGGTTCTGCAGCTGCAAAATAGAGCAGTCTCATGAAATGAGCAGTCCCATAAAATGTCAGTGATGCTACTCACTGGAGAAAGATTGCAGCATCACAACCTTACACAGCCATCTAAAACAATAATGTGATGCTATAACAAAGCAAAGTAGACAGTATAGATGGGAATGACAGCCACAGTATAAATCCAATCCCTTACTTCTGAGAATAAAACTGAATTTCTCATTGATCTTCTTTTTGAATATATTAATGTTTGCTTTTATTATTTTGTGGATGTATATGCATGTACTGTGTACAGTACCCTTGCTAGTAAGCACTACTGAAGAGTCTTTTATATTTTTTAAGTATTAATTTTTCATTTTGAATGCTTTTTCAATGTTTGGAACTTTCCTTTTTGCCAATATCTCTCCACAAATTCCAGTTTTTTGGTGGGATGTGACACTTACTTTGGCACACGCAGTCCATTGGTTATAGTTAAGGAAAAGTAACTTTTTATTGACATGTTAATTCCTAATCACAGTGCAAATAAAACCTCTCCTTTCATAAAATAACTTTTCATGACAGATATTTTATTATAATTGCTGTTTGCAGCTGTGATTTATATTACATGGTAAAAAATTAAAAAAGCAACTGTATATTTATGCAGAAAAAAAGCATTTATGTCTCAAAATGCAATTGAGATTCAACTGGTATTTCAATGACTGATGTATCTGCATGCATGTAATACAGGTCCTTTTATCAGAATGCTGATTATAGGAGACCAAAGCCTTATTGTCCAGCTAACCAAAATAAGTAATTCCCCTCAAATCTGACTCTGTATCCTAACTCTGGATAGGCAAAATAAATACCTGTTTTTGGAACAGCTCACTCAGCAGAGTTTTAGCAGCAGGGATGGAAGGAGTTTAGATAAGTAAAACAACCATATGGGCCACTGACAAACATGGAAAGGCAGTGATGATGTTTTGTTCACTGGTCATGGGATTAGAAGGAAGCCACAATTCACTTCTCTTGCCCAGATTGCTGCAGAAACTGAACTCTCTGACCTCCAGACTGAGCCCTTGTGTTTCCTGTCTGGTAAATATGAAAGTTTTCTGTGTAAATAAGCAAGTTTTGTGGAGAAAGAAAGAGGAACCCATCCTAGATTTGTCTGGAACCACTGCCTATAAACTTGTTATCCTGTTATCCTGCTTCACTGCCTGAAAAGTGCAGGAACGACCTCTCTGGGAGCTGACCTGCACGAGGCCACCAAGATGATCCTACAACTTGCAAAATTCAGAGTTCATCTTTCAGGAGACTGAACTCTGTGTCTCTGTTCAGCCAAGGAGACACAGCTGACTTGCCTTTGTTCAGGTTTCTAGGTCTGCTGCTAATATTCAGAAGGCAGTGATTGTCTCAAATACTGATGGGAGTGTCTGTTCAACTCTTCATCACAGAATGGAGTTAGTGAGGCTAAATGACAATTGAAGTTTTCAGCTCAGATGCTTTGCTTGTAGGCACTTCTACCAACATACATATTCAGGGTTAGGAGTCTATGACATGGGCCAAAATAAAATCATGAAACAGCTCTTCAGTGGTCTGAGATAGCCTAGCAATGTACATTTTCAGGAGCCTTGGAACTGCAGGGGGCAGACACACCAAAAGTAATTTAACCCTTACTGTCTGCTTTGTTATGTCAAACCTATCATTCTGCTAAGAAATGAGAATTTCTTCAGCTTTATACAGGTAAAGGAAGTCCTGAGCAGCAATCAAAACAGGTTCAAGCTACTGATGAAGTGGAGCTCACTGCTGTGCTAGGTTCTTTGTATACCTAACATACTACATGTTTTTAAGGCAGGGAACATCTGAATGACGGCTGTGTATTTGTACCCTGATTTATATGCAAAAAAAATTAGCAACCTGGTATAAGTGCAGCAGCTGAACCATTCCCTATCCCAGTGTATGCATGCCATGTAGCATGTTATTTCTTGCAGATCATTAATAAACTCTGTCACTTGCATAAACCAAATCTTTTAGCTCCTCTTAGGAGGATGCTCAATGCTCAAAGCTATTTTCAGGTAATTCAGGATTAATTTCTATTTTTAAACACATTATGAAATTGGAAATCTATGTAGAAATATATGCCTTTGGAGAGGATAAAACCAAGCAACTCTAGATAGCTCTCCTGGGAATTACAGAGACAGTAATTCAGATACAAACACTCTTCTAATTCCTGTATCCCAGTTGTGCTCAACAGATCAGCCTGTGTGAAGTGCTCTCCTTCTCAAAGAGCCCTCTTGTCTGGCTTCAGAAAACCACTGTAAAAACAGAAGTTAAAGAAATGAATCTCCTATTAATCAACAGATCAAATATGTTTATTTCCTCCGCCAAAATAAGCCCGGAGCCTGGTAATTATTTTTTTCTGTTGGTAACAAAGAGCCAACAGATCAATCTTGAGTTTCTTCACTGCATTTCTTTTATAAGAGTTAATACAAGACAGGCAATTTACAAAAAGGATAACTATAACTTATTCTTTTGCTATTACACTTGTAAGCACTACAAGGCAATACATACTTGAGGTATTTGTATTCCACTGCATCAGATTTCTCTCTTCAGCAGCTGGTACCTGGATATTTATGCTGTGCACTGATTTTTTTAACTGTGAGTGCATCTAAATGTAAAGAGTTGAACATATTTTAATAGTATTCATAACTCTGTGAACACACTGTTACAGTTACAGTTAACTGTGTGTGCAAGTTAAAATTATTAATACTATTAAAATTTATTCAACTCCTTCTATTTAGATGCAAGCCTATTAAAAAGCTACTCCTGACAAACGAAAGCTGTGTTCCAGGTAACCTGATGCTTCATATTCCCCAATATTGTTGCTGTCTCCATTTGCTGACAGAAGTAATCTACACACAATAGATTAAGTCACATATTTCAGTAACCACCTCTGTCTTTCCAAGTGAGCAACCTACTATGCCTGTGTATGGGGAGGCTCTGGGAAAGGCACCTGTGGTGAGGAATGAATATTCTAATGTTTCTGAACCTTTTGGTGAAGGTGAAGGGGGCTTGTTGAAAACATTGCTGTGAGCAGATGGACCCCTGAAACCATCTGCTATCGAAGCAACTAAATGTTCAATGATGCATTACGAAATTATTTAGCTCTCAAAGAGCCTGGAAGTAGTTAGTAATGATGGCATCTGTACTGAGAGCAAACAACCTATTTATATATGATCTATCACTTCATAAACTGTTTGGAGACCATCTTTCCTTAAAGCAGCAGTAGTCTTGTCTGTGTCCCAGAATAAAATACCATCTTGCGTGCATGAACTTGCAAATCCTATGTACTTCATTTTTCCTTCCTGTAAGAGCACACTCTTTGCTGGTGTGTGCTGGAATGCAAGCTCGGTTTTTTGTGTAGAAAGGATTGCACTGTATTCTAGAGCTGTTTGATCAGTGCACAAGCATAACAAGTGCAAAAAAGTCCCACAAAACAGTAATGTTTTAACTCAGTCTTAATCTAATAAGGATCTTATGTTTTTCTTTCCTGTGAAAAATTTCCTCCTATTTAATTGTATTAGTAAAGTAATAGGTATTTAGGCATCAAGTCTTCTAAATATGAATTCATTTTTTGTCTACTTAGGTGATTCTTATACATTATATAGTTACCATGGGAACTATTAAAACTTGTTTGTGTGGATTTAGTTATGTCCTATGTAGTCAATTCCTTACTAAATATATTAAGATATTATACATTGTATTATAGATATTTTTGCACCTGAAAATCACTGTAATTTTAATTGTTCTTTTGTTTCACATATTTCTGCAAGAAATGAGCTTTAGATAAAAATCTATTCCAGACTAAGTGATATTGCATTATTTTTCTACTCCAGATAATCAGAGCAGAGGAAGTTATTTCTTTTATTTTCTCTCAAAATTACTAAGCATATTTAGAAACTTGCTTAAAAATGATTTCTCATCTGAAAGCTCTCTCAGCTATATTAGAAACCTGGATTTCAGTAAAATCTCTGCATATAAATGTAAGGAAGCACAGCTCCAAGTTTTAAGCAGAAATCCCCATTAATATCAACAGTGACATATCAACACTAATATCAATCAACTTTTCTGGTCCAGTATCTTTGTTGAGGTTTTACAAGTTAGTTTAATTCTTTGTTTGGAAGCAACAGTCTTAGTGCTGAAAGCAAAGAAGATTTTGCCCAAGGAAACATATCAGACAAATGAGTAAACTGTAACCAAGCAGACCTGATAAGGCCTAACTTGGGCATGGTCAAGTCCCTTTGCAAGCATGGACTGGCCCATTCCCAAAGCCTTCACTGGGGCAAAATTGATCCCCCTGCAAATGAAAAGACACATTGCTAATCTCTGAAAATTGAGGAACAGTCAGCTAGATACCACTGACCATCCTGAGCTGCATTCCCATTTCTTACTCTACTCACTCATTTATGGACCTTACAGTATTCCTCAGAGACTGCTCCACCCACCCAGCTCAGAGCAGCCCCTACTGCAGCCCCTACTGCAACCACCACCTCTCCTGGGATGCTTCCCAGCCTCAGGATGGCACTGCCTAGGCTGCAAGCTCAGACTCTAACAGGGATCCCATAAACCTGAGCCATTTGGAGCTTGGCAGTGATAGTCCATGTAAGTGCTATGGGGAGGCAGAGCAACTCCCACCCACTCCCATGGCACACACTCCTTGTAGAGACTGCACACAGACTGTTCATGATCCAGCTTTGAATAAAGCCTTTGCCATGTGCTTACACTCCCATAAACCAGTTAATCTAGGTATATATAACAGTCAAACCTTGCTTGGAACAGCATAGGCCTAAGTCACTTTAATTTTGAGGGGGAAACAAATACTTCAGTCACAAATATTTTGTTGTGGACCACTGGAAGCTTAATTTGACTATATTTTTCTGTGTCCTATCAGTTAAGCTTCAGGTTTTCAAATTAACATATAGAAAAGGTTAAAATCTCTGAAGTTACTAAAAAGTTAAACTGTCAAAATGTTTAAAGTTGTTATAAACTTAATGTGACACAGCATAAATTTATTTCTTACAGGCTATGGAAATACGAGCATGTGGGAAAGGGAAGATAGTACCAAGTATCTTCTTTAAATCACACCTTTTTCATAGAATTAAACTGTGAAGCTTTGCAGGAGTCTAAATGTGTTTGGCGGAATGCTCTCCCCACTCTCCTGTTCTTCTCTACAGACTTCAGGTCTACTTGACATGGAGGCTGCAATGCGAGTAGGACTGAAGGAAAAATTGCCCCCCTGATAGCTACAGACACCACAAAAATTAGAGGACTGAAACAAAAGGCTGGTGGGTCTGGCTGACACGCTATATCCATTTCCTCTCTGCCACCTGTCAATCAACCACCAGTCAATCACAGAAAGCCACAATCAGCCCCTTAATGATAGCCAGATGGCATCTACTTCTCATGAACTGTACTCCTGAAGTCATAGTCGCTCCCTGTAACTAGCAGCATTTCCCATCCCGGTAATAATGAGGTGTTTTTTGTATTCAGACACAGCCGTGGTGCCTCGCACCTCTGACAGGACACCCCTGTGAGCAGAGTACGTGCTCTGCCACACGCGTTGTTTGGCTTTGGAGGAAGAATCAATGCTGCTTCATTCCTCAAACTTTGATCAGGGACAGGCTCGCTGGTTTGTGAATAAGAATTGAGAATAACTTGGAAATTGTAGCTGGTGTTCATTCTGCCTCCCTTATTTCTCTGCAGTCCTGACACAGGGAAGGAATCCATGCGGAGACCAACGTGATCTTCTTCACATCGGTTTACCAATGATTTCAACCTTGACCCAAAGGGAACACTTCTTCTGGAAGTGACAGGTAATTTAGCTTTCTTGCTTAGTTCTGGGGCTCTCTTGTGGTGAATTATGTATAGTGCTTCTGTGATATGGACCTTTGTCCATGAAGGAGCCAGACAAGGCTGTTAAACTGCTTTTAAAGGCATTTTATCCATAAACACTCAGCAGTCAGGAGGGTCCTTTGTAACAAAAAAATTCTTCCTCAGGACAAAGTGGCAAACTCAGTTTTCAAGTGACCAAGTTTGGGTCCACCAAGCCTTGCTGAATCTAGTTTCACTGAACTGAGGGGAGGCCAGAGGTTTTTCTCTGTTAGGGGACAGTTATTCTGTTACTGCATTACAGCAGGTACATTTCAGTGACATAATTGAAGTTACAATTTGGCCTCTAAGAAAAGTAAAAATCTTCTGTGACCACCATAAACTCTCTGAGTAATACTCAGAGAGGGTATGGTGGTCATAGATCTTTGTTTTCTAAGATGCATTGAATTCAGTATAGCAGGAGAGGCTTATTTATGACCAAACATGGTTCTGGTGTGGGAATTTTAGCCTGGGATGGCCCAATTACTGACCAGCTCTGCAATATCCAGCAGCTCCCACCTTCTTTGTTAAAAAATGCTTGGAAATGGTTCTGTACAACTGAGAAAGATAAGAACTCTTTTTTTTTGTGAAGATTAACTGTGGGTTGCATGACTTGGATGACCACATTTGATGGGACCTTTAAAAGTGTACATGCTCCCTACTCACAAAAAAGTAACTATGTTAGCTGCTCAGCAACACAAATCTACTTTGTTCAGAGTTCTTTCCAGAGTTTATTTAGTTCTTTATGGCAATTTTGGCTCAAGTGCACCTCTCCAACTCACTCTCACTTCAGGAAATCTTCCAGCTTTATCAGGCAGGTGCACAAGACCTTCCCAAGAAGATTCCTCCCTGCATTTCTCCTGTGCTTACATTTATTGCCATACCAAAGACATATTAGTGTTAAATATATATTTTTTTTTCTTGGCAATTTTAAAAGCTTCTCCCACAAGAAATCTTGGAGGCAGATTCCTTGCAACTCAAGGACAGGCAGTTTCTATCCATTAAAGATGGGATGTAAATGGAGGCAACCTTCCACAACATCCCCCCCTCCCCACATATACATACATTTCCAGCCTGGTTTCTGGAGTGCAGACAGAGAATCTCATTAGGAATCTAATATAATAAGGGCATGTAGATACTGGGGTTGGGGGTTGGAAATCAGATTAGCTTCATTACTTTATTCTGCACCTCACAGCGCTTCTGCCAGTGGACAATTGCATTAGATCAGAGAGGAGATCAAAAGGCAAAAACTCCCCAGAAATGCTGCTGCTCATTGTCTGAGACAGGAATGGGAAAAGTGCACTGTTGGAGGACACAGACCCATGGTAGATACCAGACACACTTTGGAAGGGCAGTAATTTTTTTCTTTGAACTTTGCCTATTTAGCTTTTGGTGTTTGCAAGGCCAGTCTAGGTTCCAATGCACAGAGACAGGATGGAAACTAAGCAACTTGTTCAAGTGTAAGCAAGTGGACACCAAAAGAACCATGGGGGAGACGATACTCCAAGTGCCAGACAGGTCCTACCTACAGAGCTCTAGTGCTTCAGTCACCATTTTCTTTTCCATAGGCACTTTTTTTCTGGAAACCTTTCAGCTTGGAAGCAACAGCTCGATTGAGTTCTCTGCTTCAGCAGGGATACCCTGGGAAAGGAACACAAGGGAATGTGCGCCAGTTGCCTTATAAAACAGTAACAGCCTAGTCCACTTCAATACCCTCCAGCAGCAGCCTTCCTTTACCAGTTCTATGGGGACACAGTGATCACAGAGGCAGCTTAAATGGTTGCCCTCAGTTACTTCAATCCACACAGACTGATGTCGTTCCTTCAGTCCTGAGAGTGAAGTCTACACCCCTCATCTCATCTCATCTCATCTCATCTCATCTCATCTCATCTCATCTCATCTCATCTCATCTCATCTCATCTCATCTCATCTCATCTCATCTCATCTCATCTCAATCTCATCTCAATCTCATCACATCTCAATCGCACCTTGTCTGGCAGTTGTGGAAAGTGGGCTGAATAGGACCTCTTAGCTCAAGAAATGCCATGTCCTCAGTAGAACACTTTAACGTGCTCCTGAGTTGCACTGAGGGACCAGTCACTGTGGATTGTTGCTGCTGCCAGCAGAGAAGAGGGAAGATGATGTTCAGGAACTTCTACTCCACATCTCTAGCTTCCCTTTAAAGAAGTCCAGACATCTGAATCTTGATCAGAGAGCAAATTTGAAAGACTGACTTGGACAAAAGCAGAGTAAGAAGTCCCTGGAGCTCAGTCAGGGCAGGTAAACCATGCTGGTTCTATCCAAGAATGTTGAATGCACTGTCAAATCCCAAAGCATTACTTCTGATCTTTTTCATTTGCTAGAATTGTACATCTATCTTGTGCACAGCTGGTGCTTTTTTTTCCCATTGCCATTTTCTTCTTCATTACTTCTTATAGAAGTCCTATAATTTAAGCAAGAAAAATAAATGCTACATTCCAAATGCTACTCCTGTGACAAAATTCTACCCTCTACATATCACAGAAAGAGAAATAAAAGGGGAGAAGAGCAGGGGTGATTAAATCAGAAATATAAAGTGGAAATACAACTTATGTCAGAAATTAAGTATTGCTTATGAAAACATCATGTAAGAAAGTAGAAACCATGAACCGCATAATACTCACAGGATCAGCTTATTCATACTGCCATATGCTTGGTGAAAGTGTTGCAGAAGTCCTGAATTCTATTCTTTTTATTGCTTCAGTATTAATTCAAATGTATAATTCAGAAACTTCCAGCTATTTGTCCTAGAAACAGAGAATTTTTAACACCCAATTTTGTGGTTCATTATCTAACAGCCTTCAGTTTGTAAACAAAATAATCACAATCTAAATCTATGAAAACCTGAAAGTGTTGTTTATATGAAAAAAGAGGTCATACTCTTTATCATTTCTATTTACTGAGACTATAACATTCTCTAGAATGCAAAAGGAATACAAGTTTTCACAGGTCATGCCAAGTTCACATATCCTACAACATTTAGTAACATAAGTGAACATGTACTATAGTACTCAAGTGTCCTCTTGCCTCATATTCTATGCCTTTCAATACAAGTTTACCTAGTCCAAAAATTTTTCTCTGATTTCAAAATAAGTATGCTCATTTAGAAGTATTATTCATCCAGCAAGTACCCAAAAAGATCATCTGTTTCCCCCAGCCCTTATATTTATTCTTGTGAAATTCCTCTTCTGTTGAGAAATTGAGTTCAGTTCTACAGTTGTATGTTATTGCCATTAAAGGTACACCAGTAAAGATTTTATTACCATGAGTGAAAATACATCTGCTTCTTCAGAAACACATTTGCAGATGACAGAGAAACAGAAGGTATTAGAAAAAAACACAACAAGAAAAAAACCTGAGCACTCAGGGGTAAGAAAAGACTAAACAAAGACAAGTTGCTTGAGGCAGTCAATAGCACAAATACTCCAATAATAACGACAGCAATAGGAAGCCTTTTCATGCTGCTTTTTCACAAGTCTATACAGAAAAATCTATACTGCAACTTTTACTGTCAGGGGTATCTCTTTATATATTATTCCATATTTTCAAAGGTCTAATAAAAAGCATGCTTTAGGGTTTCCACAGGCATCATGTACTTTATCCCTACCCTACCAGTACCAATCAAATGGAAAATATTTTCCCTGGATTCCTCTCATGCTCCCTTCTCTCCCTGTTTTCAGGAGCATGTTGGAAATATCACAATTTGCCTGTGTGTTAGATTCTGAAGTGCCAGAAAGGGCTTGAAGGCAAGATGTACTGATAAGGAGAATGCCTTCCTTAAAAGCTCAAGTCATTGGGCAGCTTTAATTAAAAATTGTATTGATTTTTTTCCATTGCTTTTAATGACAGGCACTAGTCTGTGACTTCCATTGTTAGCCATTGACAGTTTAAGTAGTGAAACAAAGGGCACTTTTACAGCACTTAGTGCAAAATTATGACTGATTAAAAAGTCATTTGTCATGGTAACAGCATCTGCTTAGACCTCGCAAATTTTTGAATGCAATCTTGCACACAGTGTGTGGGAAGGTGTGGTACATGCAAGTCTTTACAACCATGTCCCTCAGCAATTTCAATGCATTATTGAAGCGCCATGTGAGTCACATTTTTTGAGCAGATGTTAGTTTCTCACAACATTTGCTTGAAGAAGCTGGAGCTCTGCTAAAGCTTCAGTGTTTGACCACACAGGGAAATTTAGCAGCAACCTGTGGTCAAACTTTCCAAACATTTTACTACTCTCAGAAAATAATCCAATATTTAATTGTGATTTTAAAATAATTAATTCACAGTTCCTCTATTTTCCTGTCTTTCCCAAGGCAGAGACCTGCCTCCAGATGTGCCAAGGGTGCTTAGCAAACCAAGGGTGCTTTAGCAAACCAAGGTGCAGAAAGACAGCTTAGTTAAAACAATGTTTCTCAATTGCTCCCAGTAGACCACAGTTACCAGCATCCAAATGCCAGTCCAAAATATATCCAAGCAGAATTTAAAAAATTATATATCTATATTCATCAGTGATTCTTACTTCCTGATTGTAGTTCACATACAAACGTCTACAGAAAGGGCACTGACAGTCACTGTGCAGGGCAAAGCTGAAAGAGATTTGAGAAATTTGAAGGACATTGAGCACAGAAATGACAGTGGATGGAATTTGAATATTGCCCTCAAGCCAGTGTCAAATTCTGGGGCAAACAGGCAGTCTGCAGTCTTATTCTTCTGCATGAGTACACAGAGGGTTTTATATTGGTTAATTCCTTTAAAAGAAGCTCCAATTGCATATTCTAGACCATTTCCTTTGCATCATACACATGTTAGAAGCTTCAGCCATTTCCTGGAGGCATTTACCCATTGAGTCTAAACATTATTTCCAGAGATGGTTGGTGTGTTTTTCACTATTTCCTCTTCCTTTGTCTGGAAATTACTGTGAAGCATTTTTTTTTCCAGGAATATCCACTGCGTTTATTGTTCCTGGCTTCTTCACTGCTGTTTCTAAGCTGTCATTTTTAATGGGCTTCAGATCAAGCTCCAGAAAGTACTTTGTCCACAAATATATGCATATGTATACATTTCATAAACTTGCATTAAATTTACTCTAGACATGGTAAAAATGTTCTCCTACTTCTATTTTCTTGTGCCTTTTTCCCAGGTTTCACCTTTTTCTCTCTTCAGAGGGCTACCATAGTATTGGGCCCCTTCTCAACCTTCACTTAAGATCAACCTCTCCAATAACCAAAGTTTTGAGGAAGGTGAGAGTCTTGCAGCTCAAGAATTTGAAAAACACAGAAAGAAGGAACTTTATTACTCATAAAGCACAATTATTCTTGCGCTAGTAGGGATATAACAGAGTATATGCAGTCAGTATAGCTTTTGATAAGACAATATTCCCCCTCTTAAGTGCTGTTAAAACGAATTTGAGCCAACAGGGAATGGTTCTACTAAGCCAGCACTTTATGCCATGCTAATAACTAGGTTTTGATTTCTAGTCAATCACTCTAGAGTCAGTCTTATTCTACAGAATTTTGTTTAGAAATTCATGTTGATTAGTGTAGAGATACATAGGCCAATGAGGAGGTGTTTTCTCCCTACAGTAACAGACCTTGATTAACATTATTTATAAAAATATTGTACTTCGCCTTCCTCACAGAGGTTACAGATAGAAATTAGTTCAGCTCCTTCATTTGCTGATTTATTTTTTTTAAAAATCAAACGGCTTCATACTCATAATAATTTGTTAGCAACTCCAAATCCATAAAAAGAGGGGAGATGAAAATTCCAAATGGCCAGTGAACATCACAATAATTTGTTCGCAGGAAAGGCATGATCAGGCTCAGAAATATTCGGGTCTGTTGTAACACTGGGAATGTTTTTGTACTGCTTTTTTCCCCATATCTAATTCCTGGGAACGTTTTTATTGTGCTCTGCTCCTCAGACCATTTACCTGCTAGAGTCTCTGCAGATTACAGAAGAACAAAAATTTGGCAGAACTTCATAGCTCTCCTAAAGGTGCATTCCCATTCCTGACAAGAAGACTGGCCTTAAAAATTCCAGTTCAGTACAGTTTCTCAGTAAATAATTTCAAATATATAAAATATATTTTTCCCTATTAATGTTAATTGAAATAGCTGAATTATTTTGACTAAGGTTTTTTGAAGCCTTTTCTGAGCTTTTAACATGTATCAAGAGTGTCAAATTTTAGTTGTTTGTAACTTAGTCAAATGAGCAACAATCTCAATATTTGATGTAGTTATAAATAACTAAACACTGAGTTTTAGAAGGATTAGCTAGTGTAATACCAAGCAGTCATAGCTGGTTCTCCTGCAATCTACAACAGATTGTTGCTTGGAAGTTTTCTAGAAATTTTGGCCTAGATATTAACTTAATGCTTACTGACTTATGTGCCATAAAAATTCATAAGATATGGAAAACAGCAAATGAATCCTTTGTAAGTGAACTGTAATTATGTATATTTTGTATGTGGTGAAGAAACTAACCATGTAAATGATGACAGCTAATTAGATACAGCTCTCCTGGGCATCAGTATCACTCTCCCTGACAGCATACTCCTCTTTAAGGGTTTTCCTTCCTTGCATATAGGCCACTATTTCTGAACATTCCTTAAGGGAATTGTGCTGTTACCTTTGCACTGGTTAAATGAAAACTAAATGTTTTTTATCAAAGAAATCCTTAGTGTAATCTAACTAATTTCTCCCTTATTGTGCTAATGAGTCAAATCCAGCTCTTCTTCTTACTGGTGTCAAGCCAAACTAATTCCAGCGATTTCAATGAAGTTGCTATGGATTTACACATGCAAAGCTGTCAGTAGATATTTGGCTGCTGGTTTCGCTCCCCTGGGAGAGCTGGATATTACAGCCTGCAGAAGGAACAGTGAATCATATTGGTTCAGGCCAGGGTCTGCCATGGAGGGGATGGGGGAATGCTACATGTGAGGAATTTGTGGGAAGTAAACCTTCTAGGAATTCCTTCCAACTTCTTCCAGTTTGAAGGAAGGGGGAAGTGTGGGGAAGTGGGTGAAAGAATGGTGAGAAGTGGAAAGGAGGGCAATGCAAGGATGAAGGAGGTCTCTTCACAAAAATCTAACTTGCAAGATTTATTGCAGAATCAATCGGTCATTTGGATCACATTTGAAAAGGTGTCTGGAGACACTGTCTACAGGTGGCCACAGCCATTTTGACATCCCCACATCTTTGGAGCACTGTTAATTTCCAAAGCTGTTATGACTTTCCACAGACAACTTTCTCTATGCTTTCTCTAGGTTGAAAGTATGCAGAAGAATCTACACTGCCAGGGATTACAGGAGGACTAAAGACAGTACAAGGTGCAGTGCTTGTGTGTAGATTTGTTGTGAAATTCAAAGATAAAGGTTGAGATAATACTGTCTCCCTTCTGCCCTGATCCTCTTGAATTTATGGAACTGGACTGAGAGAAGGAGATGGGGATGATACTCATCTGTATTACTTAATACTTACAAATTGCTCATGCTGATCCTGGTAGGCAATTTCCTCTCATTGCTATTTTTGTGATCCATGAGGAGAAGATCTGCTTTGGGGAATTTGCTGAAAAGTCCTAACTGGAAATATACTGGGCATGCAGTGCAGGTAGTCCTTTAACAACTGTGAACCTTGCCATGTTGCAGTAACACATCTGATATAGCTCTCACTAGTACCACATAAGAATTGAAAAGTTATGAATATACATAAATACATGAGAATGGTGTATTTTGGAGGCCTTGCAATTTCTGAGATTTTTTTTCAGAGACCCTTCATTGCTAATAGATTTTCTGTTTCTCAGTATTCCTCCAAATTGTCTCCTTGAGCCCCAGAGGCCTGTAGGGAACCCAGACACATTATCTTATTCTTGCTAGAAATGCAACACTTCCTCTGTAATAAATCTCCACGGTAAAACCAAATCAACAAGTTTGCATCTCTTCATAAAAGTGTTTCAGTATTTCTCATATTGTTAAGGATCAGTGATTGAACTTTGCTTTCTCCCCTGCTGTCAAAGCTTCTTCTGTGCTGCCCAGGCAGCCTGTTCTCTTCTTATGTGCAAGACCAAATCCAGCATTAAATGTGGTTTCATTCCAAACTGCCTCCTGACCCTGTCACTTTCCATGAGGCAAATCTCTTGCTGTACTTCTTCCATTTGCTCTCATTCCTGGAGTCTTGATAATTTCAGACTTTGTATATAAGATGTCTCAAAACCTTTAAAAATACCGACCCAATTAAAAAAATATTTGCCTCAGAAGCCTTCTCTTCTTCTCATGAGCACACATATGTTCTTACCTGATACCCCTACCCCCATTTTTCATAGCAGATTATCTCATTAAGTAGCCATCAGTCCTATGAGTCCCAAGATGTTTTCCAAGGTCACACAGGTAGTTTTCAGCCAAGTAAGGAGTAGTTCCCATCTCCCAATTCCCAGCCCTGTGCTCTGGATACAATTCCTTTGGTGTGATTTGTACATTCCAACAAACAAACAGATTCATAGAACAAACTATGCATCTTGAAAAATGAATACAACCAATTGTGCTCAATAGCAAGACATTTATTGTATATTTTTATATATGTTTTATGATTTACAGATTGACTTCTTCATACTTTATTTCAGCCTACAAATGATCAGCTTTTATGGTGAAGATAGAAATTGCTTTTTAATTTCAAAGGAAATATTTAAACTCAGATTTCTCCTTTCTGTTACAGATAACAGTGATAAAGATTTGTTATTGCTGTTTTTTAATAAATAGAGAGGTTCAGCAATCTCAGTGGGTGTAAATCAGCATTGTTGCTCATATGCCAGTGGAGTTCATCATTAGTTCAGATCTATCCAGAATTCTAATGTGGCAACGTCCCTTGAAAAAAATAAAATTAGAAAATTACTTAAAGGTACCAGTTAGTCATAGATTTGGGGTACGATGCACATTTGGGGAAGGTTAGAAAAGGTACTTAAAAATTAAAGGAAATCTGAGAATGGCAGGATCTGAAATCCCTGTAGATAATAAAATATGAGGGAGAGAGATACATGATTTTTACAGTAGGTGCTTTGTTTTGTGTATAATGATATATCAGATTAATTTTCTTTGATGTCTGCATCTTTTTTTGTTTCATGTGAAAGAAGATTTGTTGGGTTTGTGGCATTTGCTGTAAACACAGGTGTCTTGGGAGAGCTGCAGGTGTTCACCCTCCTCAGCTTATTCTAGTCCCTATGGGTATGGGGGAGGGTGGGAGGGCAACTTGTCTCACCAGAAAAATATTTTCTGCATGACCTTGAAAATAATGTGTAAAGCTCTGAAGCATGTGATTATGCCTTGGCATGTGAGCAGTACTTGGCCAATATATGACCTAAATGTGGTTTTCAAGTGCAGATGCTGGGCTTTTCCGTTAGTGTTTGCCTTTATTTGTTATGCTTTTTGCTTTACTTATGGTAGAAAAGGGATTTGCACATGTGTCACTATTCACTGATATCTCCCTTCTCTAATCGGGAAGATTTCCTATACCAGCTCATCCCTTGGATATTACAGAATATTTTAATACAGACATAGAAGATGAAGCCTGGAAACTTGGCCTCTGTTTTACTTCCTTTGGCACATCTTCGTTCTGTCTTGGTGTCCCTATGCAGACAGAAAGGGAAATTTTGCACAGAAAGAGAGAAAAGCACCCTTTCTCTTTTCCATTCACCAAAGCCCTTTGGCCAAGTGGAAACAGAATAAGCAGTTTTGCTGCTAAAACACTGAATTAGGATGATTTCTTAGCCGAGAAGGAAGCTAACCCATGCAGCAGATAACAAAATCCATCTGATTTTTCTTGTAATGTCTCACTTGCACATCCTTCTACCAGGCACCAGATCTTCCTCTGAGCACTGCATCATTCAGAAGGAGATGTAGGTGCTGGAGGCAGGTGAGGAGCAGGGTCACAGAGACCTAGGCCGCTCCTGGGATGTGGACACCCCAGAGAGCAGTGGCCATTTGGGGCAGAGAGAGGAAGATTCCTTTCAGAGCATTGCTAATGATCTGCAGAGGAGCTGCACAGCAGTCATTTCGCAGATACGGTGGCAGGTCACTGCGACAGATGTTCCCAACATATGTGGAGAATTAATTACCCACTAGTAAACAAAATCTGTGATGCGGAGAGTCATTTTGTCCAAATTTCTTTCGATTTTGCTGTTATTAGGAGCTTAATTTTTCTTGATCAGCCAGACCCTCTTGAATTAAAGTGTTCCTTAATGGGCTGTACTGAACATTTTCTGAAGTGAAGTGCAGAGGAAAGTGGCAAGGAGTGGGTCAGGGGATATGAGTTTAGTTGGAAGACTTGATTGTGAAGCTGCACTATAGTGTGTGATTAGTCAATTATTTGATTAAAAGGTTGGATGACAGTCATATGGTTTTTTAGGAAAAAAATCTAATTGTTAACTTGCCTTCAACAGCGTCTATACTTAATTTTAGAACATCCAGTAGAATGCCTTAGCCTTCTAGGGAAAGGATAATATTTTGAGAGAAAGAGCTTTTGACAAAAGGTTTTATTTTCCTTTTCCGTCAATATTCTGAATGCGTTAATGTCTCAGGGCCATATTGTGCCATTGATTTTTAAGCAGAACTCCCCATTTAAATCAATTGCAAAATCTGCTTAAAAAAAAAAATCAATGGCATGATATGGCTCCAGGACATTAGAATGAAATTCTTATATTCATGACCCAGATAACAAATCAGAAGGCCATAAATCCCCTGCTGTTTCTTAAAACTCATTCACTCCATCAATACTTGTAAACTAAATAGTGCATGGAAATGAACATACTTTAATAGAAGGATATCGAAGATCAAAATATTTAGCTATTTTTGGTTGATTGTACTCTCATAAATTATCCCCAGTGTCTCAGTTCTTGACACGTTGCTTAGGATTTTGGCTCACCTCTCTCTTTTGATGCACAAAAAGTAAATTGATATCACTGTCCTGCTGCTTATTCTAAGACACTTACTGTTTCTCCGTTTTCCACAATCTGAAATTAATTATTTTCATGTCTGTCAAATTTTATAGTACTGGTTTTCAAATGGATGTGATGAAACACATCTCTCTAACACACTTAAGTTGGCATATTTGTGAAGTCTTGGACCCAGAAACAAAATCTGTTTAGCTACATTTTTTATTTTAATCCACAACATAAAAGTTCATCGCAGTACCACTGACAGATGAAAAAAAAAAGAAATTGTATAAGAACACTAAAATCCCTTCCTTTTGGCATTGAACATTAATAGGGTTTTTTTAGCACCACTTATTCCTACATTTGGAAAACTGAAAAACTTTATGAGACCCATGAACTGATGCTGAATACATCAAGATGCCTGAATTTCTTAGCCACAGTGACAAACTTCAGGTGCAGAAAGAAGCTCAGGTTCCAGCAATACAGAGAAGTTAAACTGCCAGAAATTTGCCAGAATAGAATAAATGTTCAAGTGAAATCGAGGAGCACTAACATCATTATTACCAGAGTGACTGAATTGTAGTGATGTAGCATCAAGTCTTGATTCTGCTGTGAATTTCTGTTTTATTAAGTAACTTAACCTATCTTTGAATTTCCTCCTTTATAAATTTTTCTTTACAAATAACATTTTTCTATCTCATTACTATTTGGAAAGGACTTTGAGAAATTTTAACAAAATTCCCCATAGAAATCTAAACTGTGTTTATCAATCAAGTCAGAATAATTAAATCACACAATAAATTGTATCCACACTCTCCTTCTTAAGTGCATTTACATACATGCATATTTTTAAATCCTTTGTGGTCCTTAGACTACTCCACACAAATCCCTCCACACACACAGATCTCTTAGGTACGAGGGCCCACTCAGAAAGGCACAGACTGAAGGCGGAGGGCTGCAGATAAGCCTGTGATGATGGGTGGGCTGAAGCTCCATGTTTGTAGGGTAGAGATGAGAGCTCAGTTCAGCAGAGTTCACCAGCTGGACTGGTAAATTACTGTGCTGGACCAGTCACTCCAAGAAGCTGGAGTGCTGCTTCACACCCTGGTTATCATCACTTGGATTAGGACATCTGGGATGCAGTACATCTAAGAGACAACTAATAGAGGGGAGGAATTAATTTAACAGTTTCAGAGATTAGTGTGTCAGTGGATTTCCCCTCTCTGCAGAGAGGGATTCAGCTGAGCATTGTTTATGCACAGAACATGGCTAAAAATGGTTCAAGTGTGTAAATCAGAGAATGTTTGTGTCACAAACTAATAGAAGACTCATGAGCCACACTACCCCTCAAGTCTCTGTAATGTGGAAATGCAAGTTTTACTCAGATCATTCTCATGCTCTGATAGATCTTAGTGTAAAACACACAAAAACTCTATGAAATATTATTGGTTCAGAATAACCTTGTAGTGAATTCTGTACTCGGTTTCCTCTTCTGGGATTGAAAGTCTTCACACTACATGCAGAAAACATATTCAGCAGCAAGCAGAAGGGTATAAGTCACAAAATGCTTACATATGTCAGTGATGAAGACACCCTGCCTAAAAAAGATCTACTTTTTATTTCATTTCTTACTCTACTTATTGATTTTCTGACTATTTTTTCTACAGAGCTGACCCATCACAGGAAGTGCAGAACTCTGAATAAAGGTACATGACATATGACTACAGTTGGTATTAGTTTTCTGAGACCCTGTACTCACATATTGACAGCTGACTTTTATCTAGGTGAGAGCTCTGTGTGCTACATGTTTCCTTTCTTCAATACACCTCATTTTCCAAAGAGCTGAAGTCCATCTGCAGAGAACTGTACTGAGAGTAACTGAGAAATCTGTTTTTTCTATTTGAAAGGGAGCTTTTTTTTTTTGTGTGTGTGTGTGTGTGTGGTGTGTAAACCTATTGGTTTTAAATAAGAAAGGACCCAGCGGCACTTGTATTATTGATATGAAATAATGGCTCATTAATTAAAAGTGAGAGTACACAACACAACTAAAGAGTAGGTCTAAGCTTGCCATTTGCATTCACATGAAGCCACAGGACTACTGCAGTGAGGAGGGTCTACTCACCTGACTACAGGTTATAGGTGTGATCTGCCAGTAATCAGTTTGATCTGCAAAGTAAAGTGACTCTAAGAGAATTTTCAGTGCAATTCATGATCTATCACAACTACAGATTCACATCCTAGCTCTCATATTTTTAGAAAATAAATGTTTGACGCGTACAAAATCTAATTATTCGTTGGACATTCTTCAAATCACACCACATTAAGACCTCAGAACTACCAAGCACTACCAATACTGCTGCATGTAAAACCCTCTTCACCCCTGAAAGTCTTCCCCCATAATAGAGCATTCTCTCTGTGTGTTTATTTTTTCAGCCTGTCTTCTGACTTATTAAGTATGCAGGAAATGAAGGTTCTGTGTTTTATGGTCTTGTAAGCATATGAGTGATATGTAGTGCATAATGAAAAAAGTGCAACATCAGTGAAATCCTGCTTTCTGTTGATAGTTGTATTTGAAGTAGCACAGTACAGCTGAGCCATGATGACATCCAATATATAACTATCAAATAATTATTAAAGCACGGATTTCAGAGTTATTACCTAAGTAAGAAAGTCGTAATATATTGGAATAAAGTTTGTAGACAATTGATTATCTTTGTTCAGAGTCCCTCTCCATTGTGGAATTTCATCATGACTCCATTATTCTAAATGCCAGCTAATAATATTAATATGCCTCGCCACATTAGTTCCAAATATTTGTTTACTGTCTGTGAATATGAAAAGAAATTAAATGTTAGATACAGCTGGACACCATCTCAAATACTTAAAATCGAGCAGTGAGGACTTAAAGACCCAGCGTACAGCTAAATATTCTTACTCATATAAGTAGTTCTGAATTTTCCACATTTTGAATGTCTGTGATATCAGACTCACACTTCAACAAACAGCAGTATGGACTTCATCTGCATCGATTTATTATTCCAAGCAACAAAAGATAAAAACAATTTTCTGGTTAATCAAAACTGTGTTTTGTAACCATCTGTGTGAGATCAGAATTTTTAATCACTCTGCACTGGTTGTAGTAATATGAAGAACAGGTTGAAAAATCCATTTTATAAGAAATATTTAGCAAATAAAATCTAAATCTCATTCAGAGCTAGAAACACTGTGAAGTATCAGTTATTCCATAATTGAACATCTGAAATTTTCTGCTACTCTCTTTGAAGTCTTTTCTTAGCAACAGAGAAAGCTGACTCAAAAGAACTACTGGTCCTAATCAGTGTGACTGTTTCTATGATGTCAAGAGCACATAAGAGAGTGATCATCCTGTCACTGGATGCTATGAAAGTAGCTATGACTGGAGTTATGAAAGGAGGAATTGGACACAACAGAAAGGTTGAGAGGATCAGGCTGGATCTCAGATGTCACAGGTATGCTGTGAACAAGTCACTCTCTGATGTAGTTCAGGGCTCTGGCCTCATGGTCATTCACACTGCAGAAGTGATTTGCACTTGCTCAGGCTATGATTAAAATACACTTCTGCATATGCACTCTGTTCATGGTATGAACATAGTGGCATACCACCTAAAGATGATGAGGCACAAGATGATGTCTGTCACTCCTTATGTGGTTCTTCTGCCAGGAAATTTTCCCAGCAGCAGTGTGATCAAGCAGCAGCACAGCTGGCACAAGCTAGTTTCATAAGAAATGGCAAATGAGTTAGCCCAGATTTAAACCACAGGTCCTGCAAGACTGGCTTTGTGATTTGAGGTTTGTGATGTGGAAGGTGTTTGAACCTGCTGGCTAGAAGCGTGTCATCAAGACGAGCAGGAAGAAACACCTCGCCTTGTTACTCTCAGTGCTCCTACCTGTGCCATGCCTACTTGCAAAGCAGCAATGACTCTTTTGGAAGCCCCACAACCTACATGTGAGACAACATCATGAAGAGTCACATGGCATATATGGTAGGGCAGCAATTGGCAACTCTGTAGACTGACATAACGCCACAGGAGTGCCTAACCTAAGGTTATGGAAGCCAAAAGCTGTGGCTGAGATTGGACATATGCTTCTTTTAAAGGAGCAGAAAATACAGAGAAGAGACTCTCTGGGATATCTAAATCCCTGTGCACATCTTATGAGTGTCCTAGTTAAAGTGACTGAATGACCAGCTGCCTCCTCACTAAGACTTGGCGCTACAAGGGTGCTTTGAGATTGGGGATAATAGTGCAAAAACCTGCTGTCTTGGATTAAAGCACTGGAAAAATGTCTATTTGCATCTGGAGTACTAAAAGTGCAATGTTTAGGTGAACTTTCTGGGGAATGGTTGTGGAATTAACTAAGCTAAGAGTAATAGATCTCAAGTATTCCTTATAAAAGGGAAAATGTATTTCACTCCATCATCTGAAAAATGTACAAGTACTTCTACTGCAGGTCTTACTTCTTAAATTAGGTACTGTATAATTAATCTATATGAAAACCTGCAACTGTATCTAAAGTGCACTGGAATTTAACCACTGTTCCTGCAGAAAGGGATATTATTTAGTAGCATTACTGTTAAATATTTTTTACAAGGTTGAGCTGTTAAATCATAATCAAAATTCCAGCTCAAATTTCAGAATTACTGTAAGAAGTCATTCTTAAAGAATCTCTTTAAAAATTCCATAAAGAAATTACAGGTAGAAGAGAACCTATCTTTTCTGTACAGTACAAGATGACCCTTTACAGTACTTGATCAATGACATTTTCTAGTTCCATTTAAAAGTGTACAAGAAAAGATTATTCAATAAAACACTCTGTTTAGTTGCCTGAAATTCTCTACTCTCAAATTTTACCTGAAGATGTCTGTGTCTTTGAGTTTTCCTGCTATGCAAGCAGACAATATAAATGTGTAGGTAACACATTTGGTTCTTACTTTCTAGTTTTGGTTATTTCACATCGAGGCTCTGGAGTGTGTCCAGAGAAGGACAATGGAGATGGTGAAGGGTCTGGAGCACAAGTATTTTGAAAAGTATCTGAGGCAGTTGGAGTAATTCAGCCTGGAGAAAGGAGGGTCAGGGGTGACCTTATTGCTCTCTACAACTGCCTGAAAGGAGTCTGCAGGCAAGTGGGAGTCAGTCTCTTCTTGCAAGTAGTAAGTAAAGGGCAAGAAGAAAAAGCCTCAAGTTCCACAGTGCCAGGTTTAGATTGGATATTGGGAAAGATGTCTTCACAAAAGTGTTGTCAGGCATTTGAACAGGCTGCCCAGAGGAAGTGGCAGAGTCACCATCATTTAGAGGCATTTAAAAGACATCTTGATGGGGCATTTGGGGATGGGGTTTAGTGGTGGATTTGACAGCTTTTGGTCAATGGTTGGACTTGATGATCTTAAAGGGCTTTTACAACCTAACCAATTCCATGATTCAATGATTCTAGCTTAGTCTATTTTCTTATTGCTGGTAAAAATTTGGTTGCAAAACAAGCCCATGAAAAACCTTGATGTGTCAAACTTCAAAGGAATTAATCATGAATGTCTGTCTTCTCTGTTCATAATTAAAAAAAAAAAAAAAAAGCTTAGAGTACCTGAAAGGATGAAATAATTTACAGAACAAGTTACCTAATGGTAGTATAATTTTCTAATTAGTTGCAAGTTCAAATGATATTATTGGTTTATGCTTCAGGGCATGAACAGCACTGAATTAACTGAATAAACTTATTATAAACTGGTAATTAATGATAATTATAAAATGGAAAGACGAAGAGTGATATGATTGGCTAATAAGAGAGGAGAATGCTGAAATTAATACAACATAATTTTCTGCTCAGTACATGCTAGCCTTGTAACTAAATTAACATAAGTAATTTTAAAGCATTTTATAGAAAACTTTATAACTGCAAAAAAGGCATTATGGTGCATTAGTGCATGCCTTGTTGATTTGATGGTAATCAGCTGTGGTATTAGTTTATGCTTAATGTGTTGGTTGAATATCACCAATAAATCTAAGTGCAAATGAATGCACCCAAAATCATATTTAAGGGATAAATATTCTTTTATCCCCATGTATCAAAAATCTGAAAAATTAAATTTTGCAAATACTGATAGGCCTTCTGAGCTAGAAATCAGATAGAAGAGGACAGCAGCAAATGAATCAAGGTCAGTAGCTAAGTACCATGGCTTCACTAACTGAAACTGGGGAAACATGGTGTCATTCCTGCCAAATCCTTTCAGAAGAGTGACAATCTGGCAGAAGCCAGAGAGTGGAAGAAAGTTTTGTACACATTTGATTTTAGATTGTATATCTCAAGTCATTACAAAGACATGCATTTCAAGTACCAAGAGCATATATTTAATGGACTGTAAATGACTTATTTGCATATACTTTTCAGAAATGTAAAGATATCATTAACTTACTGCTGACCAGCCATCTGAGGTGAGTAGGAGAGAGATCTTGACTTGCTGGGTCACTGGGCAGTTCTCATAATGGTGTTTTTTGCCTTAGTGCTTCATTGCAATATTGCATTGACTGCAGGTTCATGTTCCACTATGGTGCTTGAGTCATGTCTTTTCTGCTGTAGAACAAGAAGAATCATTTGGTTTTCTTCTGTGGCTATACCCTCTCCTCAACGATTGTCATGGTTCAAGGAAGCTCAGGTAGACCAGAACAACAATCAGAACATTTGCTATACTGAAAAACATCTCTTCTTGGTGCCAGGAACATTTAGTGAATTTGTACCAATTTCTGACCATTGCTACTGTTAAAAACTAAAGACTAATAAGAAACCTCTCTTTAAAATGAAGGGTCAAAATAGTCCATTTCAATATCAGAAACAGATGCTTCAAAGTACATAATTTTATTTCAATGCTTTCTGTACAAAGCTGTTCACTTTGAAGCAATGTTTCATATAGCAACAAACTTGAACTTTATTTGAAAAAAAAAAACAGTCAGAAATGAAGCAGTCTATTTACCATAAATTGACTATTTTCCACTTTTTGATTCACAGTTATTAATTTTGAGAAACAATTTATGCAAATGACACAAAATTATTATTTACGCAGTTCTAACTCTCAGATTAAGAGATGCAGAAAACTACAGCAATTCCACTATATATCACATTAGTGCTAAGGTAGCTTTATTATCTCCGCTTCACTCAGCAGAAGAGAGACATTCAAAAAATTGTGGTTTTTCACTCTTTAACACCCTGACCTCCAAACCTCAATGGAGCTACTTGGAAATCAGTATATAAGTGTAGACAACTTAGCACATGCCACACAAGTACTGTGGTCAATGTCCTCTGAAAAACAAAGCTGGCATTCTTACAGGAAAGGTTTTTCTTAACAACATTGTGATTCATTCCCAGAGCAGGTTCCCCATGAAAGCAATTGGATGAAAACTTTATTGCATTAAAGAATTTATTATTGGAAGACTTAAATAAAAGACACTAAAGTTAGATTGCAAGAAATCTTATTTCTGCTTTTCTGAGTTCTGCTGATTAATCAGCTTTGTGCAACATATCTATACGGCTTGGTATTGCACTTCCTGTGTAAGGTATACACCAAGGTCTGCTTTTTCTCTAATGAACTTTCAAGCAAGTCTTACACATAGGATCTGCAGGTGAGTGTGTAAACAAGGTAACTCTGCAATATTCTGTGTTTTACTGTGTTCAGTGCTTGGTTTCCTGTGTGCATCCAGTTGTGGATGTGCAGATCATGCATGAACCATTTTAGAGACTGGGAACCTGGCTTCTACTTCACGACTAATTAATCTCCCCGGGAGCTCTCACCACTGCACAACATTGTAATTTCAAAGAATTTACTGCAAGTAAATGCATATCAAGACACTGAACCTTCATGTTTTTTAAGTCTTTTTGAAATCTCTTGCAGAAGGAAAGACACTTTGGGGTTGAGCAGTGAAAAAAGCAGCACTGAGAATATAGGTCAAGACATTAATATAAATTTGATCACTTCCTTTTTATTCACCAACATTCCTCACAATAAATCAGATCACCTCCTCACCCACACACCCCCCGCACACTTCACCCTTCCTGTCCTGATTTCGGATCACCGAATGTAAATCTGTGACAAGGGTATCTATATATATTATTAATGGTGCTGAGGAGTGTTGGTGTGAAGCGTGAGTACTTGCCAAGTAAGGAGTGATCAGAGCAGAGCTGTTCATCCTCTGCAGCATGCTCTACATCATCTGCAGGACAAATGTAACATCATTAGGCAAAAAAAGGCAGCCATTCTGCAAGGAAATGGCTAAGTTGGAGGTACCAATCAATCTCACCAAGCAAGGTTCCCTGTGATACTGTCAGAAGCAACGGACAAAACAGATTGCAGTGTAGATCACAGGGTGGCTAAAAAAAAAGAAAAAAAAAAAGAAAAAAAAAAGCCCACAAAATCCTAACCCAAAATCCTGTTCTCATCTACCCCTTTCTCTATTTCTCACCCCATTTTTTTGTATATTAACTTGTGTAACTAGGTGTGCCTGATCACCGTCCATTTACCAGATAGTCCAGACTTGGCTTCTTTATGCTTAGAAGCACAGGACTAAGAACTGATGTTTAGCTGGTAATTTAGTAAGCTATAAAGCAGCTGCTGAAGGCAGGATCTATCAGTATTGCAATGGGTTGTATTAAAGTCAATAGACATGAATTGTAAGCTTAAAAGAGTCATTAACTGGCTCCCGAAAAGAAGTCACAATAAATAAATAAAAAGTAACCTAAAGCAGTTCCAGTTATCATCATCATTTAAATCCAAATTGTAATTAAATCATTTTCTCAGATATTTACAAGACTTATTGACGTTCTACCTTGATAAATGTCTGCTTTTAAGTTACAGTTTTCTCCATATCTGTGCCTGTACTTGAACAAACTGAAGTTAAGGGGAATATTTGTGCTGTCTGCAGTGGACATTGAATGAGACTGATCATGAAACCAAAGGGCGAAAACAACAATCTTTGTATGATACACATTCAGCCTGCTTTGCTGGTGAATGGAAAGTGACTGTACAGATTATATAATGAAATGTTCCACTAAGCCTTCTGCATGGCCTAAAAAGATTTTTATTAGTAAACAACCAGGGAGATAGAGGACATTAATTAATTTCCCATGAATAGCCTCATTAAAAAAAAAATCAAACAAGAAGGACTTGCATTAATAGCCTGAAGTTCTGCTGTTTAACCACAACTGATGTTTCTTTTATCAGGAATTTATTTTAGAATCAGCAAGGGTTAAATCTACCATTTGCTGTTTCTGTTCTTGTATCAAGGTCAGAATGAGCAGGTAGCCCAGTTCACAGTTTGCAGGACTAATAAATCTTTCCAAAGGTCAGCATCTGCAGTCATTATCAACTAATCAGTTTTAATTTGGTTTTTAATATATAAACACTTGGGATCATGTAGAAAACATCATGCATGTTGTTTAAATCTGATATTTTTTAAAAAAACATTACTTATTTTAGCCAGTTCATTAATATTTTTGAAAAAAGGAAATCAATTGGTTCATTAAAGCTGCTTACTTCAAGTCTTTCTTGTTTTCACAAAATATTAAAGATAGCAATAAGTAGGTGCACTGTTTTTTTCCAGTGAGGCTTTTATTAGAGCTGCTGCCTCTCTTATGAGACTAATCAGATCAACTGTGGTATAAATCAGGATACATCGATTCACTTGAGAACTGACTTGATCCAACTGACTTTCAACCATTGCAAACACACTGCTTGCTGTTGAGGCTATTTAAATCTAGAGGGGTAAGAGCAGCAATGCAGAATGCCATTGTACAGCACTTCCAAAAGAGTGTTTGGAAATCTTTTGAGAAACATATTTTTAAAGCACAGTGCTTGAAGAGTTCCAAATTAACTTTATTTGTGATGTTATATTACTGCTATTGGTCATGCTTTCTGATTGGAACTAACCTCCAAGGATTCAGCATAATACTGCCGTGTGACTCTTTACAGCCAACAGGATTGCCAGTGTTAAACTGGAAAAGGATATCACTCTGGTATGCCACTTCATTGCCATGTTATGCACCTAAATCTGAAACTTAATTAAAAAAAAAAATCTGTCTAGGTGCTAAGGTCCTAGAGGGTCTTGGATTTGATGTTCCTGTTTAAATGTTAAGCCGTCTTCTCACTTGCAGTGAGTGCCTGCACTCACACACTCCCTTGGAGTGCCAGGTCTAGGTGAGAGTGGGCGTGCAGCTGATCTCAGCTGCTGAAGAGAGATTTCTTGCTATAGCTGTGACAGGTCTTGCACTCATTGGCAGCTACTTTAGATAATGATATTTTGTGCCCTTTGCCTCCACATCCACCCCTGTCTCTTCCCTGTTTTTTCATGCCTGCCTTACCTTTCAGGGAGAGTTCCTCCCCATGTGGGCTGTGTGAGGTGACAGTGCCATCTCCCTGGAGGAAAAGTTGGGGTTGCCAGGCAGCACAGCTTTTCTGTCTTCTAAAGTTGTAGGATGATTTGTAAATGGACACACAGAACAGCAAATTAGTTTTCTGGGCACAGACTTCTGAAAGTATGGTGACTTGCCATGTCCTAATACTATGTAAACATTGTAAAATTCAATAATTATCAATGGAAATATTTTATATGAATCTACTTCTGGTATTTCCCAGAATAGAATAAGACTTCTAAATGAACTCATGCATTTTACTTATTTTCCAAAAACTTTTGAGTGAGAACAACAGATTTTTGAAATATAACACATCTACAATATGCCCGAATATTTTAAAGAGCAAGATTTTTTTAGCTTTATGTTGATCCTAGATTTTGCTGTGATATAAAGCACACTGGATATTCTACCTCCATAATTCTAATTTCTCTAATCTCTTTTCAACTGAAAATACTTCATATGAGCATTGTCATCAGAACATTTTATAGTGAGTTACCCTCTATTGCAGAAATAGTGGATGTAGCACCTTTAAGCTTATAATCTAGTAAGAGTGATGAAAATCCTGAACCTATCTTGGTAGATGGTGGTTAAGGGCCTGTGCCTGTAGGACCTGATCAACCACATATGAAAAATGGAGAACACTGCCTTTTGAAGTAAATAGGAAAATTGATAACAATGTAAGGTTTTCTTAAAGTTTCACTTACTGTTTGTATTGCAATAGGCCTGTCCATGGATTCTGGGGGTATTAAGGGGCCCTCTGTGGGATGGTATATGATCAAAAATTTCTATATTAGTGAAATATCTGTTAAAGTCCCTATTAAAAACACAGAAAAACAGCAGAGGCAGTTTAAAAGTTAAAAAGAATACAATCAGATTATAATGGCAGAATATTAAGAATATTAGTAAGAAAATAATAAAGAGACTTTAAAAAGAGCTCTAAAGCTACCCAGGTAAGACCAATACTTCCAGAGAATGCTGGAGTCTTCTAGAGCTAAAGCTGATCAGGACTTTGGTTGATGAACACATGGAAACACTGGTGTCCTCAGCTGCACAATACCATTCCCTTCAATCATGGTGATAGCTATGGAGGAAAAGCAGCAGCATCTGAATTTCTGGGACCATTTTCTGGATTAGTCTAGGGCTCTTGCAGTGGTGTCTAGTCTAAATGTTAAACTTTTCAGATTCATAGCTTGCCAAGTATAATCAAATAAAATATGCAGAGATGCTACAGCTTCAGAAAACTGTCATGCATTCCCAACTTGCATCATTCATACTTTCCCAGTTTGCATTGCTCATATCTGTAGGGGTAAAATACTGCTTACATGTTATTTAGACAACACATGTCATGAATGGGCAGCAGATGAACACTCACTGGGGAACTTAATACTCAGGAAACTATGGGTTTGTTACACACAGAGGGAGCCTCAAGTTTCTTTGGCAGCCTGGATATTTACTGGCTCTTTATATGTCCCAGGTATAAGACAATATGACAAATTCAGTCTAAATAGTATATGAGTCAATAGCTTTTGAATAAGCTGCATGAGTCACGAAAGTCATGATAAACCTTGAACCAGTAAGAAGTGAGATTTTATCATGGAGGAAAAATTAATGGGGGAACATGTTAGGGGAAGTCAGTAGACATGGAAATGACTCGTGAAACTTTATCTTCAGACAGAAGAACACGTGTGTATTTTGTACAGGGAGATATTTCAAAAGTTGATTTTGAGTAGTTTATTCAGAAGGATGGACTTTTTTTTTTTTCCTAAGTCATTGAAGGCAGAATACTTGACTCTGAAAAATTATGACCAAAGATTAAAGTACTATGGGCCCAACCTTGCTCTCAACCAACAGGAAACTTTCCATTGATTTCAGGGGATGGATCAAGCTCTTTAGCCTTTGTGTTTGTGACCTTTTCCTTAATGCTATCCCATCAATTTGAATATCTCCTTGGGAACAAACGAACGGAAGTCCCTAGTGCTGACTTGAGAAAAAACAAATGCTGTTTTTGCTTTCCAGTGGAGGAGCAAAAAATATTTCATATTACTTTTTTTTTTGCCATAAATACAGTCATGCAGATTATGAATTAAAGTTTATTGATAGCAGAAAGTTAATTTATTTTCACTTCACTTTGGAACAATTGCAGGAGATCATTTGTTAAAGGATGTAAAGATATTAAAATGCACTTCTACCATATCTTTTGGTAATTTTACTCAAAGGCTCCTACTAAAAACAGTAAGAGCCAAAGAAGCAGACTTCTGAACAAAAAGAAGGCAGGAAAACTCAAAAGGTTGCTCTAGCTCAGCTTTTGGCTCAGAGCTGCAACCTCAACTTTGGTAATCAACCATAGTCAGTTCCTTCATGAGTGAGGGCTTTCACCTGCTTTCTTCTCCCTTTTCCTGCTTGGGGATAATTTTGATTCTATTTAAGCAGAATCTTTTCCCTCATTGTATATTTCACTATAAATTGCTGTGATACTTAAACTACTAAAACTGCACAACCACACAAGTCCTTGAAAATGGGTGCTACATTATGTGTAGGGTTGTCTTATCACTTACTGTACAGTTTAGAGATAATAAATCTAATTGATTCTCCCTTCTGTTATCTAAACACCAGAGTCCGGCACAAACTGTGCAGCAATATTTAAATGACCACAACACAAAGTCAACATGATGCCGTGGAAAAGAATAGAGCAATATTCTTAATTCTGAAAACCTGTATTGGTAATCAATTGAAATGTTGGAGCAATTGAAGAGCTGTCCAATTTTCAATTGCAGTATAAGTTGGGAAACAATTTGAAAATAATGGCTCATACAAAGAGTTTTTGAAACAGTCAATATGGTCTTCATGTGAAGGACAAATAAGAATTTGGCAGTGTACCCATTCTTTGGTCTTTGTGCATTAGACATTATCTGCAGGACTCACCGCAGTGGCCCAGCTGAGATCAGAGCTTGCAATCTTTCAGTGTGACTCCCATGAAAATGCACTTAGAGGGATTTTCATTATGGAGACATAGCCAAAGAATGTGTAGTAGCCTCACTTTGAGCATTGCTGCTAACAGACATTCAACAAATACTTGCTTTAGTGAGCTGATGCACATTTGAAATGTTCAATACCTGTGCTACGTCATTCTCATATTACTGTGTTGCATACTATTAAAAGTAAGAGGTTTACCACAGTGTAGTTCACTGATGTCAAAACAAATTTTCTTTCAGCAAATATTATGATTTGGGGGCAATATTTATGCATCTTTTCTTTGATGTAAATAATTACTTCCAAATGTTGTCTCTTAACATGAATGAAGACACAAATATGTCTTTCCATCTGTGGATTTTCTTTAAAAAAAAACAGAGGCTTAGACCATCAGTATTTCAGTCTGAGTTTAAAAAATTCCATGGGAACTACTGGCTGCAAGCTAGAAATTTTTCACATCACATCCTTCAGATGGTTGTCTCTGGTGTGACTGAGGACCCACTTGACATCTTCAGCTTCTTATCCTTCTCTGAGATAATCAGTGTCCATCACCATGAGAACTGGGCCTTGACACAGACAATCCAAAGGCAAGGACCAACATGGTGAGGTAGATAGAGCAGGACTGGGAATTCAGGAATGTAATGTTACACTCATTAATCCCTCTTAGTGTTTTATTGAGTCTGTCCCATGAAAAGGACATTTTTAGAAAGGAGATGAGGATCTAAACTTTGGCAGATGCATTTTGGTAGTCAGACAAGTCTTTACATTTCACTACATAAAAGAGAACACCAAGAATACTGTCTTTTCCTTTGCAAAACAAGAATTTAAAATAAAATTGCTAATGAATTACAAAAAACTCATGAAATAGTTATTTTCTGGACCTGAGAAAAACCCCGAAATACTCTGGATTTGGAAAAAATACTGGTATAACTAGGGCCCTTGAATTTTTTGGATGAGAGTAAATTTTTGGATAAATATACAAATGAAAATACTGTGTGGCTACATCTGGAAAATGTGTGTATTTTTACAGCAATAGAATCCATCAGATCTAGCTAGGTGTCCTTCATATTTAGTCTATGCAATTTTCTAAGTGTGTGTCTGTGATGATAGTACATTTATTATAGTGCTATTTAAAAATTTCATCTTAAAAGACTGTACCTTGGCAAATTCTGCCTTCTCAATATTTTCACTTACCCCAAAGCATTAGTTGATTTTTTTTTCCTGTTCAGTGCAAGGCTGCTGTGCAGTCTTGCCTGAATCTGAAAGAAAAGGGTTCACTTATGCAACTTCAAACAAGGAAAGGAAAATAAAGTGTTAAATTCTCTTATGATGCACCTGTACATAAATGATTGTTGGTTGCTCTCTAATGGGGAAAAGTCTTGGTTGATACAAATAAATATATATTTTTGGTACTCAGAAGAGTACAAGAGCAAGGTAGATCTTGCAGGGATGCCTTTCTGCATGTTCATGGTCCCCCATTAGAAGTGTGGTGCTAGTCATAAAGGGATAGGGGGGAAAAAAGCAGATTAATGCTCTGGGTTTGACACTGCTGGGTTTTTATTCAGGCTTTCAACTCCTGGCTGCAATGGCAAACTTACAAAACCTGACAGTCAGGTAGAAGTCTTGGCAGTAAGATGGCTAGACCACACAAAGCCTTTGCACTTTCAGTGAGTACTGTGCTCAAATTCAGTGAAATCAGTCTCTCTCCGTAAACTCATTTTTGTAAGGCATTGAAACATGTGGTCCATGACTGCTGGCATAGACTCTGCAAGGATGTTCACATACTTAAAGTTAGCCTGCATTTCTAGTCTTTCCTAGATCAACTCTTATTTCCCAACCTATTATGGGTATTCTTTAAAATATATTAACTCTGGCTACTCCACCTTTGGATTCAAGAACATGTTTGAATTTGCAAAACTCCCTTACTTACTCCATTTTTGAAAAAGTTATTTTTTCTTGGTTTAACTTAAAAACTGTATAAATTTTCCATAGAAGGCCTGGATGGACTTTCTTAGCTGGTGGCATATGACATAATTATTAGACATCTTGGCATCAAGAGCAGATATGCAAGTACTACAATAATACAGAAAATTGTAAAAAAAGTTAACCAAATTAGATTTGTATCTCTGAAGTCTTTACAAGAATAAGCCTCTAAAAACATATTTTAAAAATAATGCTGTAACATTAACTTTTTAAGATAGACAAATATAATGTATTCCACATGCTAGGGAAGTATTAACAATTTCATTGCTGTTCAGCTAAAAGATTTTCGGTGTTTAAAATTCTTTGCACAGCTGCTTACATCATGTCTAAATGAGTAAAGCAATGCCAAAAACCTTTTAAGGTATTTTTAGCCCTGATTATTTTACCTTCGTGCTAGCCCGAAGCAGTGCAAAGAGCTGGCTGGGATCGATGCTGAGGCAGAGGGGAGGCCAGGGGAGGGATGTGGGGGTAACCCAGCACCAGGGCTCTGTCCCGGCAGCGAGCCTCTCCTCTCTCCTCTCTCCTCTCTCCTCTCTCCTCTCTCCTCTCTCCTCTCTCCTCTCTCCTCTCTCCTCTCTCCTCTCTCCTCTCTCCTCTCTCCTCTCTCCTCTCTCCTCTCTCCTCTCTCCTCTCTCCTCTCTCCTCTCTCCTCTCTCCTCTCTCCTCTCCTATCCCCGCACCGCCCCTGCCTGGGACATCACGGGCTTGCAGCTTTTTATCAGCTAAATCCCCCGCTCGATTGCTGCCCTCTCATGTCCTGTGTGCGGTTCGTTTTTCTCTCCCCTCTCGTCCTTTTTGATGTGGCCGTACTGATTTCTGAGGGGAGCCAGAGGGAGCAAGGCAGAAGAACATGTTAGTCCACAGCTGCCTATCAGTGGAGGACAGTGGGTTTGATTAAAGGGGAGCTCCCTCCTGGATTTCACACATCACATCCATCACATTGATCAGCCCCCAGAAAGGCAACATATTGTCTGGGAATAAGCCAAGGAGGGATATCAATTTCACAATAACACTTATGTCTTTCAGCCAAGAACTGGTTTATTTTTGGCCACTGAAGGCTGAGACTCACTTTGGAGCTCCATTTATGTCCAAAGATTTTCACTACTCACTTGCTATTTCACTAACAAGTTATTACTAACTTTTGCCAGAAATCCGTAGTCCTGTATGTGATTTCTACATAGAAAAAACAGCTTCTTCTTCCTGCCCATGTACAGGGATGGCACTTCCTAGCTGTGTGTCAATGTTATTTATTTCTTTCACTGCTATTTGAAAATGTAGAGTCTTAGGAGGGTTCACATTTTTTATAATTTTTCCTATAATCTTCAGAAAAGTGTTCAAGTCCTTAGGAAGAATTAAATATATATAAAAATATTTTATTATGCATATATATGATGTGGTTAAATATGTCTATGGTTTTGATATACCATTTATTAAATCCATTTGCACAAGAACTCTCTGAAAGCTGTTCTATATTGCAGTAATTGTATCTACACTTCCTGGTCCCAAATATTCCAGGTTTATGAATATGTTGCTTTTTCAGATGGAGTTTTGATTTATTATCTCTGCCTGTCCCTTTAAAGAAATCATTCTTACATATTGTTTTATATCACCCTCCCAAGGAGGTTTCATCTAGTTTGTTGACATAATGAATCCTACACCTCATGATTAATTACTTGTATTATATTATTATGCCAACCTACATTTACCCTGGCTACTTTCTCAATAATTGCTGCTCTGTAAATGTATTTGAGAGTGCCTCTGTGTGTGAGAGAGAGAACTGGGGCTCAGTTAAGCTGCACACTGCTGTAGTGACTGAGTGTGGGAATTAACAAAATGACCCCTTTTTCATTAAAAATAAGGACTAGAAATAGAAAAATAGAAGGGAAATTGCCAGTACGGCGTTCTGCTCACGGCAGTTCCTGATGATTTCACCAGTTTTCTGAAATAATATGTATCTCATAAAATATCTTTCAAGGCTAGTTATCATTTTGTACTCAAATTTTATTCTCCCCTCAGCATCATTATTTACCTAATTATTTAGCTAATGACAGGGTGACCACAATGATTTTAAAAAGGAAGGTATATTCTGGCTGCCCTTTGCTATGCTAAAACCCCAACGTTTTTAAAAGAGCTATTTTCACATGTGCAGTGATGCAAACCCCACCAGCTTCACAGCACTCCATAGATTTGCTCCCCCCAATTTCATGTTTGTTAGAGTCAGAAGGAGATTATCTCTGTCATTTAATGGAGTCATTTAGCTAATTTTATTTTTCAGTAAAGTGGTGAAAGAGAAACTATGCAGTTAGTTAACACACATTCTGGAATTCCACAAAATATCCTGCAATGTTTCTACATAATCCAATCTCAACATACATTGTTTTCATACTCTCTCTAAAGACATGATGCAGAAAATTAGGATATATGCAAGTTTTAATTATGTTTTGTAACAGAGCAAATCAGACTACCTTCTCAAGGTGTTCCATAGTAAATACACAAACTTTAACATAAGTGCTGTTATTAAAAAATAGTATCAGAACATTATTTTTTCTTTAGAGTAATCAGGAAGACATAACACTGATTCCAATTATTTGAGCTGACTACCAGCTATGAAAAGATGTTATTGTCTTGCATTCTTGAAATTGGTGTAGCTATGCATGTTTTTTCTCTGTCAGTACTATCATACTGAGGGGCTTTGCTTGTGGCAATCTCAATTTTTATTTGTTTAAAATGGGTCCTGAAGTATCAGAGATACTGGTCAACTTTCCAGTGCTGTGATTCTTAATAACTTGCAGGGCATTTAGAAAGATTTGTCACTCTCTTTTCATCTCTAACCATACCAAAAAAGAGTATCATCTTGATACTTGCATTGTGAAATTGCTTAATGCTTATTGAGCTTTGGGATAAGGTGTTTTCCATGTTAGAATTTTAACAGTATAGTTTTTATAAAATGGGACACAACTGCATGTGCATATCTTCTCAATATTCTTATTAATTCTCTTAAGCAACTTGGAAGATTGCATTTTCATTAACTTTGACAGTAAAATCTGGGACCCTTTCTTGCTAAATTTCAGGATTTTAAAATTTAATTTTTCTTCCTCAGCCCCCCATATCAATGCTTTTTGTATGACTGACACTATCTTTTAAGAATTCTTTCATCCATTGAAGCTGATGCATTTATTTTAATATCATTAAATATAGTAGTGGAGACTTCTGCAGACTGTTACTAATGTGTAAATAAAATAGTTAAAGTAAAAAAGAAAAGGTTTAGATGAAGAAATATGAATTAACTACATGTGCAGAACTAAAATGTACCTATGCTGTATCTGCTGTAAACTCCCAATAACCTTTTTTTCCCCTGCCAAGTATCTACTTCATATAAATAATTTTAAACAACAAAACAAAACAAAACAAACAAAAAAACCCCAAACAAAACAAAATAAACCCCATCAGCCCTGTGGTACCAGAATATGTGAAGTAAAGCCATTATTTGCTTAAATGGGTTTCAGAATCTTCAATAATTTATCATCAATTTCCCCGAGTTTCTTTGACTTTCTTCATCTTGATGTCTCCTGTTATACATATCCACCATTTCAATATGCAGCCAATATTATCATACTCCGAACCAAGTCAGCAGTTTTGACGTCTTCATTTCAATGTCCTTTTCTGTACCTTCAGCAATGTTAATGTTACAAATTACAGGAGGGTGTATTAATAGCCACAGCCAAGAAGCAGAAAGAAAAGTGCATTTTTTTAGACTAAGTACTAACTTGGGATTTCCCGGGCCCATTGCGGAGCCGGCAGAGCCCCGGCTCCTCCGTTGTGATGATAATGGATTCCGTGTTGTTGGCTCAAAGGTCGACGGGTCACCGTAAGCTCCTTAATGGACTGTGAAATAACTTTAACTGCATTAACCTCTCCGGATCACATGGGTGGCACCAACATCCACTCCTGAAATTCTCATTCGCTTATAGAGACAATACCATTAGATTATTATATTTTCCTTTTGGAATAGCAATAGGCTCAAAGCAATTATGCAGCTAAGCGTTTCCATTAAGCGAATAGGGCCTTAAAGAAGATTAACTGGAGCTTCTCTGGCATTCAGTATAAAGGTGGAATAAGTCTAAAGATTTCAACAGAATTCAAATCTGCTAAAACCCCTATCTGTGATATCATGGTGATCTAAAGTATGAAGTCATTAGCTGAAACAGCAATGCTGTGCCCAAAGGCAGGTGCAGTTGGGAGGCTGCCCAAACTGAGTCCCTGACTTCACCCTGCATTTTCCAAGTGTTTTGCTCTTAAGAATGTTACAAAATTTGGCACTGAAAAGAGCAAGAGGAAGACTGGCTGCCCACAAACACCTTCACATTATTTTAACCGGTTACCTAGGTCCCATGTTTTCTGATTTATTTCAAAAATTACACCTGCAACCAGGTGAAACACCCATCTTCAGTGCCACTGCAGGGCCATTGCTGCTGGAGCTGGGATGAGGTGCAGATGCTCAAGCCTAACAGATCTTTGGTTGGCTTAGGAGTCACCAGAAATCCTGGGCACAGGCCTGACTCTAGAACTTCCCATTTGATTGTGGAGATTGGCAGTCTCCAGGCTGAGGAAACCATGGCTCTATTCAATACATTCCTATTCACAGACTATGCTCTGCTTAAATCTCCAAGTCAATTAAACTTGAGCATGTGCAATGAGCTAAGGGCTTGCTTAAGTGATGTGATGAAGTGGGGTCTCTCATCCCCAAGTTACCCACAAAAAAGATGTGCTGCTGTTATATGTCAGATTTTCCTTGTGCCCATTCCAGTAAGAAGCATAGAGAGACAACAGCATGAACACCACTTCCAGGTCATAACTGTTGTGGGTGTTATTATAACTGGTGTTTTGTTTTGTTTTACATTTAAAAAAAGCAGTTAAGTGCCCATCCCAAATTCTAGGCACCTTAACACATTAAATAAACAAACTCAGCATCATCTCCTCAACCACAGCAAAAATCCATCTAAAGCAATTATGGAAAGTATTATTCTTTGAATATGATGAGGAAGTGCCTAATTTGGAAGAAAACCCCATACTTGGAAAAGTTCAAAAACTTTACATAGATCTTATTGTCAGACTATTTGCTCTTAAAGTTGTTTTTTGCAGAGAAAATGGAACTTTGGGTAAACTTAATTACTTTTTATAAAGCTATGAGAAAATATTGCAACAGTTAAAAACTGAAATTAATCTTCATCCATTTTCCTTCACTAGCAGGAAACTAATGATTATATAGCTTAACAATCTGTTTCAGCATTAAGATATGAAAAATATTTTTGTTACAGGTTTAAATATTTTTTTCTTTCAATTTGATTTTCCTTGAAATGTAATTTAATTTCTGTGGAAAACCAAAACAATCCATTTCTCCAATTAGCAATTCTCCAATGAGCTATAGGAATATTCAAATATATCAGAGTTTAACACTTGAACTAATCTTAGTGCATCTGATTACCAGAAAGATAATTTTCTGATTTTTTTAGACTTTGTATTTTGGTTTTCTTTCTTCAATCTTCATACTAATAATGAAAAAGCAGAAATCACACATTTAAAATTTTAATTATATTTTGCCTTTTTTCTGGGTAGTTCTCAGTAGGTTTAGACATTAAGCTCCATACAGATCCACTACAATGGAACCATGGGGTAAGGCCAGATGATCAATCAGAAAAAGTACCTATGGAAAAGAGAATCTCTCCCTGTGTTTTAACTCTCTCAGAAACTGAGTTTTGGTCTTTCCCAATTCTGTGAGTGCAAAGTTAAGTCCAAAGTGACTCGGGCTTTAGCAAGCCAAGAGATGTATCTCTATTGCCCTGCCCTGTCTCTTTCTCTCTCCCATTTCTCAGGACCACAGCCCTGACTGCATTTTCCTGCCATCCCTGCAGCCCCCCGTGACCAGGCAGCTGCCAGCAGACTTGTCAGCTCATACATGCTATGTGTGAAATTCAATATTTTTTTGCACCTCTAACATACCTGCTGTTCATTCTTTCTCCCCTCCTGGGTACAAATCACAGCAATCTCATTTAATTCAACTGACATTTTAACCAATATTAAGGTTTTCCTCTAATTTTTTTCGTTTTTACTTTGGGGGAGGGCGAATGTTTTTTAGCGTTTGTCATGCCAAGATAGAGATGTCAGCCAAAATCTAATGGATATCTCCACATCTTTGGCAGATGCAGGGTGTAGACTGATTTGCTGGATGAGACCTTATTCTGAGCACCTGCAAGTCTCATGGAAGTTGAAGAAAACAACTTAGGAACAGGTCTAGAGAGAGGAAGCTTGGAGATTGTTGTACTTAATTTACCCCGACACCTTTTGCCCACAGCAAGCTTAAAGCAATGACATTTAATAATAACCTGAAAGCTTGGATCTGTCAAGAAATTGCAGTAGCCCAGCAATGCTGCATTTTGGTCTCACCACTTACAAAACATTGTACAAGTGCAGCAGTAATAAGTCCTCAGAACTACTCTGTGATTTTGTAGTTTTTGGGAATAAGATCATTCCTATTTTAAATAACATTAAAAAACAAACTGACAAACAAAAAAAACCCCAAACCATCACCAAACCCCCACCATGAATTGGATTGGGAAACTGCTGATGTTTAAAACCATTAATTTTTGCTGGGTCTCTGAAGTCCATTTTCCTTGAATAACCCCAGGATGTTACACCAGCCTGAGAAAATGACCATGGGACGTGTTGGGGTGGGGGCAGAGGAGAAGCATCTTGTTTCCAAAACCAATACACCAGCTACAACAGCCTAAGTCTGGAGGCAGCTGAAGTTATTTCTCTTTGTTACTAAAGCACAAATAATTTGTTTAATTTAACTCCTGCATAAAAGAGATTTCATAAACAGAAGCAAATCCTGACAAATGCATGTGCTCCATGCTTGCAATGAACCATGGGCACTGTCAAGAATAAGCTAGTTATCATGTCATTAGTTGTGGTCCCCAAAAGGCACATGAGAGAGAAGAAGAAGAAATTTTAAATGGAATTTCAAAGTCACCTCTATAGGAAGTCACTTGCCTTAGAGAAATTATCATGTGGGGTGAAGCTCAGGACCAAAATCTACAGAATATCTCAGATCCACCAAGGAGTGCCAGGTAACGTTGACCTCCATAGGATTGCTTGTGGTAACACCTGGGGAGCTTGGAGAGCAGAGGAGAGCAGAAGCTGATATTCTCAATGTTTTGTTCAGAAGAAATACTGGTATCAGATGCACCTCTCTGAAAACTACCTTCATGGGCTATAAATATTGCTAAAAACGCAGATTTTTATGAATAAATACAAAACATATCTTAGTTAAGCATTGTTAACTAAGTTCCTAAGCAAAAAGCACATTTCAGAACTTTTCTGAGACCAAACTAGTAGCAGTTCTATACCACTATGCTCATTTTGTGAGCATATTTAAGTGAAATAAAAGTAAAAGAAGTCCTTATTCAGCAGGGTCTACTCACAAAGAATTCCTATTGTCAGCAGATTCTCTTTGACCCAGAATAAAATCTTTGAAACATTGCTTGTGGCTTTCTTGCTTATGGCAAGAATGCTAAAGTTTCAGTAAAATCTCAGGATTCTAGAAATGCTAGCTGACATACAAAAGAATAAGCACAAAAGAAAAGCAAAAGATCAGAAAAGGCACAAAATTCTGTAGGTCAATCACCTCCTTTCTATATACATTTCAGTTCTATTAGTTGTAGGTTAATCAGTGCATTTAAAAAGGTGAGGACAAAATAGTATTGTTAAGTAGCAATAAATAGATATTAGTGGGGGAAAAAAGGAGAACACAGTAATTAACAATGAGTTAGAAATCTCTTCCTCTGTCGGATGAGTTGTCACTTACATAAAATGAAGTAGTTTCCTTCAAATAAGTTTAAATTTGCAGTTCTGTGAGGTGCTACTAGACTGAAGAACAATTACTTTTCCAAAACTTGCTGCAATCTGCTCTATCTCTGTTCAATAGAAACATATTTTAAACCATATGAAATGAGTTTGTGAATTCTGGCCCATGCCTAGAAGTCATATAACTCCATCACAGAACCACCACACTGTTATCACAACCACAAGTATTAACTGTTCACTTTCCCCAAAACAGGACTCAGTGCGCGCAGGCACCCTCAGAGATGTTTTCAGGTCATGCCAGAAGGATATTTCTGTTGTAATATTAGAAAACTAACACTGTATCATTAAAGTAAATGGAGCCTTAAACTCCTTTGGCTGTCATGAAAAGGGATAAAATGTGGAAAATGAGTAAATGCTTTCTTGAAGTAAGGCCCATATACAGTGCTTTTTTTTTTTTACTTTAGTGGAGTGTATTGCAATGAAGAAGTCTGGATTTACTAAAACACTACATGTGTGAGATGTATCAATGCCACAACTCCAGCAAGAGTTGTGTATTGTGTATTGCATTATAGAAATGGGACAAGAGAAGGACAAAATTGTCTATCACTTGCTGACACTAAAATGTGGCAATAGGTAGATATTCACAGGATCTACATCCTTCTTTCTTCATGCCTGGCTTTGAAATATGAGCTATAGGAATATTCAAATATGTCAGAGTTTAACACTTGAACTAATCTTAGTGTATTCACTTCAGAACATCTGCATTTGTAATTGTGATTTTGTGGGAGGAAAAAGAAATCGAGAAATGCTTTTCCCTAACAGAAACCTAGCCAAATTTTGTCTTCTTTCTTGGTACTATCAGACAAACTTCCCTTTTTACGACTGGATAAAGCTTACCTTCAGTAATTTGGCATATTGACTATATAAAGGTACAGGGCTCATTTCCATGAATTAATTTGGTTGACCTGGTTATTTATCTTTCATACCCATGTGTTTTGTACCACACTTTTGATAACTCACACTGAACAGAAAGGCCACGTAAGTAACCAAGCAGGTTTACCTGAATCATCTTCCAAGGCAGTGTCTGTTGGGCCCCATAAATCCTGGATCAGTGTCCACTGACAGAGTTGGTCTTCATGGCTCATTTTTAAAACGAGCTGTTTGGCTGCTGGCTTCAAATCATACGGCTGACATAAATTTGCATGTCAATGCAAGTTCTTCTTGCCTTTGAAACTCATTGTTTGGTTCTCTTTTATCTTAATCTTATGATATGTTGATGGGTGCATTATTTCTACATTCAGATCCTATATACCTACAGTAAATACTGGAAGTTTTACACATCAGCCCAAACACACTTAGTTTGATTTAGGCAGATTCATTCTAAAGAGCCACTGACAGTTTACAGCCAATGCACATTCTAGAATTCTTAGATGAACCTAAATCCAGAGTGCTGATTAAAAAAGTAATATATATTTCCTCACACAATAGAGTCCAGAGGATTTCCTCACCAAAGAAATTGCCTCTGGCTAAAGTGGCAAATCTATGTAAAACGCTGAATGTAAAGGACATGCCAATGGACCAAAACTTCACAGATCCTCTCTGTTTTTAGCCTTCACCTGAAATCAGCTGTTTTATAATCTTAGTGTAAATCTTCCAGTATCTGTGAGAACATCAGATTATGTACCATAATAAAATAATTCATTATAATTATGTTTCTTGACAGAACCTTGAGGATTATTTATACATGACTACATGTTTTTTATATGATTTTAAAATCATAAATTGCTTCATTGGAACCATTTTCTTACTGGCATACATAACTATGTCATGATGAAATGATAAACTGGCCAATCTGTCAACTGCCAGTTTGGTTGTGTTTTTTTTTGTTTCATACATAGAAGTCTGAATGGAGAGAAATGTAGGCTGGCAAGAGTTTCCCTTGGATATGAGAAATTCTGATTAGATACAAAGGCTTTGCTGTCAAAGGCAAAAGAAAGTAGCAGTATCATTTTAGGTTTTTGGAAGCTACTAATCTTTGAGCTTTGGGAACACTTACCAACCTTTATGAGGTGCAATTAATGTTCCTAGTCTGAAAACTTGTTGTTCATTCATCCTGTATATTGCATGAATTTCTAGTCCCTTTGCACTGAAAAATAGGCTCCTAAAGGCCAAAAAAATACAAAGAAAAGCAATAAGGCTGGACAAGGTTTGTTGTGTGTTCTGCAATAGGAATGGCTGAGCCAAGAAGGATTCCTTAAGCTGGAAGGAAGGTTACTGAGGGAGCTACCGCCGAGATCCACAGGCTCATGGGCTGTACTGGGCAAGTGCTGTAACAGGGTTTTACATCATGCCAGAATAAGATGACACCATGTGAAGCAATCAGATACCTGCTGAAATGAAGATTTCATTTCAAATGTGCACCTAGGGTATGGAGTCACTAATTTGATTCACAAGGCATTAAATTATTTGGGAGAGTCTTGGTCATTTTTTACCCAACAACCCACAGATTAGCTCTCAGAATGACTGATGTTATCATTTCTGTTTGTGTCCTGCCTCTTCTGTTTCCAAAGAGGCAGGAGACTGTGTTTATGCTTGAGGAGAAGAGCAATAATTTAAATTCATCTAAATCAGGTAATCTCCAGTGAATACCATGGTCCAGAGCTCAATATCTAGTACAGCTCTTGATTGCTTTGGTTACAAAGGATGTAGATGAGTGGTAAAAAGGTTGAGATTTTTTTTTCAGCCAGTGCTGGAATAGAGATGACCATAAAGAAGAGCTCAGTGAGGCAGTACAGCATCATAGAGCAGCATGGCAAGAGAAGGTCTTGACTGTGCCTGCTGGCCTGGAGGCTGGGATCCACTCTGAGGCTGGGAAAGTCATGGCTATCTAAAGGTGCTTCCCAAATAAGCAGGCCCAATGAAGTTAGGCAGGTGAGCATAAATGGGTCAGAAATGCTTCTAGCTCTGGGGCCAGTGAGTAGTGGTGCGTGAGGGTGGCTACCCCACTCTTTTGTCCTGGTCTCTGCAAATGCTGGCTGAGCTCTGTGACTCTCATAAGGATATCACAGCATGCAAGACATTTGCTGAAAGCTTTCTCGGATGCCAAATCACCAGCAATCAGCCAAAATGAATGGATAGCTGATCCTGGCACTCCTCAATACCTCACAGTAGAAAAAAAATCTCAGAATATTTAAACTATTTTCTACTTCATCCTTCCCTCATCTCCTCTGGAAGTACAGCTTCAGTTGTATGAATTAGGGTGGCTTTGCCTTCAGAAACCAGGATGGTAGAGATATGTGGAATGTAATTTGTTGTCTTTCTCCCTTGCCATGTTAATGGAAGAAGGTGAGTTTATCTTGAATTCATTATCTTGGGATAAACAGGTGACAAAACCTTAGCAAAGGCAAGACAGTTTGTTATTCTCAAATGAGTTAGAAATTGAGCTGAAAAGCAAGGCTTTCCTCAAGACTCCTGTGAGGAAAATATTATTGCACTTGTTTTGACGGGTGGGGAACTGAAATGAAATTATTTGACCATCAAATACATCTGAAGTACTACTATTTCCCATTATTGTGGACTGTACATATATTTCTCCAGTGCAAAGTGAGATTAAAAAGCTGCCAAATCAGAACTAGGGCCCCTATCTCTGGTGGTACGAACTGATATAACTGCACTGAAGTAAAGGTCAAACTAGAGCCTGTGGTGTTTTGCACTTATTTTGTACAGGTTGGGTGATAGCAAAAGGTGCAAAGCAACAGAGGATCAGCACCAGATTCCTGAGGGAGCCAGAAACGTTACTTGGAATTTGGATCCACTTCAACAGTAAAGCAGAACTTGGGGAATTTCCCAGATCTCAGATACAGAAATACTGGTATCTGCTGGCAGACTACAGTCATTCCCTTTTAAGCTCTATTTGGTTGCTCTGGGCCTAGGCTATGATACATTTCTTTGAGTGTCCACATCTTAAACTTCCTTCAGAGAATGAAAGTATATCCCAAATTGTGTAAATACTTCAAGCTAAACAGCTATGGGTGATTTACATATGCAGATAGATTGTATATAACTATGTATATTTCAGCAATCTAAAGCAGAGCTCTTGTTGAAACCATCAGTAAGAGACAGCCACTAGACATGAAGCAGTGCTTTCCTGTCCCCAGCTAGCTTGCCATAAGAATACTCTGCATTGTCCTTAAAAGACCTTTTTCTGCTGAGGATACATTTTGGTGTGAGCTCCTCCACACAACTTTTTGTATAATCAAGATGTATTCCCTACACACTTATCACCTTTGTAGAGTATAAACCAAATAAAATGGAATGGGGTACCAGATCCCTTCAAGGCTCTTGCACCTCACAGCTGTGGCATCTGAGTGTATTCTATATCACTTACGAAATTTAGGTGGAAAGCACTGTGGTCAGCAAGGCCAAAGAGGATTCAATTATTGCTACAGCTGCATTAAAGGCCCGCCCATAAATTACTTAAGTGGACTCTAATAATTATGGAAACTAATGAGAGTAATCTTAAGTGGATCGGAACAATCTTTTATCACTTTAACATTTTAATGATAAAAATAATATTAGAAAAATCTTTTTACCACTGAAAAAGTTCTGGGTCCTCTGTTACCTTCAACTTTGTTGAATGTAACGACATAGCTGAAAAACTGTCAAAGTGGAAGGTAAACTGCTCTGTTGTTTTCCATGTCTTTTGTCTTAAAGCCACAGTACTTTGGATGACAGAGTAGAAAGCACATTTCTGCAATGGCAAGAGTGATTATTAGCAAACAAGAACTCACCTTGGCACTGATGATTGGTCTTAAGTTTACTGGACAGTGAAAGATCAGCTTTTCCTTTTCACTGAAATTCTCCAAGCATGCTGAAATCCCTGACAGCACAAAACAAACAAGGAACACATCTGAAATATAAAAATACCTACTTTTTCTTTAAAAAAAAAGACAACTGGGATGCATTAAGTATCAAAGAATTTGCCTCTGGAAATACATGGCTTTGCACTGTGATAATCTTCTGACTTAGCTTCAAAAAGTGGAGCTGAATTCTAGGTGTAGAATTAGCTTTCAGTTTTCTCAGGAGCTTGGACTCAGTTTACTGGTGACATAAGACATGAAAACCTGCACTTGAGGCTGAAGATACGAGCTGAGCGCACACACTGCATGTATTGGCTCTTACTGTATGGTCAATAACTCTGAAATTCAGGACTTTGAATAGAGCTTTTATGGGCAGGAATATGTGCCCTATTTTGGCAATCAATTTCAGACATTTGAATGAAAGTGTAATTCGAATTTAGGCCCAGGACTCAGGCTTTTCTTTAAATAGAGAAGAAAGTGGTGTGTTCTAACGCAAAGAACCACAGTTTTATGGCAAAACTACCACAGAAGTCACTAGAAGCAGGATCAAGGCCATAGTTTAGATAAGCAACAAAATATAAAAACCTTATTATTTGTGCCAGTGACAGCGCAGCACCCAAATGGAGCATTCCAAAATTACATTTTTGAACTGCTATTTTCCTCTCTTGGTACATGTGAATATGTAACTAAACACCATCCTCTGTGATTGGTAGTAACATTTTCTAGTTTACCTCAGGAGACAAAGTGAGGGGCTTCAATCCACCCCTCGTGTCTTTTATCACAACCAACTGTATTGGTGCTGCCTGTACAACACATGCCAAGAGATCACTGGTGGAGAATAGCCTTGCCTTGCTACTCGTCATACCAAGGAAACTTTCCCAGCTGTAAGGACGAAAACTGAACCAGGACAATTGGGTCTTAAGCAGATAACTGAAGCTCAGAGGATGTCTGGTCCCCATGAGGAAATACCAGGCTTAGAAAGTGTGATATAGACTTTGAAGTTTATTAAAATAAATACTATTTCCCTTCTACACCAGAGTTTGCCATTGTTTAACCTGTTGCAGAATCAATATTCTTATATTCTGTGTGGGACTATGTGCACAGAAAATTTCATTAAAAAAAATGTGGGAACTCCTTCCTTCTCTGTTTTATACATAATTTAAAAGTATTTACATTTCCTTTTTAAATTGGAAAGTTAAGCTGGTATTCTCTTAAGGGTTCTAACGATATACTGATGAAGGAAAAAAAGTTCATCTGTAAAATGTTAACTAGAAGGTTTTTATTGCTTTTGATGCCAAGATCAGAGTCTCACATGCATTCTTCACAGAGGCTCCTGCCCTCTTCCTAAGAAGTGAGCTGGACATGTCACGTCTGGAAACTCATTACTGGGTTTACAAACCTGAGACAAATTCACTGCCTCTGCCCTTTCTAAAATGGTGATGCACAGATCTTGGAGCAGGTCCAAAACCCAGGTAAATCAGTAGAAAAATGTCTATTGACTTTCAGTGTAATTTTAGATCAGGCCAAAGGCAAATATGAGTGTGTCCAGTGATCTCCCTCATAACATTAATGAAGAAAGACAACATGAGTATATCTTATTGTAAAACAGATTGCTAAAGCCTAAATTGCAGCACACCTCACTTTACTTAAAATTTGCTCAATTTTACTTCATTCTTCAGTGCTGTGAAGGGGAGGATTAGGATACCCTTTGAACACCAGCATATTTAAGTGTGTGTATGCCCCTGTACAGTGATCTTGAGAAGCAATGTTCAGTAGAAGGATATTTCTCATCCACGGCTGCTTTTGTTGGTCTTAAATCCTTTTAAACTTGTGCTTCGGGCTTTTAGCCCATCTTGAGCAATTAGAAATCAACTTGGCCCTTGGCAGAAGGCAGCAAACAAGACCACTTCACACCTTCTTATTTTCCCTTCCCACTGGCCACTGTCATGGGCACAGCAGTAGGCCTGACACACCTTAGGCTTCAGCCAGCAGGACAGCTCCCATGTGTCTGCTTAATAACCCCTTTTTCATTCTATTACAATGTAAACTGTATTTGCTTTTGCTGATATTTTGATGGCAGCAGCTACTGCAACCGGGCATCTCATTTCCAAAGGCATTCTGGGGCTGGGGAAAAAAAAAAGGCAGCAAAGAAAGGCAAGCATTTTGACTCTCCTCCTGGCTATGTGGAATGGAGAATGTGGTGATGCTTTGCACCATCTCAAAAAGAGGATCAGGAAAGGACTTCTGCCTGAAATGCTTGTTGCCAGCACCAGTTGACCCCTTAGGCAGAATTAGATAAGATGCAGCTGTAGCTGTCCCAGCTGCATAGTTCCCTTTTGGCATTAAATGTATGGGCAGCCGGTACAGTGAACCAGGCCAGAAGGTGGATAGAACAAAGATAAAACATAAGGAGAAAAGACTAAATAAAAGCATTGATCAGCAGCAAAGCATTGCAATCACATTGCACACACACTCCATAACAGGGGATCAAAGAGTTGCATATTACATTATTTCATTCCCAAAGAGCTTTCCTGTACAAGGAAATAGCTCTATCTTCTCTATATCTTCTCTTTCAACCCTGTCCAGCTTTATGAATACTCTATTATTTTTTTCTCTACTAAAAAGAAAATAATAAAAAAAGTTTACATGCTGTAGAAAGGAAAGTGTGGACCTTTGTTATTAATGTCGTAGAAATACAAATATGTCCACCTAAGAAAGGAGTCTTCATTAACTCCCACAGCCCAGAAAATTAAGGCACGGCTCATCAGGATCTGCGCTTGCTGTTGGCTAAATTGCAAGGGACTAGTTGAGTTGCTGGGGTTCATAATGCTGATAGAGCGGTTTCCACGTGAATGAAGGATAAACAGCGATTAATTTCAGCCAATAAATAATGGTTTGAGACCCACATTGAAAGAGGAACAATTACTTTTCCATTTTTCCTGCCAAATGAGCTGATAAGAGAAAACAGGGGAGTTGGCCACGTAAATCAGTCTTAATTTTATCTTCCCCATTAAAAAGCAGCCATTAAGACCATCTTCGGCTCATTTCATCCTCTTCTTGTTTCACTTTTTCAATTTGCACAAAAGGGGGGAGTTTGCTCGTCATAAAATTTCACTTTGGCCAACCTATCATTTGCATCTGAGCCAATAAATAGCAATTAGCATAAACATTTAAATCAGGAACTGGAACAAATTCTTGTTCCCCAAGCAAGCTGTTAAATTACTGTATTTCACTATATATAAGAAGCGTTAGAAACAAGATCTGCTGGGCACAATTATCCCTTTCAAACAAGACATGCTGGAAATAAAAAAAGAAGAGAACTAGCTTGCTGGGCAACCTTCTTGCTCATGGTCAATGAGCTTAATCGGTGCAGAGAGAAGGCGTTCCATTAATGATGTTCAACAAAGCCTTATTTCAAGCTTTCCATCCAAAGGGATTTATTTGATCTCTATCCAAAATATATTCCCCAGGAATTAATTTAATTTGCGCTGATGTTACATCATCAAACTTAATTTTTTTTGGTCTATTTTTCCCCACTATGCTAAAATGTGCATATCTTTACATCCTGGTGAGCCTGAGCTTTGCAAGTCTTGCTTTCTTGCAGGCTGTTAATTACATCAACACACATCCAGTGAGCAACGGCTCTGACTGCTTATGATGTGATAAATCAGCAACAACTCTGTAAAAATGCCAAAATAACTCCAGTGGGTTCAAACCACTCAAAATAAGCTAAGGAGGATCAAGCAGCTGCCTTTTCTTTTAGATACATTCTTTGTCACTTGTAAGACTATTTCAATTCTTACGCAATGTTTTTCATCCTCAGAGACTACAACAAAAAACAAGTGGAATTATTCCCATTTGGCAGTTGAGGAATCTATAGCACAGACATGAAATGACTTGCAAAAGTCATTCAGGAATTCTACAGTGCTGCCACAGTTGGTTTTTGGACCTCAAATATATTCCTAGTTAATATATTCCTAGTTCTAGGTTTAATTCTTTCCAATGCATGTGCTGAGAAAATTGATGACAGATAAAAATAAATTCTCCCTTAGGGTTATCTGGGCTCCATCTGAAAATGACCCATAGACATTACTCTGTAAATGGGAGGGGTTTTGGAGAAAGATGAGACAGCACAAGACCTTTTTATGTCAAACTGTACAGGTTAGGCAGCACCTCCAAGTAATTCAGTGTAATTCTCTAAAATACACTAATTTTAAGAATATAAGCTACTGATGAAGATGGCTTCAGCTGTGAGCTGGGGTTTTTAGATTGGAATGTTAATTGGGAACCAGTACAGTGAAAAGAAGGGACAAAAATCAGCACAAAAGCAGCAGCAAACAGAGATTTTGCTTAAGTATTCAGGAATTTTGAAGTGCTGTCTAGAGACAAATGTTGACTCTCTCTACCAGTGTGCTGCTGCAGTCACTGTCTGTCCTTTGCCTTTTATGAGAAGCTCTTCACTCTCAAGGAGAAACTGCATCAAAATATCTGTAGGACAACATAGCAAAAGATAATTTTTTCTGTTGTTAAGTTTTGGAAAGCAACAAAAATAATAATTTTTAAGAAGTTATTGTACTATGTATAATTTCTATGTCTTTGCACAAAGATAGAGAAAAGCTTCCAAGACTTTGCTCATGCTGAATCCCGTCAAATGCCAATCCTTGCTCTTTAGCCTCATGTATTTTCATCTCAACTCACATTCACGTAAGAGACAGGATTCCATCTTTTACCTCCAGTGAAATTTTGATTGTTTTGTGTTGATTGCCTTGTTAGTAGCTTGTAGTAAAATAAGTTGAATTCTTTCTGGGTGTGTTTTTCTTGGTACTAACAAGTAAAATGTTATTGCACGCAAGAATATGGGAAGTAAGTGTTATCATCCCCTCTTTATGAACATAAAAACTGAGGGCTGATTTTTAGATAGAAGTGCATTATTTAAAGTGAGAGAGTTAATTAAACCACTTAAGTAAAACAAATATAAAAATATCTTCAGAATCTTATTATGGTTTGGAAGAAGTTACACTGTCATAAAAGTCACTTGAAAAATAATATACTAACATCCATGTGCTGCATTATACCAGGGTGATTAAATTATTTTTAAAGTAGAGATGACACTATTTCTTGGTGTAAACAGAATTTGTAAATCATGATAGGTTCAGTGATTTGATGTAAGGCCACCAAGTAGCAGATTCATATCCAAGACTGGCATTCACAAGGTTTGTTAATATGATAATTTTCTACCTTATGGAGCAGTTTATGAATAGATCCATTGTATTATCCTGCAACTTTTCTCTTTCCATTTCCATAAAAAAAAATTACAACTATGTCCTGAAAATGTATCTATCTTTAATTTAGCAGGACATATAATAAACATAGATCAAAAGAAATATTGAAGTATTCCTAACTTATTACCAATAAACATTAACTTATTAACAATAAACATTAGCTTTTCTTTAGACAGAATTGATAAAAGAATATGACCTTCAGTTATAAAATTCAGAAGTACAGTTCTGCAAATGAGTGGGTGGATATCCTGCTAAGTAAATAGATTGGATTCTGGATGCTTTTTGAGCTTCAGAACACCTTTGAAGAACACAAGGCTTGTTGCCTTGAAAAGAGCATATGTGTATTTAGACACTTCAGTTTCTCATTCTTGGAAGGGGGAAGAACCCTTCCTGTACCAAGGAAAAGTGTTGATGGTGACAATAATTGCATTTAGGACAGCCTTCATATAGTTAAAATATAACTATACATAACATATAGTCCTGTTCATTTTATAGTTATACTGGATGATTAACAGCTCTTTGCTTGGCAGCTTATTGAAGAATTTCTGTGAGTTTTCCTTTCCAGGTGAAGCTGAATAAATTTAAGTGGGAATACAATGCAAAAGTAGCAGTGTCATATATAGTCAGTTGAAGAGAAGAAATAAAAAAGTGGAAGAGACAATAAAGGATATTTTTACTCTCCAACTGTGTGCCCTAAAGAGAAAATAAACAAAAGGAATAAAATAGGGAAGAAATAATCTACTAGTGTGTCCAATACTTCAATTTAATCAGACTTGTAACATTGCAATAATTTTAATATTGTGATTTTACATGCCAGCAACTCAGAAGCACAGGTGACAGAAATGGGAGCAGTACTGGAACTTGATAGACATAGTCAGATTTCTGAGAAGTATTGTTTAGAATTTTGCTTTCATGTTTAACAGGACTTTGGAGTGTGAAACTAAGAGGGCAAGTCATATATTCTTATTTAGCAAAAATTGCAATGCTGTTTTTTGAGAGTTAGTATATGAACAACCCCTTGAAACTGATTAGAACAGAAAAATTGGCATCTAGTTTTATGGAACTGTTTAAGGTGTTTGGAGGCTTTAAAGAAACACAGACGGAGAAAACGTCTATCAAAGTCCAGATTCACTGTCAGCTTCCTGTGTCTGAACTACCATTCAGCGACTAGTCATGAAATTGGCATTTTATTTAAGATCTATGAATTGTTTTTATTATGTTAATTCATTTATAATTACACAATGCAGAGACCAGTAATTTGATGAAACAACTTGAGCTTTAGTCAGTGCTGAACAGTCACAGTTTTCTTGAAAAAATATGGATTGACAGATAATAATCCCTTTTCCCCACTTTATTTAATAATTTCTCACATGCAAATTAAAAGAAAAGTACACATGAAATGCTAAAATATTGGAAAAGTAATACCTCAATGGTCTCAAGGAAATGACCTTTCTATTATTTTAGTGAAGTTCATAGTGCAACATATTTTGGTAAGAAAGTGGGGAAAAACTAAAATTCAAATTCCTTACTCATTTCTTTCACTCTGAGATATTATAGATATTATGTAGGACACAGGGAGAATTTGGAAATCTAAATATAAAGTTGATGTGGTAGGTTTTCTAATAATTCTTTAAAATCTATCCTAGTGCATGACAAACCCCATATTTCACTAACAAAGGAAAAAAAATAACTGGTACAACCTAGGGAATATTCAGAGTATGATAACCAGGTATGAAAACTTCAGTGATGCATTGCACCCTTGAAAATAGAAAGGTTTAAAAAAAAAAATATTAGCCCAATGTAGACAACTGCCAAAATAAATAAAATCTGCTTAAGCCCTGTTGCTTTTTTGCGTGGAGAATTCTTGGAGCAGCTGAAATGGCAATGGAAGCCACGGGCCTGGGGTGTGTGCTGCTGTCCCCCGCCAGGCTGTGGGTGCGCGGTGGCAGGCAGACGTATGTCTTTCCTTCTCCTGCAGATGCTCCTGTCATTCCGGGTCAGAAGGAAGCAGACTGCTCTGGCATTTTAGACAAAAGAGGTTTAAAGGAGCCTTGCACAGGGAAGTTTAGCTTTTTAATTTGGGAACTGAAGTAGGCTGTTGCCCACTGTGATATCTGTATCTGTGCCTTTTGCTGAAAAGCAAATATTCACATGGAAACCCAGAATGGTTAACAGAGTTTTGTCCTAGAATTACAGTGGGACACACTGGTTTTTTTTTATCTGACATTCAATTAGTTTCTTTTTTTGGGGGGGGTCTCTAATCCTTTCTTTATAAAAATACTTTCAAATTAAATTTTCAGAAGATATATGTTCTCCCACAGATAAAAATGAAGTATTACACCTTTGGGTTTTTTCATTTCTGATTAGCTTTTTGCTTATTTTCCCAGCTATAACAATTTAATGAATTTGACATGAATTTTAAAGTATTTCACTGAGCTACTTTTGAAATTGTTTAGGCAATTGAAAATTGAATTCAAGGGC